>NC_051133.1:8375307-8727807 GCF_014839805.1 Manduca sexta | reverse complement strand
ATATATTATACAAACATTTATTTTTCTGTCGTACAAAATATTTATGAATTATACATATAAAAAGTAGCATTCTTCTCTCTCCCTCCATCCGGGAGCCTCAAACTCTCTCCATATTAAATTACTATCGGATCCGCCCGTGTGAAAGATTTTCCGGAATAAGAGTCCCGCTAAATATTTTTCCGAATAAAAATAACCCTATGTTGAATAAAATCGATTTTTGTATAAATGATCGATATAATCGATCCAGAATCTAGTCGAGTAGTATCCCTAATTCTTACTTCATTTTTCAATTCAATTTAATGTCACTCACACTTCACTCATCGGAGACAAATAAACTAGACTCTCATTTTCATTATAATATATTATAATTCTCTGACTCTCACTATATCATTCACGATTCGGCTATTATAAAGACTCTGTGCAATTGATTACGATATCGACGTACGCTCGCTGTGATTTCTGGACTTTGTGAACTGATGTAACAATTTACCTGGCATTGATAACGGATACGAAATGGAAATTGCTTTTTGCATTAATTGTGGCTCTGCTGGCGGATCCATGGTGTTGGAGAACGAGCAAATTCGCCATTGTATACAACAATGGACAGCGCCTCGTTTGGCAAGCACATTTTTCTTTAATCGTACAAGTTTAACTGCCGCCAAACTTCTAGTTCGCTCCTCAGTTCCTGTTCTTGGTAACTGCGTGGAGACAGCGACCAGAGTCTGTATGCTACCTACTACACACTTTAGCATGTGGCTGTGGCAACTTAAGAGCAAACTAGCAAGTATATTGTTGATTAAAAAATGTGTGTCATATGCTTGAAGGTTTCTTACATTTAATTCAGCTGGAAGATTTAAATACATAAATATGCTTTCCGTGTGACACAATATTAATATGTGTTTGTTTGTTTTTTTTTTCAGGTTGTAGCCCTTGATCGTATATGTACAGCATGTTGGACCACGGCCCAAGAGCCTATACAGTATACATACTTCAGCTGTAACAATGTTAGTAGAAGCTGCGTGCTCTGTAATAGAATGTTGGAACTCCGGACTCGGTGACTGTGATTGGCAAAACTGAATTGATAAATAATACCATAACAACAACCCTCCTGCACAATACTCAGATAATATTTTATAAAACAATGTAGGTGATGAGGAAATAAATAATATGAACTAAAAATATTTTTTTATTTGTTTAATTTAATCCTACATGCCCTAAGAGTCTACCAAAAGTGTGTAAAATATGCCATGCTTCTGAGGAAGCGTGAATGCTCAATAGTGCGCCTCTGTCTGTCTCTTCGGGTAATACGTACGACGTACGTATATATAGAAAATACATAAAATCTGAAGGGTACTCTTAGAGGATGTAAATACTATAACTACATAATTAGGTACCTTTTACTTATAAAAATTATATGAATCAAGTCTTAAAATAGCCTGATTTAAATAAAAATAATCAGATACCTACATAGTGATGAATCTTTAGGGCTTATATATATTAGATGGATACTTATATCAATAAAAGCATATTTAAAGCATAAATGATAGGACTATAAATCTTCCTTGAACATTGAAAAGTTTTCAATGTTTACTATCAATTATAACCTCAAAATCTCATCGTTTTTTTTTGATTAATGCGATATCCCAGCTTGTCCGTTTTATAAATAATATGTCATGAGAATTTATTAATGATTCTAAATATTACAAACATTTTTCCATTGCTGTTGGTTCCAGGGCGAATTATGTATGGGCACAGAACAATGTCCTTTGTTTAGCACTATATTGTGTGCCGTATCAATATTTGTTTTAGAATAATTTCACAGTTGTAAACTTTTCAATAATTGCTGTGTCCTTTCACAATATAAGTGCGGAGGTTGGCGCATGCGCGTTCGTGGTACTCACTTTAGAAACATCAGTTTATTCAGAAACCCCATTGAAAGCAGACTCTGCCATCACACGTTGCATGAAACCGTTACGTGTTACGAATAAAATCGATTTAAAAAATATTCTGGACTAGTTAATAGATCTGTCGCGATTATTGAACGAGTGGTAAGATATTTTTCTAAAGGGACTCGATGTGTTACCACAAAAAATGAGAGTTATAAAGTGTTTAAAACTGAGCAGTGTGATTGTACGATAGTTTGTTGAAGTGTGTAAAAACTTATAAATAAATGTTTCGAGATCATCAACTATAGTTTTTGGGGTAAGTATTATTCATAAGTTTGGATTTTTGTGACGAAGTTTATGTTATTCGGTTGTGCTCGGATTTTCGGAATTTATCTTTTTTGGTAGTACACAAACTTCAGTGGATGATTTAAATATATTTTCGGAATATAATTTAATGAAATTAACGATTTGAAATTGTACAATTTACGGTTTTAAAATAAGATACTTACACTTAAATATATTTTAAACTTTTAAAACGTTCGATGTGTGGTTATATATATTATATGTATATTATAGCGACAACTTTTAACGTAGTACAATAATAAAATTATAGTTCAATATTTTAACCTGCAAACGTTTTAAAAAAAAGGCCTGCAGCAATAATGATGGATTTAAGAAATATCCCTTGAAAAGTATATATTATATCCTTAATATACGGTATGAAATGGAAAAGAATAAAAATAAAATGAAACTTGCGTAATAGCCAAAATCCTGGACGTATTTGAAGATAAAGCGATAACTTGTTAATTGCCCTACGAACTTAACCAGTTTTGGTAGGTTTTATATATAATTCTATGTCTGTAGTATTATAAACCATTACTTATATGCAATTGTCTAAGTTTTTTAGATACTGAACATACGTTTGATGAAATAATTAGTAATTTTAAACTCTTGACATCATTGGCGGAATACAGTTACACAAGACGAGGATGTTCGCACATATATATTATGAAGATTAGAAAGCCAACATATATTTCCTTACGCTTAAGTACCTGTAAAGGTTTTCCATATGTCCAAAAGCAGATAGTGAAATTAGTGACTACGTTGGGTAAAAACACTCCTTTTTTAATCAGTCGAGACTGAATGAATGACTTGCTATAAAAATGGGTGTCGACCTCAGGTGTCAATTGCGTTTTAAAACTATAAAAAATACTGTTCATATTTATGCGTTTTACGAGCAAAAATGAGAGTCAGATGTCGGGCCGTTATTATTTTTTGCAAACTTTTAATATTTTGGTATTGTATAAATCAGTAACAATGGTGGTTATATTTGAGCTTTAAATGAATTATTTAAAAATACAGTCACAACATCACAATTAATTACCTTTAACAATCAAAAACAGAATTTTACACATATATTTTTTTAACTGCGTGAAATGTCATGATCGTTGAATAAAAAAGAAAACCCGACAGAGAAAAGGTGTCGCAAGGGAGGCAATTTTTTAGTTTTATTTTTTTTATTCCGGCAGCCAACTGATTTACTGAAAGCCACCCAGAGTTACTAGGAGAGGAGGCTAAAACTTTAGCTCTTAACCTCCTAAGAGCTAAAGTTTTAGTCATTCATAAATATTGGTTGCGTATCTTTTATACAAGCACTATTATGTGACCTCACCGCATCTGACAGTAAGCCGAGTACGGTCCAAATAGTGTGTCAATTGACGAGAGACATTATCCAGTCGACACGGTCCCTCTGCAGTTCTGAACTGGTGGTAGGTCTCTCATATGTGAGAGTCCGCCTGGGTAGGTACCACTGCAATGTCTATTTCTGCCGCCAAGCCTTAGGGTGTAGTCAAATTTGTGTTCCGGTTTAAAAGACATTGTAGCCAATATAACTACTGGACATAATAAGACTAAACATGTCATTTCTTAGGAAGGCGAACGCAGTGGAATACCAAACAATATTTGTAATTCAAGGTATTGGATGGTATTTCAACTGTTTATGGGCTATCGTATCAAGCGGACAAGCTTGTGTCGTCATTCAAAGCAATAAAAAAAACAGTTTCTTAGTGTAGAATCAGGACTAAGCATACCTATAACTGGTAAATTGTTACGTACTTATTACAAATTCTGGAGCAAGTATCCATGACAATGTTAAATATATCTGAGGTAAAACATGCTTCCATATCAGGTAAAATAGGTACTGTTAGATCAAGCGAGGGAAACTTGCGTTTGAGTTATTACTTTAGAAAATATCGCGGAACGTACTGCTTTTGTTAAGGTCTCAGAAAATATTGCTAGTACCGTCCACGCTAACATTTTATAAAACTCACAAACTCTTGTTGATAAAACTTCGCACGGCCCATTAATGCGGATTAAGTTACTAGTGCTACGTTTGTTTGCGATGTGAAGTGGCATTGATATTTGCTGGTGGTAGGATATATTTTATATCCGTCCAATTAGCGACCGCCGTTGGTGTTAAAACCCATTATAATGGCCACGTACGTGTGTCCCATTCCGGGATTAGCCTGTGTATGACCAGTTCAAAAGGCCGGCATAATTGCGTCAACTGTCGAAGGGTAACATATTATGTCGTCAGTGGACATTCTCTTAGACCCCAGTCCACTTACCATCAGGTGCAGTGTATCACGTTGACGTGCCGGGATCAAAATATACACATGACAAAGCATACTTTTACAAATGACAAATATATTGTATTGTAACCTTATAAATATATAGACAATATGTTTACTCGTTGATTACATTTGGTATGCACTGATTACCTAATAATTGACTCCTTATCAAAAATTTGCTAATCGTAATCGTAATCATCGCTAATCTATTAATATCAAATATTGAGAGTGACAGACAGACGATCATTTAGGTTAATCACCAACTCAATAACTACCGGTAAATTTGCATAATATCATCTCGATAATATCTCAGTACATTTCACTGAATTCACGGATAAGCTCAACGAGCCGTGGTTGTTCCTAATAGTTACCAAACTTACTTACTATTGTATTAGCATCACCATTTTATTTTGGTTTAGCAATCAGAAAGCATTACGGCAGCAAGTAATTCCTAGTTTTGTAAGTTAAAGCCATATTTGACTTGGCTTAACGATGGTTCTTCAAACAAGCGGAATTGATGCGTTGTACGTGCCATTCGAATATCGAGACGGCAGTGGCGAAGCGTCCATACAAGCCGATTCCCACCGGCTTCCCTTTTAGGTTTTCGGTGATACTAAACAATATATTTAGTAGGTAAATTTAAATTTAAAACATATCAGACAATGAACAATAATTATAATAGCTTAAATTATTAATTAATGATAACTTAATAATGACATCTATCGGCCATTAACCCGATGTTTATTAAATTTAATCGATATCGATTACTTATTCTAAATAACATTAGATGGCGCACCTTGTATTTAGTTCCCCAAAAATTCCGTTACCAAAGTGAAATTGTGACGCCACAGGCGCAAGGTAACCCGCTGTCAAGCGGCTTAATGTCGTAGCATGTTTTTAATATAGATGGCAGCACTTTCTATGACTTTCTATGCCAGTATTTGTCGAAATCGCGCGGAAGATATGGGCAAAGGTAACCCGCGCTAGTTCGGCTTCACGTTAACCGACTTTGTATAGTTGTCGCTTTTTACGTCCTTGAAACGTCATAATTTATTATGCTACCAAGTTGCGGTGTTTGTAAATTGTCATATTCATTTTATTTTTTGATAGTTCTGTGATATTTAGTTACCAGCGCTTTATTTAGAAACTACAAATAAAATTGTATTATAATGGAAATAACTAACTACTTTGTGATCAGATAATGTCTACCTTTACGAAGTATATTATTAGTATGTGATTTCACATATTAGTATTTAGATGGTTAAATATTTGAAGTAGATCTGCAAGTTTTTGATTTCAGACACAAAATAAGAAGAAAATAAATATTAAGTATATTTTTCCGAATTTTATATATCACCACGATACAAGCAAAAGTTAACGAATAACCTTTCTTGATTATAATTTAAATTGATAATTATATATGTTTATCATGTAGGTAGACTTAAACAGTTGGTCTGTTTGGCGATCGTGATACCTATTTCTATTACATTTACAGTTTTATTTTGAAAATAAACAGATACTTTTAGGTAGGTAGTGTGGTTATTATCTTAATACTTACTTTTGTTGCTGTTATAATAAATTAATAGGTAAGTACTTATATTTGTGATTAATGGAAGGAGAATTATTTACGTTTATTGTTCGATTTTATGGATGTTTCAATTATTTACGCATAATACTTAGGTAATTTAGTAGGCATGTCAATGTTTGTCGATTTATATTCAAGACTAATTCGTTGTCTTCGTTTTTGTTTTCCAATAAATTGTCCCGATATCTTAACTGAAGCCAATTTTTTTTACACCGGGTTACCTTTTGAAAAATTTCACCCTTCGCCACTGCGAGACGGGCTACTTACTGCAACCATTTAAAACATATAACGAGACTATTCCGCCTTCACACCCGCGACTGCAATTTCTGGGAGCCAGAATCTAGTGGCACACGTTTTAATGACCTCGGCTAGACAAGCTTAGTAACACTGTAATTACTAAACTCGTATGAACCAAATGGAAAGATAAGGGGCTGGGAATATATCTAAATTGTTGTGTTATGTAGGAAAACGTTGTTATTTCATCTTCCTATGATAATATAAACCTGAATAAATTGTTTATTCGAACGCGAACACTAGAACCCATTCGATTCTAAAAATTCATTCCCTAATACGAAACTACGGTATCCCTGTGGCCTGTATACTACATGTTTTTATTCCCTGAATTAAGTTTTACGCAATTTATCCCAATTAATAAATGCGGTTTATTTGATTGGGGAATACTTCAGCCGAATGTTTGGCATAAACCAGGGTTAACAAGAATGCGTGGCGCTCAAACGAAATTTGTCAAATATTCGTTGGATTTATTTCAGATTGATTTTATCAGGAAATACTTGTAACACAATGGAGAGCTGAATAAATGTTATTCAAGCTGTACAATGCTCTTTTTTGTCATAAACATTTATTTATTGTTTCTGAAAATATTTATCCGTAGTTATGGTTCTGGTCTACCAAATTTTATCAATTTTAAGGAAAATGAAAAACTTGATAAATACAATAAATATAGTTTGTTTTCTCTCGTATAACTGAATGATAAAATGAGCAATTCCATTGTCAATGGTAAAACCAGTCTATACTCTACTCATAAGAAGCACCAACTTTGGACAGAACGTGAATTAGAAAGTGTAGAATCTGTACTACGTATGACATGCCAGTTCATCGGATTAGTTTCAAATTCTAAGTAAATAAATAAATAAGCCTTTTTATCTCCTACATAGGTACATATTTTCGTAAAATAAATTTTTCTTTTTTTCAAATATGCCTTCACGTTGTAGTCGTCCCTTCGGCGTAGGCCTCCCCCGTCGACTTCCACAGCTTCCTATCTCTTGCCATCGTCATCTAGTCTGGTTCTTACAACTTAAAGAAAATATCTTCCTATCTTTTATTAGTCGAACCTAAACTCTAATATAATTAATTTTTTTAAGTATATTCGCAAAAATGTAGTTCAAACTGAAAGACAGGAGTAGAATACCGATATCTGGTGATAGTAATAGACAATATGGAAAAAAATGTCCAGACGGAATCTCATAGAATTTATCCTTCAATCGCAAAATTTTTTTATCCATAGTACCTTGAAATATGTTCATCTCATAATCATTTGTTATATTTACGCGAATGTTAGACATTTATATTATTAAACTATTTTTCGGATATTATCGCGGTTTTAATATTTTACTTTTCTCCCGACGTTTCGAAGACTTTACAGCCTTCATGGTCCCCCCCGTGACGGTGAAGCCTGCAAAAACCGCGATAAAATCCGTAAAATAGTTTAATTTAAATATGTTTATCTGTCTCTCTCTCTCTGGTCGGTTTCTCATATCTGAAGATGGTGTTCAGCATCAGGGTTGCATCTGGAGCAGATGATCTGCCTCCTCCGGTTTCTGTCCAGCGCGTCTCTTCCGATTGTGTTGAATTTAGAGGACGATGAGTCATTTACTTGGTCGGTCCATCTCTTTGGTGTACGACTGCGCAATCTTTTGGAATATGTTTATAAGAAATAAAAAAATAAACATTATTCTCTCCTTTATCACACTCTGTATAATTTCCTTATAACTGGATTAGGTTAACGAGGTATGGCGTGTGGTTCTTTTGAGTCGTTTTATTAATTGTTTTTATGCTCACTGTATCATGTGTTTATGCTTTGTATAAATCGATATATCCTAAAAAAAACTAGTTCCTTTTTAAACTACTTCAAAAAAGGAGAAGGTTCTCAATTCGGCTTTTTTGGTTTGTTACCTGAGAACTCAGTAATTTAGTAACAGAATTTGTTTTTTTTATTCGAAAAAATTCCATATTCGTTTCGTTGTTTTTAAATCGGTTTAGGAGTTTGGTTTTCAAATAAAAAATTATGGAATAAGCATTTCGTCCAAGTAAACAAAATTGCGAATTTTGCTTTCCCGTGATTTTTTTTTCGTTGTGTTTTTGCAGTCTGTTTGTTATTTACCTATTAATTAACGCAATACCTAATTATTATGGTAGGCTATATGAATACAGATGCGTACAAACTATTTAACCGACTTCAAAAAAAGGAGGACGTTCTTAATTCGACTGTATTTTTTTTTTAACTTTACATAGACAAATTTTATTCATACGCTTAAGCTCCACTGCGTAAGCACTTCTTGTAGGTATTTTATATATCTTAGCCACTTGCATGATAGGTCTCCAATTGATTACTAATCATTTTATCATGCTCGTCCATCACATCATAGGACAGAATATAGGGTGAAAAGTTAAAGCACTAGTAACGCTCAAGAATTGCGTTAGATTGTGTATTTATTTGTATTAATTACGTAGGTTTAATGTTCGTATATTCGTTACTCTGATATACATGCTTTCATTATGTAAAACTATATTGTATTTATTTATAATTTCAACTCTATAGACGTCAAATAATTCCCTGAGAGGTGACAGATCGTGTTGGGTCGAGCGTAAAATTTAAACCTGTACTTCTGTAAAGCAAAATATTACTCCGACCTCATATGTGGGTTATGGGCAGGATTACGAGCTCTATAAAATTTTAACTTTTAACATAAAAATCCTAATGGGCTTGTGTTTCGCAAAGACATTTATGGAATAAAATGACGATATAAAATATTGATTTCCTTGTCCATATTATTTATTAACAGAAGTGGTGTTGCTCGCGGTTCCGTTTCGTACAAAAAATCTTAAATTACTTAATTATTTCGTGGCTGAGCAAAATATTGCTACACAAAGTAGCACGTATGAATCGAAGACGTTCGATATTTTCACAAAGTTTCTACAAGTTCATATTTCATATATTTACGACAGGAAAAAAACAAAATATATAAACTATACCTATTTTTAATTTATGCTTTTCAAAACAAATCCAATAAATTTATTCCATTTCACAATAACTGTTGAAAATGTTTTGCAATACTTTAACGTGCTTTTGTTACGGACTGTCAATTGACAGCAGGTATTTAAGGTGGTAGCTCAAGGTCCATTTTCATACATTTTGTTTCGGCTTTAATCTGGGTAACTAAACAAGTATTGGCAAGTAAAGAATTTAAATTCACGTCTAGTTAGTGATTAGTTCTCGCAGTTGAAAGAAAAATGTAAAAATAATTAATAATCATGGATATTTCTGCCTTTAAAATTTCGTCATATTAAATTTTAAAGGCCGAAATATCCATGATTATTAATTATTTTACGTTTTCTTCAACTGCGAGAACTAATCACTAACTAGACGTGAATTTAAATTCTTTACTTGCCAATACTTGTTTAGTTACCCAGATTAAAGCCGAAACAAAATGTATGAAAATGGACCTTGAGCTACCACCTTAAAGAGAAGTTTAAAAGCGAGTACACATTTTGCATTCAGTTTATTTCGTTCGCTGAATATGATAAGCTATGCCACTCATATATGAAATATTTATATGAAACTAGCTAAGCTTATGACGTAGGTTATAAGGCAGACGTTGCGCTCAATATTGATAAGGTTTCGTGGCTTGATCAAAATTGTAAGTCAAGATGAACTATACTGCTGTCTTGTGAGTATAGCCGTGGCAAAGGATAATTTTTTCTGAGAAGGAATCCGACACAACATATAAGTCCTAATAATATGCATAAATGTATATCGATCTAATTATAATGTTTAGATTTAGATTTTAGTTACATTACGAAAAGGGAGCCGGCGGAAATCGATTGCTACGAACCCTTTGCCACTTGAGCATAGTATAATTATTCTTCAAGATTACTATTTTTACTTTCGAGCACATAATGAACATTGTTAAGCATATCATGAAAATATTTACTGTCGATAACAATGGGTATACAGTTAGTTATTGCTAACATCCATTTATTTGGTTTAACTAATGGCTAGTTTATAGCCAGAATTTGCGAACAACCAATAGAATTTCGATTGTAGCGTAATGACTGTGACGCAGCAATAATGGTCCGTTTAATATGCATGCCATGACACATAGGAACATCAGTTTTTATCGCCAAATCTGGTTTATATCAACTGTTGGTTTCATAGGATCATCATTTGCTGGTAGGATGTGTTTTATATTCGCCCGGATAGCTTGGTTAGATAGGTTAAAACCCGCCATAATGGCCCACGTAAGTGTCGCACTGTCGCGTTCCGGGATCAGCCTGTGTATATCCATCAGGCCGGCATAACTGTGTCGACTACCGAGTAGTTATCATCTGTCTGTCACGGGAATATAACCTTATATACTACATAATAAGGTGACACGCGTAATGTCATGTAGCTGTCATGTTTGCCGGCAAACATTCAGATGCTTCAAGGGTCAAGTCAGTCGACATTCTATTGCACCCCAATCCACTTACCACCCGGCGGACAGGGATTACTTTTCTGTGCCTTTATAAAAAAAATCACGGACATTTCGATGATTTGAAAGGCCTACACATCGTCCATGAATTTTACTTTAATAGCTCGATTACTAATTAGTGATGTGCCAACGCATTACCGTTTTTTCTTATAACAATCGATATAATTCATGAAGAAGTTTTGATCGATTTAATTCCCAAATATCATCTTCAAAAATAAACTCACGTACTTGTAGACGTAAAGCTCTATAATATAAATGTAGATTTTGTTCACCAGATTATGTCATAATATATTACAAATGCTCGTCCCTTATAATATATTCGCCATCAGACGCCGTAGACACTTTATCGAGCCGTACAGAAACTGTGTCAGAGCCACAAGGATGTTTATATGCGCGTATGAGGTCAATCTCTCTGACTTTGGCCCGCCCTCAATATGTAGGTATACAGGCTTATACCTAGAATCGATTGACACAATTACCGAACCAACAATCCAATCTTAATCAGATTCTGAATTAAAATAATACGCGCGAATAATTTAGAATTATTCGTATCCAGTGATTTGAAATTAACAACGTATAAACTAAATTTAATTGCAGTTTTCTGGTTCTTTCTCGCAACTCCGGCAGCCGAAAATATTTTTCCGGTATAAAAATCCCGCTATATATTTTCCTGGGATAAAAGTCTATGAGGAACTCAAAATGTCTTCATAACAAATTTCATCAAACTCAGGCCGTAGTTCAGCCGTAAAAGGATTACAAACATACAGAAATACTTTCGCATTTATAACATCAGCACCAAGAACTTAAGGTTTGCAATTGACTAAGTATGTTTATGAAAATTAATGACCTTATACAATATTAATCATTACGTATTCATATTGTTATTAACATCCAACTTTATTAGGAACTAATTAAATAAGGAAAACAGGATAAGGGTCTGATCGATTTGAACGGGATTTACCTTTGGATAGTCATCTGGGAAATATTCGATATATTGTAACAAAATGAATGGGTTAATAAATAATTATAATTAAGTACACTCACTGGAGTAATATGTTTTAGATATTCCCCCTTATTCATAGACGTTTTTTATCTAAGGGCGCAACATTGCTGTTTTTCATTTAACAAGTCTGTTTCTCAGTGCTGACGGCATGGCAGTCTTCGCAGTGCGTAGACATAGGACCATTGTGATTGGCTAATATTGAGATACAACTTGAATCTAGATGGCTGTCAGATAAACAAAGCTGAACAAACAACAAGCCGTCAGATAAACAAAGCTGAGAAACAGATTTGTCATCACAGCAATGCTCCATCCTTAGATAAAAACGTCTATGAATAAGGGAGATTGAGTTTTACTAATTGATATCGATTAACATAAGTCTACATAAAATTGACGGGAGATTATTGGTCTAATCGTATTAATGTTATTTAAAGTTGTGACGATGCTTGAAGGCAGTAAAGATATTTGTTAGAAATATCGGTAAACATTGAGGTGTAATTTGGTTCCTTTCAAAGGACATTCAGGCAGCCGAATGCAATACTTAATAAGCCATTATTATCTCACTAAATACTATTTCAAGTAGGGTCGTGAACACATTTACTCCATCTGGAAAAAGGAATTTAGCTTAGTTTTTACGATTGAATGTCCGTCAGCTGAAGTTCGGACCCCAATTTCCTCTGTTAGAACCAATTCTAAATGAATTACGTTAGGAAAACTCACAAAAAGCGTTAACGTGTAAAATAATCCTATTAATATTATGAATGTGATTTATAACGATGTTTTGGGTTTAAATAAAACTATTTTGTGGTTCTCATCGTGATTTTTATATCATTTTATTAACCGACTTCAAAAAAAAGGAGGAGGTTATCAATTCGACGTGATTTTTTTTTATTTTTTTTTTGTATATTTGTTACCTCAGAACTCGCTCATTTATGAACCGATTTGGAAAATTCTTTTTTATTCGAAAGAATTTCTCTCCAGATTGGTCCCATAATTTGTTTGGTTTTAAAATAAAAAAAAACAAGAATAATTATGGCGTCCAAGAAAACGAAATCGCGAATTTAGCTTTCCTGTGACGTATTTAGTTATGTTTTTGCATTGAGTTTGGTTGACTGTACTTCTCACATATGTACTTATACATATAGCATAACATCTTTTCCCCGTGTCAGGGGTAGGCAGAGGCGAAACATTTCATCGCGATAGTCGTACTGTGTGTGAAACATATCCGTTGCGTTTTTGGGTTGGGTTTAATTGACTCTACTTCTTACATACCTACATATATGTATATAGCATCACACCTTTTCCCCATTTTAGCGGTAGACAGAGATGTAACACCACAGCGCAATAGTTATAGTATGATCGAAATATATCAGTTGTGTTTTTGTGTTGGTTTTAGTGGACTCTACTTCTTACATACACACATACATATAGCATCACACCTTTTCCCCTTTTCAGGGGTAGGCAGAGGTGTTACACCACAGCGCGATAGTTGTACTGTGAGCCAAATATATCAGTTGTGTTTTTGCGTTAGGTTTCCTCGAATCTACTTCTTACATACATATATACAGCATCACACCTTTTCCCCTTTTCAGTGGTACTCAGAGGTATAGCTCCTCAGCGCGATAGTCGTATCGTGAGCGAAAAACAACTATGCCATTGAGACGGTCTATTTTTTACTAACACAAAAAGCAAAAATAAAAATAATTTTAACAAAAAATTAAACTTCCTTCAAAAACCACTCAAAACCAAAATATAATTTCACATAACAAGTATATATTGGATACCAATTTTGGAGTCGGTGCCTAATTAAAATTGCTAAAAAACGTGTTAAAAGTCTGACAAAATATGTTCTTATTATAAAAAAAAATAATACCGAGATTAAAATAGACATATTCTTATCGTGGAGATAAGGCTTATATTTCTGTAATATATTTCAACAGTATCTAATTTCATTCACGAACGAAAAAGGTTATTAAAAGACTGGTTATGAACTCACGTACGACATCATACCTTTGTGCTTTGAGGTCGGATGAGGCGAATAAAGGGTGAGATGACGTCATAGAAAAATATATTGTAGTTTGATGAAGCAAAGGTATTGTTGTAATTTTATATATTTTGTTATAATGAAATGTTTTTCATGTGGAATGTGTTTTTTACTGGTGGTAAGCCTCTCATATATGAGAGTCCGCCTGCGTATGTACCATCACAATGTCTATTTCTGCCGCCAAGCAGCTGAGTATAGTATAGTAACTTAACTCAAACCTCTTGGCTTTCATTAGGACTTGTACATACTCGGAGTTCCTTGTGATTGTAAGGCAGGATTTATTACATATAACATATAACACCGCCTTACCTCGTCGCATTTTCGCCAATCAGCCTTCAATACACCACAGATAATGTGTCTCAGTGGAACAAATACGATTTCTGTTGAATTTCAGTTTCCTTCTTATCATTGTATTGGGAAAGTGTCACAATATTATTATTTATAATGTAAATCCTTAATAAGTCCTAGTCCTAGAAAACTTATAAGACTGACTTGAGACTGTTCATCGAAACTGGCAAGATATTCACAAGATGGCAAGACATAGACTCAATGATAGAAAAAGTTGATGATATTCATACGAATAGATGGACAAAAGTTTATTAAACCATTAACTATCAGAAGGCAATGCATGCTAAGCGCGCGTACATGAATTTCATATAAAAAATTCTGACAAATTTGTGGTCTGCTGCGTCGTTATAAAGAACATCGCCAACCCCGGCCAATTAATTATTCATCCCATCACTATCAAGTAGAAAATATGTACATAGTAATTTGTAGAAAAACATTTAGTATTCTTTTATAAAATGCATCAGGTACCGCTACTGTTTTTAAAATAGATCCTTTGAAAAATTCATCGCGGTGTTATTTTTTACTTACAGCTTTTTAAAATGTTCAAAGGAATGGACTGCATACATCTCTTTCTTTCCACGTAATATTTAGGTACTGGGTTATTTTTGAAAGATTCTTATTTTTATAATGTAGATAAGAGAATTCACTAACCTTATAAATATATCTATTTTTGGCGTGCCCAGTGGATTGTCAAACATTTTCGCTCGGCAAAATTAATGGGGTAAATTCTGGTCTGGCAGCTTTGGTGTCGACCATGCAAAAACTTTTCGCTCGTTTTACTTTACTTTTCGTCGGATGTCTCCTACAGACGATTGTAGTCGAAACGTATGTGCATTTTGTTTTTATTTGACGACCACACTGTGTTTTCGACTTGCTTCTTTCGTCAATAGCTCTAATTTTAGTGCTACCCACTTTATGAACTAAAAATAAACACTCAATTAATATTCTAATTGAAACATAGTTCAGTTAACTACATCATGTCAAAAAGCATTTAGCGTTCTCAAAGGTCAATTAATAATTACTTTCAGGAAAAAAAGCTTTGTTTTTTACTATTGGAACACCATTTAGAATAATATTAAATATTTTTAACCGACTTCAAAAAACGAGGAGGTTCTCAATTCGACTATATGTTTTTTTGTGTGTTTGTTATTTGGTACAATACTTGCGTATTATAATAGTCAAATTGCTATTGAATAATTATGCATGCTAATTAATAATTCAGATATTATTTACATTTGTTGTATTTAGACATCAGTCACACAATCACGGCGAAACAATTTAACTGACTAATGTCAACATTAATTAGCGCGGTGTATAATTTCGCATTAACATAACATTATTATAGTGATTTGCTTATAAAGATTTAGAAGTTACAGGCGACGCATCTATTTTATAGTCGGTGATGACGTGAGTTTTCAATAAACTTGCTTTCAGTGTGTTTTCATCAAACTAATTTTAATGTATAAAAGTGTCCAGCCAAATGTGTAATTCAAATGTGTAAGCCTGTCTAGTGATATTTATTAATTGACCATTCGTATAAAACTATCAGGGCCTTATTCTCTATAACAGTGTAAACTTGTAACATGCCCGTGAAACATCTTTGTACAATTTGTGTAATGATATTTTGTATGTCAATTGTTATTGTTTTTTTTTAACCGGACACAACAGTGATCCCTCTGCACCTAATGATAAGTGGAGTGGGATTCAATGGAATGCCGACTGACGAGAGATGATTACGCTTCGACAGTCGACACAATTATGCCGGCCTGTTGGTACCGAATAACCGAACTTAAACACGACGCTGTGCGTTAGGTACTTGTTAAACGCTGTCAAAATAACGTGTGCCATAGGAAATAAGGCCTCAGATAAAAGGTCATCATATCAACATGAATAAAACAGGTAGCATTTACACATCAAACGTAAAAAAATAAATAAGTGAACTAGCTTCTGAGTTTACGATACAAATGCATTTGCCAGAAGTAAGACCGTTAAGTGTTGATGAGAATAAACGGCTAATATTTTTACTTTTAAACTATGTAAAGAATAAAAATATTCAAGAGAAAGACATTATATAGATGAGAAAAGTGTAAACTGGTGGGAGTGCTTTGTTATTTTAAAAGGCGTGATATCTATCCAGAGAGTCGTAAATGGAAATTGCCACGATCAACCACAATCTCGGGACGAATATATATAATTGCTTCGCGGAAAATCACTATCGATAATCGTTTTTTCTACATTGAGCGCTATTTCCGGCGCTCCCGATTTAACAATTGCTTGATTTTATATGCAAAAGTTTTAAACTTCAATATGTTGGTTTAACCAAGATAGTAAAATTATTTTGTAGAAAATCACGGCTTTGTGTTCAAATGAGGTTTCTGTTAGAATAGAATTTAAGGTATTTTAACTAAACAGATAATAATTAGCATTTCGTCACAATTCTGAAAATTCTCAAGTTATTGTAAAAGGCCATCTATAACAATGTACTATTCGGACTCCAAATTATACCATTGAGTAATAGTCAACATCGATGCGAAGCATAACAAATAATACAGGAGTCAAGATGGTAACAATTTTACTTTTTACAATGTCGTTGGATTTCTTCGGCCTACTAATAATTATACAAATCTGTTACATTTATACCTCCTTATTCATAGACGTTATTTATCAAAGGATGGAGCATTGCTGTGATAACAAGCCTATTTCTCAGCTTTGTTTATCTGATAGCCAATTAGATTCAAGTTATATCTCAATATTAGCCAATCACAACGGGCCTATGTCTACGTACAGCGAAGGCTGTCATACTGTCAGCACTGAGAAACAGACTTATTATCACAGCAATGCTCCGTCCTTAGATAAATAACGTCTATGAAAAAGGGGGATAGTGTTTAGTCTTGCTATGGTGCATGGCAATAAACATCAGAGGGAGAAAGAAAAATATTGTTAAACTGTGACAAACGTACATTTATATTATTAGTAAGGCTGCTAAACCATTAACATACTTGTCACATTAGTTATTTCTAGCCAACGATATTGTTTGTTGGCACTCTGTACTTAGCATTTGTCGTATTCTATGCAAAGCCATCGAACTATGATCATAAAATAGTACACATAACGCTCATCTCCAAACTAAATAAAATACTCGAATAAATAACATATATAGCAACTGAAGTAAAAAAGAATACGATGTACAAAATAACTGAAGTGGTAAATAAGACTTAAAATTGAATGGCAGCTGCATTCCACGAGGTATTGGCTCATACGTAATTTTCATTTAGATTACAAATTGAAGTTTACAATATTGGATAGCGGTTAGACGCTATCAAAGTTTCCGTCAGGCTCACCTTTATAGAAACTAGGTATGGACAAGTTACAGGGGCAAAGTTAGAAGCCGCGGAGACATCTATCTTCCTTTGCTATCGTGTTGTTCCCATTCCACCTTCGACTAATTATCTGCTGCTTTTAAACTGGTAATTAACCAGAAAACACTAACTTTTAACTCACTTTTATAAATAACTTCTTTACCCGATGCTAAGTTGTCAAATTGAAAATTCTTAGTGAGTTTCGCAGGTATGCAGGTTTCCTTATGAAAGTCTTTATTATTACAACTACAAAATATAACAAAAAAGTGTATGTATATTGTGATTTATATTTTAACTAGTGCAACGTTTGGTCTCATCGTTAAAAGGGGGTCTTTTAGACAACCTTTGTTACTGCTTATTTCTTACAGTGCATTTTAATTCATTAAATTTATCACCAGATTTATCAGTGAAAAATTACATTTTGAAGAAACTTGCTTGTCTCAGAATAATATTTTAGGTAAGTATTGCGAAGGTATGTGAAGTCTGCCAATCCGCATCATGCCAGCTTGTTGAATAAAGTTTAAAACCTCTAAGGGCCTGAGGGATAATATTCAAGTAAATGTTATTTATAAGTTAACGCATAAGACAGTTAATATATTATATACTATATAGTATTCTTTCGATTAAATTTTATTTGGGAGCACGACTTCTTTAAATCTGGTTATGATTTACTCAAATAAAACAGGCCCTAAGTAGTATAGCAGACCTGTGTCAAACAGTAGGTCAGTATTGACAGAGCTGTATTTGTAATTTCGATTTATTCAATAATATTGTTTGTTTGTTTTATTGGTTAACGGTGATGTATACCTACGCATTTTCGAGATGTAACTGTGCTTGTGGCAATTCTGAGATTTCAAATTCATATTCAATCTTTTTAACAAAGCATTCATAACGAATGTGAAACCATTTAGGTCAATGGTATAGACGCGCGTTGTTCAGTTATTTTTTACATTGCAATGTATATATTATAACTAAAGCTCAACTTATACTGAGTCGAAGTGTTACGACACGTCATGTTTTTCTTCTATAGCATATTCAAATTTATTTCCCCTTTATTAAGGTACAAAATTGTGTTCTACAAATATGGAGAGGCGCGTCGACGCTTGGTTGAAGTGGAGTAGTTTCGCGCATCGCCGCGCGTCTCTGCGTTACTCGCCCGCAATGACGCGTCAGACTCTAATCATGCCAGACGTAGCACAATACTGAACTATAACGCTTCAATATGAGCGATTATAATCAGATCGATACTATTGTGTACTGTCGAGTACGAGCGCCATCCATGAATGTTTATAAATCTTTGACTGGGCGCATCGTCCCGCGACGACGCGCGTTGCTACTTTTTGTAGTTAAATTAACAAAAAAATATACCGCCTTCAAGTACCACTAAAAATCAAAATTTAATTTAACATTACCTTTTTACTGGTTACCAATTTTGGAGTCATATGGGAACACACGGGAAGCACAACTTTCAGTAAAAAAAGTATCATCAAAATCGGTTCACCCAGACTAAAGTTCTGAGGTAACAAACAAAAAAAAAACTATAGGCAGTCGAATTGAGAACCTCCTCCTTTTTTTCGAATCGGCGACACTGTGAGTTGAGCCTAAGCGGTTACACATTCATGAAGGAAGGTAAAACACGTATATTAATCGGTATTGTACGATTAGGTTTTAGTAAATAAGATAACATTTGAAATCCATGTAACTTACATTGTGGCGATTGTATATATTTAATATATTATGAAATATTTAGGCAAATCATAGTCGCTCAGTTAAATAAATTAAACACAATACAAAACTTTTTGCGTAAACATCTACACTGAGATTTCATGCCAGCCTGTTTAAATACAGTAAAACAAATTAATTAAAACTATATTCTCATTAACAATACTACAATCACAGATCCTGTGTTGAATTCTTAAACGAAAGATGCTTACGAAGTATCTAGAAGAAAATCATTTTTCTCTAATGTTAAAAATACGCAAGGATATTTCTAACTCAATTACTGCCCAAGGGATTTGGATTAAATTTGGTAAGAGATAGATTACGCTCGGTATAAAGGAATAAGGTATTTTTATTCCAAAAAATCAAGCTCCCTAAGGAAGGCCCTTAAGTTCCAACGACTACTTAAAAATCTAAAATATATTTTTTTGAGTAATAACCGTAACGTAAATTTTGTTTAATTTTGTTTTAGTTTATCAGTGATGTCATTGGGTTTTTGAATGTCGCTGATTTCACAGGCCGCAGCTGATCCCCCCTTCCCTGTTCCCCGGGGCTGAGCAGTGAGCAGCATCTTTAATAGATTTACCCATGTTAATACAACTGAATGGCTTTGCATGTAAAATAAGGGACCAAAAATAAAATTAAGGTAAGATGTCACTACTATACAAAGCAATTTGTTAGTTGATATGTCATTCACGAATTAATTTCCTACAGTACAACTCACAAGCTAGCAACTTTCAGCTGTTAGCAAGTAAACGTCGGTATAACACGGCGAGCAAACTAGTTAATTGCTGCACAGATTGCGTTATATGGAAATGTTCCACTACAATCATGTATCAATTTGCAAACAATCTGATCGGTTAGCGGAGAATACATAAATTCATTCGATACATGGCGAGTGCGAGATGTTTCAGTACGAAGGACAATGTAATGCGACAAAGTAAATTACTATTACTATTAGGTACTTAAATACACAGATCATTATGTGGAAGGTTTGTGTATTTAATGTAATGAAATAATGTATTGTAATCTTATTATCTTCTTACTTATGTTATAAAAGCAAAAGTTAGTGAATTTGTATGTTTGGATGTTTGTAAGAAGTTAATGCAGAAATAGGTGAACTGATTTCAATGAAATTTGACAGACGGGTAGACCATGTCCTTGCTTAATACATAATGTACATTTTTGCGCGATAATTTACTTCTATGAGAAATAATGGATGTTTTATCTGATTTTTAAATAGATGACTTTCGTAACTGGAGTGGCTTGTCACGTTTATGAAGCCGCAAGCAACACCCAGTATACGTGTAACATAAGCAAAGGTTGATTACAAAATTGTATTATTCAAAATAATATTATTACTAAAGCGTGTTTACAAGATGTACTTCAGTTTTTGAAGCTTTGTTCTAATTTGATTTTCATATATTGCAGCCGTTGAATTGCGTCGTTTAAGCAGTATTATACTCTGATTTTAAATGCATTAAATTATTTCCTGTTTCTGAACTAAAATACAGATTAGGAATTTCATCAGTTACTTAAAAACAGACCCGTTGCGTTGCATTTTCAAAGCCATCGCTTCGTTCTTATAACTTTTAAATAAAGAATTCCTGTATGAAAATTCTAGGAATTTCATTAGATAAGTATATTTCGCTATTATTTAAGATTTCATAAAATTGATTTAATTCGACTATCCATTTTCTTTTTGGATATAGCTTCGTAATAGTAGCTATTAGTTTTGTCTTCTCAGAGAACATTGACTGTGACCTGGAGACCGACCTTTATATCCCAGGTTGGGCAATTCTTTGCGAGATTTTCCATTTCAAGTTGTGATTTATTCGGGATTGGATATGTGACCGATAAAGGGTAAGCCTATCACATAAGATGGAAACGAGTTTCAGGCCCTGCCTAGGTGTGATCTCGTTGGAGGTATTACAGGCTTATTTACAGCTTAGTTGGTAAACGAAGACGTGAGATAGCACATTGCTGTTTATCAATATTTTTGTGAGGGAGAAGAAGCTAAGCTAAGTCAAAGAAAGAGCCGATTCCTCAAAAGCGGCAATGCATCGTTGACTCGTCTAGTGTTATGGATGTTTACGGATGATGGTGATCACGTATCATTAGGTAACTCACTTGGTTTGTCGCGTCTACTATGAAAAAAGTTCACCGCAAAATAGGTCACGGCAGTCCATACATCCAAAACTCATGCAGGTGTTGGTAAAGCGAATGGACGTGAGTTCTTGGGCCAAAAGAAATTTAATTTCATAAAACGTTAACTTCACGTCGGTTTTCGAGAAATAGTGCCTTTTCGAAAAAACTCGATAAAAACGATGATATGAATCATCCATGATGTGATTTGGAAGTGACTAATAATTACGAAAGAATTCGTTACATCATTTTGCATCATCTTTACAATCCTTTTTTATAACTCAAACAGATCTTTTCAAAATATATTTACCAGAAATCTTTTAATTATTTTTTTTTATTAATAATGACATAGTAATTTTCAATTTACTCCAACATTTCAGGGACAAACTGAAAAAGACCACCACACAAATATCATGTAGTTCTTTTATTCCGAAATCATTAAACTAACGAACTGGAAAAATATGGCCGTCATTAAGACAGTAATTCAAAAATGCGAAGAAAAAGTAATTATGTGAGTGAAATGGAAATATAAAAACTGCTCGACGTTTACAATGCAGCGACCGCAGTTGGCGAGGCAGACAGTATGAGTAACTTGGAAAGCGAGTCTCGAAATTAACCTCATTAAACTGCCGGTATGTCTTAAGTCGGTTTCAACTATGCATATTTTCATTTCAATATAACTTTGAACTGCAATTAATTAAAAAATTATTATATTTCCAGTAATGTTATAAACTTATAGATTATGTTTGAATTAATTACGTGTTCCTTTAAATGCTGCATGAAATATTTGTCGAAACAATTTGTTCTGGACCCTTTTACTCTAGCGTGCTATTTTAATTAACGCATTTTTATAAATAAAAGTCATAATAGTTGTGATGACAAACATAAACATAATGATTATTACAACAAGTTCTAAATATCAAGACGATAAATAATCAGGTTCGCTGTTCCACTGTTGGAAAATAGAAAGCATTCTCGTAAATGAATATAATGGAATAGGTGTAATTCGTAATTAAAAGGAATAAGCAAATCTTTTGCCAATAAACCTACACTTCATACAGCTTCAGTAAGTTTTTTGTTGAAATTAATTAAAAAAAAGGTTCCAATGTTTGTACTTCACTTCGTTCTTTCAAAGTGAGTAATCTCATTAATTCGATTTTTTCACCGACATATTACATAATCTGGATTATCATATAGAATACTTTTTGTCTCGGATATTGCTAAGGCTAAGTTTGAACGCTCAGGCGTACGAGCCCGCGTGAGAAATATTAATGATACGGGCTTAATACCCATCATATATATTCCATTGTTATATGAGATATGATGAAGATATAGATTATAATATAAAGAGATACTTCAAGTGAAAGCCTCGACTTGTAGTACTGATTTAGATATCCTTTCACCTTCTAGATTTAATATGAGACTAAGAATTACTTACAATGAGCTATGAATTTAATAAATAGTATTAACTGAGTGACAAACAACCCCCAACTTAAATTGTTGGCTTTGTATCCAACTTACGTATACAAGGTAGGTGAAAACAGGATTTAGGGTATTATACAACATCTGAGAAGGATAAATCTCAACAGGTACTTTGGCAGAAAAACGAAGTAAAGCTTTACTGTATTCACGTGGTTAGTTACTCTACGGGCTCATACACATAAACACGATACGACGTCGTACCGTGGAAATCTACGAAGAGCAAAGTAAAAATTGATGCCACGACATCGCAAACGCGCCATGATGCACGGTACGACGTCGTAGAAACTTACAGTGCACTCTTTCACTCGATCCATATATAAGGCGTTATATTTCTTCATAAAATTACTCCTGTTATACATAATTAAAAGAAATGGATATTATATCTAATATCCATGTGTATCTGTTTCTTCTTTGGGCGTCTTCTTAATGCTAATAGGAGGAGAGTACATCTATTGAGGTCCATTTTCTGAGCACTGCGACACCGTATCGACGTCGCCAAGCCATGCATCGTGGCGCGTTGCGATGTCGTTTGTGAATTTTTACGTCGCTCGCCATAGATTTCCACGATACGACGTCGCATCGTGAAGGGATGTCGCGTCTTCCTACGACGCGTCGTATCGTGTTTATGTGTAAGAGCCCTAACGGAGGCTTAAGAGTTTACTCCATATTCAACTAATGTTGGTATTGATTTTGTAGGTGAACATGGATGAGGGATATCCCTTGCTATGAAATTAAAAAGATTATATTTACTTTAATTATAATTATATACACTTTTTCATTTTTAAACTAAAAGACCAGAGGAGACGTTTCGCCCTAAAGTAAGCGACAAGTAACATCACATGAGCTTTAAATACAAGACCTTCAGGACACATTTTGAACACATTAATAATAGTTCTCATACACATTTTCTTTCTTCATATAAATTGTCAGCCGAAAATAACATTTATAATAATAGTAAGTATATGTAAAACGTCAAATTGAGAAGTGAGATACGATGAACATATCAATGACTCAATCACGTCAACCCGATTCGGTGAAGGTATTTTTGATTATTTTATCAAACTGTTGGTTACTCATTTCTTATTCACGACAGAAGGCTTAGGAGAGATTGAAATTCAAGTGGCTTTTGCGCGCTCGCAATCGCAAAAAGCATTGGATCTGTCTTATAACTCTCAATCGTTTCTTAAGAAATGGAAAGCCACTCGGAATAGTCCGACCGTAGAACGCAATTACCGAAATGAAATTTCCTTAAAAGTGTGTTTAATATTAATTCATTACAGAGAGTTTTCAAAGGCATGAATTTAAATGGTAATCCTCTTAAAAAATCAAATGTACATCGAAGTAATTTAATTTGCAGCAGCGGTTATTGTAGTTATGGGTTTTTAATTTTTGATGTTATTTACAAATTGCACTTATATTTGAATATAATATTTATTCCAGGTTTTTCATATATACATATTTTATTGATGTTATTCTCAAATTGATCTATGGGGCTTCGATTGATGAAATCGTCAGGAAACAGAACTGATTTCCGCAACAAGGTATAGATAATTGGGGACATGTGAGCCATTCCCATGCCCCCAATTATGCATACATAGTACACACCCATGCATACCCTTCCATCAACATTAGAACAACAAATTTGAATTAAGAATTATAAATGCCTGGAGAAGTATTTTGAAACGTGAGAAAATTCTATATAAAATTTTAGATTTGGATTAGCGAATAGTCTTAAGTCATATTTTGTTCAATCATTATGATCCCGAAGTGAATAAACACTGTTATTGACTTTCGCTACAACTCATTTGAAATCAGATTCCCGATAAATCGTATATTTTTGTTTCCAACTTTTCATCGTTGGTAACTTTTGTATTCGAAACCACTGATTACTAAGTTATCGACTCATAACTCAATGGAAATTTCGTTAAGCATAAATTTTCAAAGAAATGAGTTATGCACCACCCACTTATGAAAATATATTTCAGGTGAAATCAGGAAATTACGTATACAGTATAAGGTAATGTTTGTGTGAAAATTAATGTTGTTTTTAATTTTTAACTTTGATATGATAAATAATGTTATGGCTCCAATAATTGCTTTATATTTTGAAGTCTTGTATAACAATATAAACATTTGATGAAGCCACCCTTATTTCTACGATTCGTTTGTCTAAATTGTTTTCTTTATAGACATAATCGTGCATGCTAGATAAAATTGTATTGCCTTTCACCGAAGCTTAACTGCCATGGTAATCCGTGTTTTAGTAAAATTGTTTAAAGTGAAATGATTAGAAATTTAATCAGAAAATCCAATTTTAGAGCTACTTTAGACAATTTGTAGGATGAAATGTTTTTAGACACTATAAATTTCAGTCAAATTCTTATTAAAATTCTCCAATACAGAAACACAAATTAGCAAACGTGTTCAATTATTTTGTAGCCAGACGCTGCTAAATGACACATAGAGCTTAAGAAAGGTATTTAATTAGACAGTGACTGTAAATAATGTTGTTATTGTAATATATTGAAATTGGTTTGCTTGGGATAATTTGAAACGACTGTTTAAAACCTCATTTCAGACCAGGCTATATTTAGTAATAAACTGGAATATTCTTCAGGATTTAATAACAAGGTAACTGAAATAAAAATAGTAATATATAGTTACTTTATGGTAAGGACTTATGTTTACGCGAATGTTAGACATTGAAATAAAACTATTTCTAACGCAGTTTTTTGTAACATTATTGTTTATAATCAATTTTAAAAATATGTTATTATAAAATAGTAAACTTTGACTTTTCGGACGATTGACGCCTCAGTCCGCGCCGTGACCACGAAGGCTACAGTCGTCTAAACGTATGGGAAAATTATAATATAAAAAAATAAAATTATATTAAAAGAAAATATCCGTCAAAAAGTTTTATTTCAATAAAGTTACTAATTTATCAAATATTTAGAAGCTTCCAATTAGTAAAAAATATCAAAATCCCAGGATCGTAGTTCCCAGGATTTCTACAGATATACAAACAAACAAACTCACAAAATGCTCTCCTTTATAATATAATTCCATTAGTTTTACTTGTTGTATAATAGTTTCAAAGTAGAAAGTGCAGAAGGCTTATACATATATTGGATTATGGAACTCGGAAACCATACAAAGACAGCTGACGAGATCTTATAACATTTACTAATACGTTTGTACGTGTTAGTCCCTGTGAAACCCCTCAAGGGGGACATCAATAATTATAATTACAATATTATATAGTTTCATAGAAGGCGAGAAATTATTATAAAAACGTTGGCTGATTTTTTTCGATAATTTAGAATGGCTCATTGGTTTTCATGCTGTTTTTGCATCAAGTAAGTATTGAACTTCACATCTACAAAAACAGTATATGGGTATATGTATATTGATTGATCGATAAATGACCATAGAAGAAATCAAATTTTTTTTCGGCATGCTTTTTTTAAAATACCTAAAAAAAATAATTGCTGACAAAATACTTTTTTTGTGATTGTTACAATTGTAAGTCGTTGGACTTAGACTGATTACTTCGCTTTTGCTTCATGAGATCATAGTTACTTGGTATGATGACACTTGTTAATAAAGGCTATAATAACAGTCCTTGACACCTAGGCTGCAAATATTTTCGAATAATTAAATATGGTAACGCTTCCAAATCACTTGCTGAGCTAAATCCGAGGAACACAATTCCGTGTGTAGGTTACAATAGATTTCACAAAGTACTATCACATTAAAGTGGTGGAGCAATGCGCCCTCGCACAAGCCGTGTGGTGATCGTTTCAATAGACGTTGTTATTGGTATACATTTGTACTGGAAAGCACAATCAGGTGTCAAAGAGTTTGCGAATGGTAAGAACCAATGGGATGTGTTGGAATATTGTCATGGAGCTTGTAATGACTTTCTATTCGATGCTATTGTATTTTAATAATGAAGTTAATTAGACCGTTGATGATTTTTACGCCTGTTAACTAAATTTATCAAATCAGCTCTTATTGTAAGAGACAATGCCGATGCTATAGTAAGCACAAACACAAATCAAAGTTTTTTTAAAATTGAGCGCACGTATATCCCGAAGTGAAAATTTAATCAAGCTTTCGGCTCACGGATCACGTATTTACCTAATAACATTCGTGATACTGTTTAAAATCGAATTATTCCGCATGTACTAATGGCCTAATTAATTTTACTATTCAGGAACAAATTGGAAACTGTGGTGAGTTTATACTCATCACAGTTTCCATCTATGTATGCTAATAATAGCATGCTGAAAGTATAAAGATTTCGGTAATGAGCGAACGTTATGAACAACTATCAAAAGTGTAATAAAATGTAACAGCTAACGAGCCACAATTACAGAGCATTACGTTATATGTTACGTGCCAAGTTCGATGAAATTGCCTCCACATTAAGAATTATGTCTTGCCCGACGCACATTAAAGACAGTCCGCATCAAAACTGCTCGCTGGTATGGCGGCAGTCGACTGAATAACGACCATCGTGCATACAATAAAAGCCCAATATAATGACTCCTGTGAATTCGCCAGTACCAGTACAGTATCAATAGTTCAATTTTGCTTAGCAAGTCAGTTAAGGCACGGTTTGTCATTTTTGAATAAAGAAGTTCACGGTTCTTAAATAATAGGAAAAGAATTTCAGTTGCATAGTTTTTTTTTGAGACGTAGTGTCGACCCTAGGCTGTCTAAGATTTAATGCAATACGAATCAGTAACTTAACGTATTGTATTGTTATTACGCTATTGTAATGGGAATCAATTGTATAACGTACTGCTTAAGGCTCCAAAACAAAAGCAATTTATTTTGAATCAACATTCCCTACGCAAACAATGTACTTTAGTTTCCTACGGTTCAAATAGATGAGATACGCATTCTTTGTATTTCAAAGAAAGCTTTCGCTACACCATGTAATCGAAACAAGTCAATCCATCGTTTGTAGGAAACAGTCTTTCAAATCTCAATAAAAAAGTCAACTCAATCAGAGACGGCAACCATGGATTATGGCTATTCTTTCATTCCACTCGACAATTGAATGGCTTGACTTCAATTAAATGGAATATATGTTTGTTTATTTATTTTCGCAAACTAAACTTACTTGATATACGTTTTATATGTGAGTTGAAAAATATGTTATTTGATATACTATTTTACATTTTATTACAAGCCGCCATAGTTGTTAATATTATCTATACTAACAATAACCATAACCTCCTCCTAGCCGAATTTCGACCATGACGGCCAATCTCAACGGAGATCAGGCGTGCGTCACAAGTGTGTGCACAGTACACAGGTGCACTCTCTGTTCCTTCACTCTCATAGTTCGGTGAGAAGGCAAGACGACATTGCCGGAAAGAGATCAGGCGCAGGACCAACGGATTTACGTGCTTTCCGAGGCACGGGGGTATCACACCGCCAACTTCCTAACTCCGAGCTGCGACTAAGTAATTTTTAAGATGGAAAAACCCAGTCACAATTATTTTGGCCCGACCCGGGATTCGAACCCAGGACCTCAGCGCGGTAGTCGTACTTGTGCCATGTACAATTACAATAAGGCCACCGAGGCAGTCGATATACTAACAACTATGGCGGCCAACAACTGTCTATGCCAATTCAAGCACTATCAAGTGTAGTAAAGTCCCTCTTATGGGTTGGTATATTATGACTTATTATATTGATTGAGTTTTACTTTTTATAGAAATATAAAACGTATTTGACAAAATGTAGTCTAAAAAAATAGAGGGATTCAGACAAAATAAAAATAATAAATCATTTTTATAAAACGACGTTATTAAAAATCATAATTATGAAATTTACATAATTGTGATTTCAAACGACGGAAATTAAAAATGAAAAAGAAATAGTTAATGTGTTTTCCACTATCGAGTCTCTATTAAATATTTATACATTTTGAGCTGTTTCCAACTATCATTATCGAAATGTTATAAATATATAATATTTTTGCCTAGAAACAAATTATATACTCCAAAATTATAAGTCAATGCCTATTACGATTCACTTTTCTCAACAATTTGATGTTCTAGACGGTTGATGAAGCACCTGCTGCGATAGACAGAAAATTAACTATTTCAATATTAAAATATAGGCAAAGATCAAACTGTTGTGACTTCTTTGTTGTTACCCACTTAACATATAATTAGAACTAGATATTATGTTTAATTTTGGGGTAATTTTTATAGATGACTATGTGATTGTATAATTACAATCTTTACATATAGGTTATAAAATTGTAACAGGCCGATGATGACATTTAAAATATTAAAAATAAACTAATACGGGTGGTAGAACTACAGAACTCAAACAACAGTTTTTAGAATTTCTGTCCATCTATCTGTCTGCATGTTTATATACATATCACGTAAAAACTACCGCATGGAATTGAATGCAGTTTTCACTGATGTATTACTAAAAGTTTTCACCCAAATGTAGGCTTTATTTTATCCCGGGAAAATATAAAGCTGGACTTTTATACCAGAAACACTTTTTCACGCGGGTGAAGCCGTAGGGAAAAGCTTGTTTAATACATAATTAAATTCAAAAGCTAAGACCTAAATGGACATGACATTGTTAACGTTAACAACCGCTATGCGGGCAATCTGCAGTTAACTACAAAGTCTATTGTAATAGCTGATAACAAGAGTTTTATGCAATTTCCTAACCTAATAGACTCTTTGTAATGCTTGATGAATCTTTAAACCGTGTACATGACATTTTGACGTTTTACCACTCGCTATCGTGACCTCAGACCCGTTACTGCATTTATAGAATCCATATTAATGATGCTGGGCACCGAAGCTCAACCAGTCTCTTAGAATGCCTAAATTAAATGCCTAAATACTGACCGCGTCGTTGACGTAGTTGTACTGCATGCGCTGTATGAAAGCGCTTGAGGTCCTGAGCTCGAATCCCTGGTCTTTCTGCTCAGTATCAGCGCGGAGTATGCAATTTGTGCCCGTTATGGCCATAGGCTCGCCCCCCATCACATCATGGGACGGAACACACTTGGCGAAGAGTGGGTGCCCAGGTTGCGCCTCTGCATACCCCTTCGGGGATAAATACGTGATGTGTGTGTCATTCATCAAATATTGAAAATAATCGATCGTTTAAAGTAATTACACTGTTCATAACGCGCCATTGAATAGCTGAAGGCAAAATGATAGACATTTAAACGTATCTAGTGCTTATTTAAGACGAGTTAGATTCTATTAAAACTAGCTATTCAAGTATGGGTAAGGGGTGCAATTTGGAAGACGCCGGCACCAAGTGTCGAGTCTCACGTGACGCCTGCAACTTTGAACACGTTGCGACGTGCAGGGTGCGACGTTGTCGTGTAATTTGTCATGGTGGCAGCGTGACTTGAAACTATACCAAATTATGTTCAGGTTACATCGAAAGGCGACCGCAATTCTAACCTGCATAACGTGGACTTTATGTTAATTTCCGTATGCATGTATGTGGTAATTTTTCCCCATGGTATAATTAAACTTAAGGAATTTATTGCCTATACTAGAAACAGTTTAATTATCTTCTTGTTTTCCTTCCTAAACGACCAAAATCAAAAAAAACTTAGGACAATCATCAGTCAACTAATATCCAAAAATCAAATGTAACATCTAAACATAAGTGAATGTAATTTTTATTTATTGGGCTTTAGATTAAAGTAATATGTACGAAAAACCTGATGAATATGTGGTGTGAAAATCTCGTTAATATTCCAAGGATTTCTCAACAAAAACCTGAAAAACTGCAATAGTTTTTTTCTACTTACATTATATTACCTAATTAAAAAATAGGTCAAGCATTTATAGCTCGAGGAATGTTATTAACTGAAAAAATTGCAATAAATGACGCGCAAATTAACGTCTTAACCAACGCTCCTGATTATGCTTAAATAATTCATACATTTTAAATAATTACGAGTATAATGGGTTGTGTATAATTATTATTTAAAAACAATAAAATCATGGTAATTTAGTCAAAGATTTCAGAATATTCAATTATATTTAGAGACGAATGAGAAAGAAGCATCGAAAATGTTCATCCAATATAAGATAAATGGACATCATATTTTGTGAATAACTTCAACTTTGTAAAATCTTATCGAATGTGACCTGGTAGTTTTTTTAAACAAGACAATTAATGATTTCCCAATGAGCTGTAGATACATTTATTTGTTTTACCATGAACACGTGCCTAATGAAGCTATTGAAGTATTAATGAAAATATATCCAATGCTTGTAAAAAGTTTTAGCTTCTTGTTGGTTTCAAGATAAGGTTGAAAACAAAAGAAATCTTATGCAGGGATTCATAATCTTATTTTTTAGATATTTATTATAAACTTTCTTTCTATTGGCGCATGATAAAGCTAATATTGTAGATGTTAGTATAAAAATAACTATAAACGGGTTCATATTATTAACTATTCGATGTAGATTTATAATTTAAAACATAAAAACTTGAGTATGATTATAATTAATAGTTGTTATTTTCTAATTATTCGATTTATAAAAACTGCTGTTCAAAAACACCACGTAAACCAAAAAACAGCTACCGTTTTCTTACAGAACATCGATTTCGCTTTTCGGAATATCAATTTACTCTATTTCTTTCGTGATTCTTGTAAAAGAATACATTTTCTTTGAACAGAAACGAAGGAGGCCTATTTGCATTTTCTGTCTTTGATTGGAACTGTTTGTGGAGATATTTGCCAACCCGAGTTCCTTTCACATCGATGTGATGAATTTGCCCGAGTAGAGACGGTTATAAGCAAATCTATCTAATCTAATTTTCATTGTCAAGGAATCTAGATACATACATGTATGATTTTATTCACGTATGTACGTGAGTTTGTCGGAAAACAAAATCCCAAAATAATGGTTTATTTTCCGAGATAGAAGGAGTTGAGATAATCTAGTATAAGCGCGCAATGTATTATATATGAATTATTCTGTATTATACATTCTAGTTTTAATGCTCATATATTTTATAATTTGCTATAGTTTTGATTATAATGTGTTTTGCGTCTTAATTTAAATAAATAAACTCTTCATCCGTCACCCACTAGAAAAAGACGACTCGTATTATGTTCGTATGTGCGAAAGATCCACATCTTAATCCTTAATATTAAAGTTTAAAAAGTCTAATATTTTCGGACTGCTTTAAAAGAAAGACATACAGCCTAAAAATAAATTGTATTTGGACATGATTATCATGCAAAGTATAATTAAAATGTAGTAAATAGCTGTTATTTGGATGTTTGATAAATTATATCATAATAAATGTTTACTAATAACGGCAAGCTAACTCAGTCTATCCTCTAGATTAAATTATATTTATCAATGTATTTTTAAGTCAATAACACGACTTCGTGCTACAGAAGCGAATGTAAATACACACAATATTTGAATAATTAACGCAGCGTGTCCAGTTTACGAACCAGAAAAATTCTAACTTTTCCATAACTGTTTTCGAGTGGAGCGTTTTTGGTGCCCTCAAAACTAAAGTTTCTAACTCGCATAAATCAATTTAACGGAAAACCCGATAGCAAAATTGGTTTGAATGTTATGTTCATGAACATTTCAATACTTTAAGTGAATGTTACATAATGAGAAAAGGAATACTCTAGGAATCAAAATATTCTCCGTTTCCATATATCCATAAGGCCTTTTATCCTTTAAACGGCTTGTAACATTGAAAATAATTATTAAAATCATTAAGGAATGGCATGAACTCTGCCTGAATCGGAGCTAATCTGGTACATAATTATTAAAATAAAGCAATATGCTTTACCTACAGTACGCGTAGTACACTCAGGATTCACATGCTGTCTGAATGTTTGCGCAATAGTTTCACGATAATTATTTAAAAATAATAGTTTTCTTCTGTCAAATGATATATAATAAAATATCTACTTACTATATGACTGAATGACTGAAGATACAGTTGTTGTACTTCTCTAAATAATATTATACCCATGTCACTCACGAAACGCGAAAATATTTTTGTTTGTAAATTCACTTGTAAGTTATTGTTTATAAACAATTTTCATACGATTGTATAAAAGATTGGTAGCTTCAAACGGCACAATCATTTTCAACTGAAGATAATGTCGCTGTGGTTATTAACAGTGTGAGTATGTTTCGTTGTCACTCCTTATCTTTTTTTATTTTCTTTTTGTCCCCAGGGATAGTAACAAAAGTATCAGTCCTATATTTTATACTGCCCTACTACTGGGCCTCATTTAATACTGAGAGGAGCCTTAGTCCTCCACGTTGGCCTAGTGCGGATTGGCAGACTTTATATACCCTAGAATTCATATAAAGAACTGCTGAGGTATACACATGTTCTCTGGATGATTTTCTTCACCGTTGAGCAAGCGATAATCCACAAAGAATTCACACATAGCTCGATGAAATTCAGAGGTGTGTGCCCTTTTGTTTTGAATTTGCGGAAATTCGTCTCGGCAGTCCTTTCCACACTCCCCTTTTCCTGAAATATTTTAATATATAGAATCAATACAGTTTATATCAAAAGTGTATTGCACTGACCCTCCAATGCAGTGGGGTAAGAGCAAAATCAGAATGTGACCTTCAAGCTCGTTACAACTGACTTTTACATGTGAATTACGTATTTGGGGTAATTTCCAACAACAATTCTCCTGGCGTATCTGAGTCTGACTTAATCTTGATTAGGGGATCTAATAAAGAGTAAATAGTGATAAAGAAAAACACTCAAAGTTATCCCACCTAGGATACAAAATAAAAATCTTCTAATCAATAATATTAAAACCGGCGCTAGACCATATGGGGTATAGAATTTCGATCAAGATAAATTATCACTATTAAAAGTTCATGAAGTCTTCTGAACAAAGTTGGATGTCTAAAAGTAATAATGGTTTATATTGTTACAGGCGTGTAGTTATAGTATTCATGTTGTTTATACAAAAAACATTAGGCTACTGGGATCTCGGCACCACAACAGAACAGCCTCCATATTACGAGGATACTCCGCGACAAAGTTTTTTCAGATGGCAAAAGACTGAATTTGATTCTTTACAATTTTGGTATCCTTATTTTGATTGGGAGGGACTTCGATACAGAAGATTACTCAATTGTGTAGCAGGCATATCTATCGGTATGTTATCAGATTATTTTTTCCGTTTAACACAAACTTGGGCTTATCAATATCCCTCTTAAGTTACCTTTACGACCTTCTACCATCTCCTTCTTACAATAAATGCTTTTCTAATAGAATCTATATTTTGCACTGAAATAAAATAAAGTTGCGTTAACATGTGTATTTATCTCCACAGATTTTTTACCTCTCAGCACCGCACTTATTTTGAATAGAAGGATATTAATCTCATCTGCAAATTGGGTAGAGCCTTATCTTAACCGGCAAAGAGATTTACGTATTTGGGCGTTGGGCCGTGCTGGCGAACATATAACTCCTTACAGATACCGAGTTTGGCGAGTTCAAAGACTCTTCCCACGAAGTCTAAATCCAGAACATATGCACGGACCACGAGGCCATCACGTTCCTAGACACGACATTACTATAATACATAGTTTGGATCAATTATACATTTTTAGGACTATGCCAACTAGATATCATTACGCCTACAGAGCGTTTCTGTGTGATAAACATTGGAAGCTTGCTGGCGGAGTGTGGTTCGCCGGCTCAGGCTTCGAGGACCTTGAGCACATTTATGAGAACTACAAAATATTCTACAGCACATCCCAAAAAACCGACATAGTTGATTGTTCCATTTATCTTCCAAAATGGTGGGGTAAATTTATCTGCCTAAAGAATATTCACGGTCATTCGGGAGTGCAGAATGGCGGCGGATTCTTCTCATCAACATATTTAGTGGGCCTCGGATGCTTTGAAATAAGATATAATGAGGACAGAATATTAGTTTTTACAGACTTAAGGTATTATATGGACCATATTTATCACTCAGCTTATATAGAGCCCGGAGAGTATTATGAATATGCATATCCTCAATGGGGTATAACACTTGGATATTTTTCGGATGGCGGCGGCAATACTCCATACATTCCTAGCTGGCAGATCATGGATGATCTTTATCCATATGGAAAAAAGTAATAGCGTTCGTATTGGTTTTACAAGTGGAGAAGTTTTTATGGTGTTAAACAATATTAAGAGATTTGTGACCTAAGGGACAGGTATAGAATATAAAAAAAAGTTTAGAAAAGAATTTAAAAAAAATCCAATTGGCAATAATCGACCAGAAATATAATGGCAAACAATAAAGGAAGGAAGCAGCTCTAACCTGAAAACCTCTAATTTTGGCTACAAAATGAAACTTTTTGTCAATCGTGCTTAAAAGTTAAAACCGTTATTTCCAGTACAAAAATAAACTCCGTGTGACCCAAAGTTAAAAAAATACACGAAAACCTCCCGTTCGCTTAATTTAATTAATTGAATTCGGCTCCCGGTCAAGGGTAAAAAGTTTAACGGAAAAAAGTGGGTTTGGACACGCCGACCTGGATGCTCACTTAATTAACTACCTATTTATCATTTACGACACATTTGATGCTAAATAAATTGAATAACATTTAAAAAAATTTACTTGTAACTAATACTTGCAAACATCTTTAATATAGAGCTTAAGCGCATATATTAGGCTTGATTAATATTGATTAATAATAACCTGGATTTGCATACTGATTGCTGAACTATAATGAAGCTGTGTGTGGACTTCGGCAAACACAAATTGCTGTCAATAAAATTTAAAAATATTTTTTCCAATCCATTCAAATAAAAAAAATATGAATGTTCATATTTTATAATAATTTATTGCATCCAGTTTTATAGTATCGAAAAATACGAAGATCGTACGAATATGCGCCAATGCTCAGGAATGCTGAATTAGTGTGGAATCGGTTGTTGACTTAGTCCGCTGTTGATGGAAGATTATATTAGATCACGAAAAGCGGTTCGTCTGCGTTAGGCATAATTACAGCTGTGTTGTACGTACGTGCGTATTATTTAGGAATTAAATTAAGGAGCTATCGGAATTATTTATTTATTTATAATTACATCCCGAAGTAGTGCTGTATACCTAGCTCTAATAATATGTAACAATAATAATAAATGCACAATATTATTCGTTCACAAAATGCATTCAAAAAAGGAACACCAATATTAATATTTAGTATATATAAACCAAAACAAGTTTTATTAGTAAATAAAAAATATATAGATAATATACTTAATTAAACATTAATTCATATTTCTACTAGCTATAGTTCCAGAAATATAAAATCAATTATAATCAAGTTAAGAAATAAAAAACGTTCAACGATTTGAACAAAGACATTCCTAATCTATACCAATATATAAAGCTGAAGAGTTTGTTTGTTTGAACGTTTTAATCTCAGAAACTACTATACTGATATTTTTTTTAATAGTAAGCTGCATTACTCCTAAGTGTTGTGGGTATTCTTATCCCAGGAAAATATTCGTCCCGAAAAAACTTGTTCATGCGGACGGAGCCGCAGCAAAAGTTAGTTTTTTTTAAAATATATATTATATAAAGCTGCAGAGTTTGCTTGAACGTGCTAATCTCAGGAACTACTGGTCGAATTGAAAAATGCTTTTAGTGTTGGATAACCCATTTATCGAGTAAGGCTTTAGGCAATTTAACATCAAACTGTGAGCAATAGGAGCGGAGCATCAATGGAAAATGGTGCAAAAACGGAAAATTTATTCCTTTTTTGAGCTACTGCATTATGTGAACTGCGTAAACGGTTAAAGTAACGCAAAATTATATTGGAATTTGGACGCAATCGTTTTTAAATATATAACAAACATAGTACCCTGCTGCATCTGCCTGCCTGTTTAAACGCGATAAACTAAAAAAACTACCAAAGTTTTTATGAAATTTGGTATGGAGATAGTTTGAAACTGTGGGAAGGACGTGGGCTACTTTCTTTATAATATAATGTAATAACATTATATCTGTATTATATACTGTACCATGCTGGCCTAGTGCGTATTGGTGGTCTCGACACACGCTCAAAAAATATAGTGGAAAAACTTTCACGCGGGTGAAGTTGCGAGCAAATGCTAGTATATTATAAATTTGGAATAGATAGCCTCTTAAAATACATTTGTCGCCACGTTTTAAGGGCATCGCCTTAAGGTACACTAAGTTTTATCAAGGATACAGCTTTAGCAGCATTCATGATTTCTTTTACATTTAAATAGGTGGTTGAGTCGTATCTTATTTCCTTTTTACAACATTGAAACGTTAATATTCATAACTCATTTGTGGTTGAACAAATATCAATCTAAACTTTTTGTTTTCAAAGTTCGACGCTTCTTTATTGTCTGAATATGCAATAAGGTATCTAGAGAAGTTTCAATGCCTATTATGCGGAATAACTAGAAGTATTCATGCATTTATTATGAGCAGCGGTTTTAGCAAACAAAAACACAAGGAAAACGTTTAGATTTTTATCGACTAGCAAACGAAAAAGATTGTATTTATTCGGCATTCAATTACTCCTATCGATAAACAGTCTTAACCGAATAGAATCGTTAATATATTGACGGCCTATCGAGCTGTAGATAGATTTGGGCACAGTACCACTTACTGCTTCATATTGGTTTATTGGCCGTAGATGTTAATTATCCTGTTCATATACGAATATAATTGTAGTTTCGGAAACTTGGTTTCAATCTTGAGTGATGCCTCATGCAAATATTTGGTCTACTACCTCAGAACATATTATGTTGCTGCAAAACATGAACCAGCAAATAACTTGCGCTTTTACAAATCTGAAGTTAATATACACGCTAGCATATAAATTGTTACGTAACCTTTACTAAAGATTTTATATCTCGGCTCTCAGATTGCCAAAAGCAGGAGAATTTTCAGTATTGTTTTCCTAAAATGGTAAGTTTCCGTTGACACGAATTTCATCTTTTTATATCCAGGTCACTGTTTTAAAAATATTTAATACTGTATATCCTTCTCCATAATAGCTCATAATTTTCTTAGTTCATCTGGTATTGTATTCGTTACGTAGGCAATCGATACTGCTGAAATATTCTCAGTCGAAAACATACGTGAATAGTAATCAATATGGCTCACTTGACTTTATACAATTGATGAAATTCTTGATAAACCATAATATTCTAAACTTCGGTAATATAAACATAACGATGTATGTATTAAAACCTCAACGATTTTGTACCCGCACTAAACAGATTGTTCCAGGAACACGTTTGGTGTTGTTATGTTAGACATATTTCATGGGTGCAAGGCTAGAAACATTCAGACAACGTGGTTTATGGTGAAACTCTCCGAATATTTGCACGCATGAAATTTAACACAAAACATTTCGTTTTATCTTTTACTCTGTATTTCTTTTGCAGCATTCGGTTTTATGGCCAAGGAAAACAAAAGATGATTACTTTCTTGATAACATGCAAACTACGTCGTGACTTTGTTTTTACATTAACCCAGCACACAGAACGTCAATTATATTTAAAAGTGAATCAGCCCGAAATACCAAAAAGTTAAAGTTCAATTGGAAATCGGTATAACAAATATGCTGGTAGCAATAACGCTACTACTGGTGGTAGGTCTCCCATATGTGAGAGTCCGCCTGGTTAGGTACCACCGCAATATCTTTCTGCCGCCAAAAAAAATACTACTCATGAGAAATTGCTTTATGACGGTCACTAGAACTACACCGGTCTATCCGACTAAATGGACAACAACTGCACTCTGAACGAGCAACTATAACAGTATAAAAACTATATTTGACATAAGAAAGAATTAGGCCTCAATAAATGAAAAATATAAAACTAGTCCGATTATGTTAAAAAATTAAACGCAAAATTCTAATTGCTAGCCGGCGCCACGGGCATATTGCAGCTTTGATCAAACGACGTCTACTTTCATTTTATAAACGGTAATTGCGGTCGTTAGGCTGAATGCCTGTGTGTTTTCATCTCGGCGTGGGGAACACCTTAAAACAATAGCCAGTTCTAATTACGGCTGTCATCACTGAAAAATTCTAGATATATAAGCTCTACCCGCTTGTATGAGATGTTGTGTGAATACTTAATATTTTGTGGTGAGTATTAACTATGGGCCGTCGCTTACTTCGAGTATGGGAATATATGCCGGATATTTAATGAAAAAGTGTGAGAGTGCTCCTAATAAATAAATTGATATAATATCTAGCAGTTTTGATTAAATGTGCGAGGTAACACGAACATATTTATAATTAATATGCATGTTGGATGCAAAACCAGGTATATATTATTCAGCTATAAAAAATCTTCACAAAATTATTTTAAGCAAGATTACAATTAGTTGCTTTTTTACATTATTTAACGTAACAGATTTTTTCTTCGCAAGTACATTTGTTGGTTACGTATACTATTCCCATGTTTATTTTTTGTAAACAATGTTTTATTATCAAAAACTCATATCTTAGCGGAAACAATTTACCGTCGAGGTATATTTGTCGCGGAAAATGAGTTTCCTATTTCTTCAATCGATTCAATAAGAACCCACAAGGAACTTACTCAATGTGTTCATTCATGAATTGACCTGTTTTGGCATTACTTATCTGCCGACATATTTTCTGAAAACCAAAAAGTACCGCAACACTGTATAGTCTGAGAGGTAGTATAAAAATAATAAATTAAAAATTTAAGTCATATCCGACATAAATAATGTAAAAAGTAAAATAAATGATGGGTTTGTTTGTCCTTAGGATAAGTACCTAGTAATATTTGACCCAATTTTCCTAATGCCATCGCGTTGGGGGACTACTTGAGCAGTATTTTAGAGTATTATATTTATGTCGGGAGCTATTTCAATTTTTAATTTAATTTTATAACATTCTTTTTAAATTACTTTTTCTCCACCATCAGCCTTGATCACTACCTTTAACTAACACTTACTCATTGAGACCATTATTTTGAACCTAAATACGCTATATCTGTTCTAAGTTCCTGATGATTTGGATAGCCCAGACTACCTGATGTTGCAGCATCAGCTGAAGGTTGCCATTTCTTAGAAATACCATTGAAAGAATAGTATACCGAATTTCAAATCAATTGAACCTGTGAAAGTTGGAAAAGAGCTGATGATTTTCAAACGCCTAAATAGGTCTTACTAAATCAAAAGGAAGAAGAACCATCTCGACCACATCATCTTTCAAATAAAATAAAAGAATCTAAATCAGTCAATTCGTTTGGGAGCTATGATACCACAGACAGACATACAGATACACAGTTATATAACGTAAAATTGTAACTGACTGCGGATGAACAACACGTCAGTCCTGCCCCGTGACCACGAAGGCTGCAAAGCCTTCGAAACGTCGGGAGAAAAAAACATTAAAACTGCGATAAAATCCGAAAAATAGTTCAATTTTAATGTTTAACATTCGCGTAAACATAACAAATCATTATATAACGTAAACTTGTAACACACCTCTTTTTCCGTTGGGGGTTAAAAATGTTTTATGTCATAATTAAGAATTTACTGTGCCGTCCCTCAGGGAGCAGTGTGGATGATGTGTTCGGGTTTGAAGGTAATTTTAGTCAGTGTAATTGCTGGAGTTTATTAACTACCTTATGTCTTAGGGAGACACGCGTATTGCAGTGCTAATTGCTGTATAATTAAAAATAAATGTAGTTAGGTATACTTAGCTGAAATTTAAAAATCCCAATTGATCTCCCAACAGCTCTTTGTTTATATTTTACACGTCCTAATTCCCCTATTAACTTCAGCATAGATGCCAGAGATTAATTTCCTATACTTATTCATATTAAAACTTGGAAATTCTGAACGCAAAGTTAAAAGAGATTAAGGTCGTTGCGGTGAAGTGCAGCCAACGATGCCGCTGCAAATCCCATTGATTAAATTAAAAACCAAGAGAAAGACCGGACTATCAAACTTTTTAATAGGTAAGTAGTTCGTCCAAATATCGATATTGGACTATAATCATTGCATAAATTTGAACTATATGCCGAAATTAAAAAAGAAATATATCCGATTTTTTCATTGACAATAATAAATTTCACAATAAAAGTTGGTCAACAATAATTTGAGAAAAAGGTATTTAACGGTTCGTTTTGTCTATTTATATGGATTGGTATTTATACATTAAGTTATTGGAAGTTTGGAGTTTCGTGAACTTAAATGCGGACATCTCAGAAGATCCTAAATCGGATTAAATTTTCCAAACGGACTTTAGAAATTAAACAATAGCAGAGACAAAATAGCTCAGGCAGAATTTGAAGCGTAAAATGAAAGAATATCTCATACAAAACAGTTGCACGGAAAAACGTACCGCAATTGTAAATTCGGACAATATAATCAGTATTCAGTATATAACACAATTCAAAGAGTAAAATAATAATTATTTTACTGGTGCTTCTCCTAAAACGTGCGGCACGATTCAGATCATATTTAATTTCAAATATCGTCCAGATTTCGGCACAAAAAAGGGTAAACACGATGAGGGTAAATTAATATGCTATTTCAAACACGTGGGGAATACGAGATTATATCTTTTCGATTGTTGACTTAAATCGCGTGAAATAAGAAAAATGGAATTTGTAATGAACGGGTTATTGTTATTTTTCCATACAATGAATTGTTTTTGATTTGTTTAGTATCCGTATTTTAAATTATTCATATTGCAACGGCAATGGGGGTTTTAATTTATGCTAAGATCTTTATTAAATAAAGGCACACCTGTACATGTATGTTTATTCAGATACTTGGGAATATTTAGGTAAAATAATTTAAATTCTTTACTATATTAAGCTTCAAAGGTAGCGCAAATTGCAAAAAAAATCTCTTTGTATAATATTGTTTATTCAAACCGCTACACTATATATTCTAAGTACCTACAACATAAATGAAGATACTCTTGCGAAATTTGTTAAGTTAAGGTAAACTAAATTCTATGAAACTGTTTTATAAGGTTGTATTTTTTGCTTATCATATTCTCACTCGTTAAGGTAACAGCTTTTTATATTTCTTACAATGTAAAATAGATGTATCTATAAAATACTTTTTCTGACTTCTATAAATATCTACTTCTCAATTTCTACGTTAGTTGACATTATCCCCTTTAGTAAAAATCATATGCTAATCCATGCAGTACGCACATGTGGCATAAATTATTTAAAAGGTTGGTTACCTCTAAAAGCTACGCATTAAGTAATAATCCACTCTTAAGTTAAGCAAGGTAAGCTGACGAATTATTTGTTATTCACATTACAAAGTTTTTAAATAATAAATGGCGAGATGATCAGTAACAAGATGTGTTTTTGTTTATAGCTTTGAATGATGAGACAAACTTGCTTGAGTTAAAGCTAATGGTATAATCATCTTCTCCCTTTATCTCTCTTCGAAGTGAGATCGCCGCAGTTTTAAGGCATTGCAGAACAAATTTAGTACACCTGCTATGCCCAGCCGCCTGCCTGACGCCAAGTGTCAACCCATCTAGAGAATCCATCCTGGACGAATATTAGAAATATCTACCCTATGTATTCCCTGATTTGGCAATGAATCAGGGCCTCGAGATTCGTAATCCAGATGCGATGAAAAGATTAAGAACGCAACCATAAATTAAATTTAATATTAATATATTTATAAAATAAAATTGTGAAGCCGATAATCATGTAGTTGAGTTCAAATAAATTGCATTTTTTTTTACTATAATCTAAAGTAAGAACAATGAAAATATGTAAACGTTGTAATAGCTGACTTTGGACGACAGAACATTTCGTGAAGCTTAGTTTAGACATAGTCATAATATAATATGATGAACTTATAAAACTCAAGACGGACAAACCCACCAGAATTGTTTTTTGGCTGGATACTATCGGGATAGTTGACTGAAGTTGGAAACAGGAAAAATAGAAATACCAGCGCATGCAGAGAGGAAATGCGATGTTTGCCGATAATACATTTGCGGTGAGCATCAGGCTTTGAGCCATTGTTGCACATACAAGGTTCTGAAAACATCGGAAACCGCCGGATTATTTCATCATGAGTCCGGGTCATGTGTGTATTGCAAAGGGAAGTGTTATCAATTTTAAATCTGCGTTTTGTAATTGAATGTTATGTGTATATTTTCGCGCTTTCAATCCAATTTAAAGGTATTTTAATTATATGTAACATGAGTTAGCATAACAATGTACATTTAATATAAAAAATAGGCTATATTCAGAATTTAACATGACATTTTTAGCTCGTTTAAAAATTACTTTCTTATCTTTATTAAGCGTCACACAAACATCTTTTGTTTTAGAATTATTTGTACTTATTTTAAAAAAAATACTATTCTTACTTACGTCTCAGACTAGTAAACTTTCAAGGCAGTAGATCTCTCCCAATGTCCAATAATAAATTGTTGGTAAAATAAGCTGCAATAATAATTGAACCGCTCAACAGCGAAGCCAAAGACTTAGCCGCAATCCGGTTCCTCTGGGAGAGCATAGAGATTGTGTTCCTCCTCCCTATGAGAAAATATTGAAAGTTATGTCCTCGAGGATGTTTTTAACTTCGTTTTAATAATAAACGGACTGCGGGAAGTCTATGTAGGGTTAAAAATGGGAGCAAATTGCATGATTTTATTGAATCTTCTAAGTTACTATAACGTCAAGTTAATGTATTTTTTGGATATTTAACTATTTAAAAAACTTAATATTTTGTTTATGAATAGAACAAAACTCTCATTATCTTGTTTATGTATTGTACAAATAAATCTTAATATACAAAGAGAATAGATTACAATAGTAGTCATTATGTGCTCTAAACACATGAAAATTTATTGCGAACGCGACGCTCAGTAAATCCTTATAATTGCTGGAATCTTAAGCGAAATAACTGTAGATCTTAGAGATAACCTTATCCTTTCAAACTAACAAAGCTCTATTGATAGAAGCGAAGGAATGGTTTTAATTCAATTGTTCTTCGTAACAAGGAAGATAACTATGTATATTCGGGAGTGTCTCTTTGTATCTCCAATCAACCCTTGCAGTTGAATGGAATAGTGAACACGTCTTGCCTTTGATAATATTCAAAATATATGACATCATATTTAAGTACAATAGAAGTGTAATAATCGTTGCCGACAGATATTGCACATGACCATTAACATAGTCTTAATTCATCATTTCGATGGCTCCTATGTAAACTATCGTATCTGAAAAAATAGCAATATAGTTTTTTTGCGATTCGTTCTCCGCAAACTAGTAAAACAGTCATCATTATAAATATTTTATTTAACGATATTGTCTTGGTCATCTTCTGTTGTTTGATTTTGATAATTGCGTTGTTTTTTTAAACATAAAATAAATGAAGAGTAGAAATATTTCTCATATCAATATTACATTTCAAATATTAAGGAGTCGAATGATTAAACAATATAATATAGCCAGACATGACCAAATGTTATAATATAGTGTTATATTATGTAATGGTATTTATTACGTAGTGGCGTACTTAAGACTCCTTTATAAAAGAACTTAAAAAAATAAACAACGAATAAAATCTAGTATCAGGTGCAAACAAAAAGGTAAATTGAGGATCGTATCTACTATACTTTCGATAATAGTGAAGAACTTTATAGCAAAGTTTATCCGATGGCCGGAGATAACATGCTATAAAAATAGAACAGGTGTTGTCCCTCGACTATATGATAGCATAAAATTGAGGCTCGCCTACTATTAAACTATGGGACGAAAATAACTGGGGAACGTTACAGTATATAACTGTATACGCCTTTTGTGTTGTCATGTTGGTGTTTGTTTTTTACCTAACCTTTGCCTACGGCTTTGCTCGTCTATAAATCCATTCCCGGAAAAAAGAAACCTGAAGCATTGCGCGGTGTAGTTGCTTTTAGTGAATTTCAAAAACTGGTGCACCAGTTTCTGTTATTACTAAAAAAATAGTCGCTTCGATTGGGTAATAATAATAAATAGTATTTTTGATCTCCAAGTAGTTATTTACGAAAACAGCCATTTATATTATGTTTAACACTAAAGCCCGTTTGGTTTCATATCGCCGACCTTTCGCAAGTAATTTAAAGCCGGTAATCATCCAGACTACTTGTAAAGTTTATTTGATTTGTTTAATCTTATGTCTTATTCCTGAGTAAATTTTATAGTTTAAAGGTTTTTTAGTCTCGTTTGATATTATGTTACGTTAGTTCAGTTGTGAGTTTCATAGAAATTCTCGTTGAAATAATCTAAAATTTTATATCGGGATCGAGTCATTAGTGTGTACTGAGAATTTCAAATATTATATATAAAGTTTGGAAAATATGAACATATTTTGATGTATTTAGCTTGTTGAAGACTTTGTTTTGATTAAAAATATTTTTTTCTACAAAATTAATTTATAATGTATTAATAAAATTGTATAAAATATAAAATTGTGTAAAGAAGACACATATTTCTCCGTGACTACGAAGGCTGAAAAATCTTCGAAACGTCGTGAGAAAACTAAAATATTAAAACCGCGATAAAATCCGAAAAATAGTTTAATTTCTATGAGATTTCTTTTTATACATGTTTAATTTCTGAGAATTGAGCGGTTAATATTCCAAGGATTGCTGGATCGGCTTCACATTCTAACCCATTTACAACTTCCAAAAAATCAATAAGAAAAATACAAGAAATGTTTTTTTTTTACGTAATTTAACTGTTACTGTTTTTGGAATTGCTACAATATTTCCATATGTTGATAGTTTTGTAGCATAAGTTGCAGAAAATATGGCAATTAATTTGCCCGAAGAATATATAACGGCAAACAAACCCAGTATGTTAATAATATTATTACGGCATTCAACTTTTCGGGTGTAATTTCTTACCTCATAAAATTAATTCAGTCCTGCAAAGAATTCCCATTATTACGAAGCGGTAAAAGAAAGATTCCGTTGAAACACAGTTCAGCGTAATTTATTACAGCACGAGTAGAAATCGTCTACTATTGAAAAAATCCGGCTGCCACCAACCGTCGCGTGACATAATGTAATATTGGTACTTGTTCTATCGTTATGAGGGAAATATTCCAAATTGGCAACAAAAGGTAGACTTGCAGCTATATTATAAGAAAATTAGTTACGCAGGATTCACGCAAAGTTTAACATTATGTCTCACGAGTGCAGAACAGTCCCGTACTATATAATTCAAAGTTCTGGATGCTATTGTTTCTTGGCAGGCGTCTCTCTTACCATCAAGCGAACGGCTTCCTCATCCCAGTTGTATAAAAACATACTTGTATTTGTTTGTTTCTTAACGCACTCGGCATTGTCACAGACACGGAGCTAGAAGCAAACCTAACTTTACCGGACGCCAAGCGCAAACTATCTTAACAAAAACCATTTAAAAAGATTTGCAGTACAAAGTAATAACATTTATTAACCCACTTGTACACATTTTAAACAAATCTAAGTGAGTTCAGAGGGACCAACTTTAATTTCATCTTTGTGGAACTATGTAAGTTGCATAATAACGCTTGGCAACCAGGGAAAGTTTCAAAGACACCTTGAATTCCAAAGGACCAAGGCAAAATTGAAGTTATTCTGAATAAAGTTCCTAACCAATGTACTTGTTGGTAAATACGGGGTTTTACCTTCCTGATTGCGGTTTACCTTGCAGACTAAGGTACTGCCTTAAATAAAATTGTTATGTCAATAAACATGAAAAAAAACTGATAAGTATTATTTAAATAGTTGCAAATTACTTAGTAAAACCCCTTATGCATTCTATTTTTTTTTTGCGTGAGTGACACATGTTAACATATGTCATCGTTTATACAACAAAAATAAAAATCTATAAAAAAAACGTTTCATGTTTTTAAATAGTATAGTATCTTTATGCGTACTTAAGTAAAATTTAAGTTAAAATAAAAAATTAATTCTAATTTTCATTAATCGAATTAATTTCTGAAAAAACATGTTGAATAAGATAAAATAGTTGATTCAATCTTATCGTAATTTAGTGTTCTGGAAGTTTAAATTGACTTCTGCTTTGGGAAGAATCGCTTAAGATAAAGCTGCTTATTTAGGATATGGAAGATCCCCAAAAAGAAAAGTTACATAACACATCACATCAATTATGCAAAAATTAATATTTATTAGTAACAAAAATATCATCAAACGAGCAGTTAGGTCACCTGATGATATAGTCACCTTCAACATCTATAATACAAAAGTAATTTCGAGAATTTATATCCGCATATAAGCAAAAGGTCACCAGAAGGTGTGAAAGGGGAAATAGGGCGATAGTAGCATCCGACAACTTTACTAACTAAAATTCAACAGCACAGATGTTATTTCACGTTGGTTTTCTTAGACAGTAGTTTCACCCGATGCGAGACGGCCCCTTTTATGCTGCTAAGAACTTACAGCGCGGCTTTATTGCGTGTGAAGCCGCATAATATATCTTAACCAACAGAATATAGGAAGAACAAATAAAATAGGGGAAAATGCTCGCTAAAGCTGTGATATTTTTTTACAAACTGACATATCCACTTAATTTTTAGTTAAAAACGATTCAAAAACAGTTCTCGTATTATTTCAATAGTTAGTAACATGCAGTTTTATATCGTTTACATTAAAGAGTTAGTTGCGAATTTAAATTTAACGTTTTAAGTTGTAGTGGACAAATTAATTTTAAGCAAACTCAGATGCATATAACCTACATTCTGTTAACACAAGTAGTTTAATTACAGCGCCTGATTGACCGTGCATGTGTGCCTCGGAGTTACAACACTTTACGTCAAATTACGTGCTAGACAGATGTTAGACTATCCAGATCTAATTCCATATATAGTACACCTATTTTGATGTTACCATTAAGTATAATATTCATCTTGAAAGTAAGAAGTGGACGTTGCTCATTACAATCAAAAACGTGTTAAAAATAATACTATTTTTAGAACATGCCTTCGTAATGGTTGTTGTTTTGATAGTAAAACATGAAGCTTACAAAGCCTTTAAGATAACAAGTGAAAATCTAATTTATCTTAAAGAAACTGTGAATACATTGATAAGACAGGACAAAGTTGGAGCGGCGGGGTCGGACGGGGCAAGAATAGACAAAATCGTGGAACACAGAAGTTTGCCAGAGTGGGAACTTTGAACACTGATTGTGATCAAACGAGGACATAACTTTAAAATTGTTTTGTTACCAAAAATAAATTTAATCAGTTTTAGAACGAATGGGGAAGTTATATATCAATTTTTGGGTCTTAGTTTTATTTAAAACTTGCCAGTGTGGGGCTATTAATTTTTGTTTGATGTTGATTATCATTTTTGTTATATTAGTCTATCGCTAGGTCAATCATAAAGCATGTTATTCCTATACTACTAAATTGCTCTTGGTATGACTGCCATTCACTATGTCTTTATAGTCACTCTTCTTATCTGACTTTATATTAAACGAGTTAAGAACTCGACCCGAAGTTATGCCGGGTCTCTGTGCTGACGGCACATTATTTTTATTCAGCACATAATCATGTTTGACTTTGTTTGTAAGCGCGTATAAAATATGCAAAATAAATTATTACGTTTTAAAAAAAAGATATGGGTATAGATCGAGTTTTAGCTAGTCAGAAAATTATTGAATGCTATATTATAAAGAGTATAAAAATGACTATAAATGTTGCAATGCCATTTCACACGACCTTAATTAGAAAAAAGTGAAATCACAATAGTCTACTTTGATAAATACTCAAGTACGTAATATTTGGTACTAAAGATAAAACAAGCAATCTTTTTCTTCTTTCATATAGAATGTTATTGAGAGAATTACATCATGTTTCAGATTTATTAGGTTCTAAAATATGTTATTGAGTTTGCTGTAAAAGGATTTTACATTGTGATTTTACCCCTAAAGAATTACACTGCAGGATACAAAATGACATTCAGCATCCTGAGATGTGCTATATTATGTGCTTGTAAGTCACACACAGTCGTGGATAGGGACGCATCTGGTGCACTCACTTTATGCCGTGTGTATTTCATCCATAACACGATATAAGGCGGGCCTTTCGCCAATTTTTTGTACAAATTTCAGACTCCTGGTTGATATTGAAAACTTAACTCACTTGGCCCGACCTCGGGATTGAACCCGAGACCTCACCACGGTAATCGTACTATAATATAACAACGCACAAGTCTAACTGGTTACAAGACTGACAGAGCATAGTACCCAACTTTTCACATTACATTCTCGTTAGTAAATAAAGCAACTTACCTCATTGGTAACTTGCTCGGTCAATGCTTGTTTTCAGCCATTTTCATTTTACGTTTTTTATGTTGACCAAACACTTCATCGAATCGGGCCCTCTCGCCGACATATTACGATTGTATTGTTGTTTAATTTCTGTAAGCTTCTTTATATTATTATGATCTGTCACTCTTGGATTGTTTATATTATAAAAACCTACGCAATTACTAGTAAGAGGTACATATTTATTGAATACCAATATTAAATAAGTAAATATTTAATCGTATGGCCCATTTCGAAATGGACAGTTTGTATATTCGTCGAAAGCTTCTGGACTTGTCATTCCTACATAAGTTAGTTAATAATAAAATTTCATGCAGTGAACTCCTCGAAAACATCAGTATAGCAGTTCCTTACAACAAACCCAGACGCCCAATAACTAGTATTTTTAAAACACCTTCTTACAGAACTAACTTAGGTCTAAATGCTCCAATAACTAGATTATGTGCTCTATATAATAAAGTTGGCACTAAAGTGGATATTGATATATTTAATGATTCTGTAAAAGTGTTCAAAGAAAGACTGCTGGAATATCTCACAAATTAACATGTAACTTTTTTATAAATTTTGTCAACTAGATATTCTCAATAACCTTTTCTGTTGCCAATTATATGACGTTGTTTACAATAGTTTTTATAGACAAATTATTTAGTATATAATTGTTACTCATTGATTTAATATTTTTTTGTACTGTATAATTTTCTACTTCCTATTATTATGTTTTAGATTTTAATGCAACATGTTGTTAGTGGTAAATGCTGTGTTCACCTATTAGTAGCACACATATCAGATGCTGTACCTTATAGTTTTTTATAATATTGATTGATGTAATATGTAGTGCTGTTGGTGTACCTTATTACAAATAAATAAATAAATACTATTTTCATAAATTGCTAAGTTCCCTAGCAACTGTGCTCCTTAAATAAGTTTGGCAATAAACAATCTGACAAACAGTCTGAACAATATAGAAGTGAATACGTACAAATTTAATCGTTTCATCTCAAACAATAAAACTCATACCTCCGTTAGAATCTCTGTGTTGCTAAATAAAATGTCGATGTCGACTATGTTAGTCACAATCTACAATACGAGTATTGTACGTCAGACCCAAAATTTGCTAACTAATACACATCTTCAAATCGCCTTTTAAATTGTGGACCCTTAAAACTTTTCTTTCACAAAAAACAAGGAGGTTTATGAATTAAAAGATAAATAATTTTTTATACAAAAGTTAACGTGGGATGGTTTGACGTTTTGAATTTCTTAGCAATTATTGTTGTTGATTGTACTTTTTTGACGCAATCTATTACATTTTTCGAAGTTTACTTCGTTTAACATCGAAGTGTTGACAAAACACCCTCAATTTACTCTCAGATTGTATGCCTACGAGATTAAACTTTCTCTTGCGTTTTCCGTATTAAGCAAGTAGAAGAAGTTGTTTGTTCTGTCGAAAACACAATTCACTGGGAAGTGGAACCTTATTCTTATAATACCTTTTTGTTTTATTATGGATTTATGTTGGGATGTTTGTATATTTGTGAAGCCTCACTTGGAATTTGATGAAAGGATTTTGAGGGTTTATTTACATAGGTATATCATTTTTTTTATGTAATAATCATAAACTACTATGTTTACGAATTTTTATGACAGAAAACTATACAAAAAATCATTCTAATGCCGAATCTTTAAACTGTAATTCGTGATACGTTATTGTTAAATTACGTGAAATAAAATGTATACCTAAAAGTGCATTCTGATGTTATAATGGTTAAGGACTTAGTGATTATTTAGAAAGCTTTCAGCAGCAGAATATCAAAAGAAACTGTTTAATCACCGGGAAGTAACTATTATTATTCTAAGCAATTATCGATAAGATTCAATGAATGGTTTTTCCATTACAGAAGGAATTTTTAATCTGTGATTTAATTGAAAGATTTACTGCGCCATTATTACGGATGAGGTGAATAATCCATTGTAAGTCGAGATTGATAATGAGGACTCAATTAAATCACTGCTTGGAACCAAAAATAAAGAAAATTCGTATTTCATTGAGCGTTTATTAATACTTGTATCAATATTATAATATCATGTAAATAAGGAAGTATCTTATAACTTCACAAAAAAATTCTTATTAAATAGTAGATTGCAAACGTATATTTCTAATTTATCAATACCAATTAAAACACACCAATCAATTAGTAATATATCAGACGTGGTTAATATTTACAAACAATTTCTACTACACAATTATGCTGAATTACAAGCCGATAATTATAAATGAAAATGAACAATAACAAAAAACATAATTGATATGACTGAAATGAAAGGCGTGCTGAAGAATAAACATCCAATAATACAAACAAAAACACAATGAAATTGGAGTAATATGTTCGTTGATAAAACATTTTTGTTTTCAGGTAATGACGTAACAATTCCCGAACATTGTGAATATTTCGAAACCGCGCGTGAACACCGCAGCACCGATGATTGTGAATCATGAGTGCTTGGTGTTGCATCGCGATCATGATGTCCACCATCAGTACTGGTGTGCTATCTCCGGCGCCGCAGAAGACTGAGGCTAAAGAGGCATATGGTAATAATAATTTTATTACGTTCAAAAATGTTAGCTAGATTTTTGGAACACTTTTCACCTTCCCCTTAAATACTATAACATAAGAAAAAAAACATCATTTTTCTGTATACATTACTCAGATACTACATTAGAGTCTAATCGATCAGAAAAAACGAGTGGCTTCATTCCACGATTGGCTGATCAAACAATCAAATGTTAGAATCGATCACGTCGAACCTCGTTTCTGCATCAACCACTTTAAAACCAAGTACTTTTTTAGACACAATGAGAAAACCATTGCTTAAACTTTTTACTCTCATGTCTTTACTTTCTTCGTGCTAAATGTTTGGATCATTTGTATGAAATCCAACTCGTGAGAGGTTAGAATTCATCTAAAAACTTAACTCACCCGTCGTAAGATTCTCGTGATTGTTGGACGTGAAGTATTAGCTCTTTATTATAATCTTGTTAAAGGTCATTATTCAAATAATTCGAGACTGTTCGTTATTAAAGTTATATTTTTTTTCGCAGATCGCCAATACTGGTATGCCCAAGCGCAAGAAACTTTACAAAAACGACTTCAATACGCTGCTGATAAGAATCCTGTTGCTAAGTAAGAATCATTTTCATTTAGAATTTTTGTTTATAATATTCTGTTCTTTGCCTTGTTGTAAATCTCTTGCGACAAACTAAGCTTAATTTCCGTTTCTATTTGTTTTATGTCTGTTTGATGTTTATAAGACGCATATAAGATGTATAAACATTCCTTTTGAAATCCTGTTAGCGGATTGTGAAAATAAACACAAGAGTCATGTTCAAAGATAAAGTTGTATATTCGCGCTTGTTTTTACTGAATAACTGATTGTTGGTATCGAAAGAAAAATGAACGAGCTAAACTTAGATAACTTTTTATTTAAAAGCTCGGAAGAAACATCGTAGAAGAAGCAAAAAGGTCTGCAACAAGTTTAACTTGTCCCAACTGAAAGCTAATTAGCAACTACGGATTTTAAAAAGATTGCTTCATCCACTTATTAAAAATACAAGAAAAGTATTTAAAACAACAACTTCAGAATGTGCAAAGAAATTGTTGAGCAAGCAAACAAGTGAAATTAATGGAACTTAATAGAATAATTAATATCCTTGTACCGCCCATTACAATTTTCATTAAGCACTGAAATTTACTTGGCCATGTAAACATTTATGTAGCAAACTTCACAAGCTAATTATTAACAAACATTTTCAGCCCACCCTTCTGAGGATGGGTCGCTACTCAAATAAACTAAGAATAATTTATTTTATATAACAAGCACTAAATTATGAGTTCACGGACGTGGTACAATACCCAGAGATAGTGGATGAGATTAATATTCAAATTTTTCAAATTAAGTATTCCATGAATGTCGCTTCGGCAATAAGTTTTTGGACAATAAAACATTGTATATTTAGCCTTTGGAACAAAAGTTCGATAATATTGCTACTTGGATTTAATCTACAAATAGCTATTAATATATTTTATACAAAATTGATCTATATATTAAAAATAAACAAGGTTTCTTTTATATAATATCAAAGATGACGAAAATATATTCTTACCTTGCCAATATAGATACGATCGAATACGATGTTAACAATAAATAGAAAAACGTAAGTACAAAGTAAATAAAGAATTCGTTCCAGGAACGTGATTTTAGTAGTGGGCGACGGTATGAGCCTCACTACTGCTACGGCAGCAAGAATACTTCGCGGACAAAGACGCGGCCAGTCGGGTGAAGACACTGATCTCGTTTGGGATACTTTCCCGGCCGTAGCTTTGGCGAAAGTAAGTGATCTAGTTCTTAATGTTAACACTCAAGTTGTCATGATTTAGGTATACTTAAATGTTCCAAATATATTATGATATCATTTTTATTTCGATATTACTTTTATGAATAGATATACTTACTCGATTTGTTTGACGTAGCAGATGTGGGATATATTGTATACTTACTATTTTACTTCTAAACATTACAGCCGTAACTACTATGACGCACAATATCAGCCAACCGTAACCTTAAATATTAAGACCCAATAAATTGATTTCTCCATAATCACGCAAAGCAAAATTAGAAATTTGACAAAAGGCATTTTATGCGCGCAGCCCGTCCCCGGTCTCCATTATTACTTTTGCAATTAAAACCTTAAAAGTGATTTATCTCATTATTATTGACCTCATTTAGCTCTTTTGCCTTTGGTTCGCTATAAACCTCCTTAAGTCTAATGCTGATATTGTTCACCCTAAATTATATTGTTGTTTCCGTGTTTAATTATTGAATTGTTTACAACTACTCTTAAATTGATATTGTAAAACAATTGTCCCTGTTTAAATGAAACACGGAAAGGAATTATTGGATTTAATATGTAATTAAGGGATCAAATTGCATTACCATGTACATATGTGTTTTATATTCAGTGAAACGTGGATCACAGACAGGCTTAAAAAATGACACATTTCTGTTGCCTTATTATGTCTTATACAGATGTCGATATATGAAAATATTTAGTAGTATTTTTTGTTATTTAAATCTTCATTGGTAAAGCAGATGTGTTTTTAAATAATCACCAATTATAATGTGTGCAAAACGTGATCATCAATAATCATCGCTATTTAGATCTTAAATTTTTCTCTCGAAAAACATGATCTTAAGAAACACTTATGATATTAGATATTATGCAATATATTAATAATCATAATTGCCAACAGACATACAACATTGACGCCCAAACCGGGGAGTCTTCGGCCTGCGCCACCGCTCTTCTCTGCGGAGTGAAGGCCAGATACGAAACCCTGGGCCTCGATGCTGGAGGAAGATTCAATAATTGCGCCTCAACTATTAACTCCAAAGTTACTTCGTTGGTGGATTGGGCTCATGAGGCCGGTAAGGTTAAGACAATAATAACTTTTGTTTTGGACAAGGGTTGCTTCACGCAAATTGGAGATGATTGCTTCGGTTATTAGTTAGTGAATCTTCCGCCTTTCGTTGTTTACGCTTATTATAATTGTATCTTAAATTTAGTTTTTTTTTCGAATAGAGTTGAACTCTCGTTGTTCACTGAGGCTTCAGAAAATATATTAAGACGCTAATAATTATGGGTTTTACGATTGCCTTTGCAATGAGGATAGCTTTTATACACCAATATAAATTATTTTTGACAATTCATACATTTGCTTTGTATTCGCATTTTATTCGTCGTACGTTCCAATGATACTTGACTACATTTTACAATAAACGTTAGATGTGAAGTTATTGCTACAGCGGACATAAATTCTGGGCTTATAACATAATATTATTTATTTGACGTGAACTTCTATGCGATTTCCAGAAAATGATAACGGTTTAAGTTGTGTTTAAATGTTATAAATGTAGTTGGATCATAGTTAGTTGAATATTTAATTGAAATTCTTGTGTGGATTAGGTTGCAAGAGCAGGATTTATATAAATATAGCGGATACACTTATATAATTATTAAAATATTTTTCTCGATTGTTCTCCATAATGCTGATCAATTTTATAGTGTAACCATGTTATTGGATAATATAACTAACTCCTAAACTGTTTTGCTAAAATTAAGTATTTTGGTTATGCCGTTTAATATTCCCATTAGATTTAACAAGAACAATAGTTAGCCTAACGTAACCTCGGAAAACATACATAATATTCTTCGTACACATCAACAAAAAGAATCGCGAAAACAAATGAACAATGATAACGTAAACGCGACCCTATAGCTGGCGCAATAAAAGCCTGCTGTTCCAAACGAAAATGATGAGTGACATTTGTAAACACACTGTTTATTCCTTTGTGTAATACAATGCCAAAGTAAATATTATTGTTGTCGAATAGTAGCGATCGAGAATATCATGTTATGTAGGTGCACTTGGGTATCACGATACGTATAAAGTAAGATCTGTAACAGTGTTACAGTTTTTGCGAGAGACGAATAGCAAGATAGATAGGGAGTCAAAAGGATTTATCTCGTAATAAATAAAAATATATAGCCTCAGTAGCACGAGGCATTGTTTACGAGCCCGTTGATATAGATGTTAAATTCGGTTGTGCTTATTCATCATTACTCTGATCTTGTTCCAATTTTTGTGAGGGCGGATAAACATAAAAAATGTTGGATCATATACAGCCTGCTGTCTACGGTTTAATCTCACTAATATCACAGCCTTAATGCACTGTAGCCACATTAAAGAAGATGTATATACTACATTTGCTTGTCCAGATTTCTTTTTACACTAGAAAAACGAACTTTTCTAATGGCCAACAATTCAGTTCACCTTTGATCATGAAGGCTGCAGTCTTCGAAATGTCAGAACAAAATTATAATATAAAAAACCGCAATAAAATCCCAAATGTAGTTCTATTTCAATACCAAGAATGACGATTTCACATAAATATCTTGAACGCTGTACATTATAACCTATAAAAACAAGCTCGACTCAAGAATTTGTAGTAAATGTTAAGTACACAAACTGTCCACGATCATTGTGGTTATTTAGTGCCGCTATGGGAATCGCAAATGTCTCCCGTTTGGACATTACGACACAGTAAACATCTGCCGTTGTCTCCACGTTGGATATAGTTAAGCCTAGTACTTAGTTGTTACATTCTGGGATGCGACAAAAGTATTCTATACGTGTTTTGACACATTACTCTGAAACTGGATAAAAATTTTTCGCTTTATTTTCAGCTTATTACGGAAACAAGGACACTTCTTGTACCTTTAAATGCAAGTAATTTAAAAACTTATTAGAAATTGAAATGATTCTGAGTCATAATTAAAGCATTAAAGACTTTTTGTCAGTGGTTTAGAAATCTACATGATACAAGGATTAAAGTTATTCAATTTACGTAACATACCGTGACCAATTAAAAGCCAAACCAGTCTAAATAGAACCAGTTATTAATGTGAACTATTTGTAAGCACAAAAGATCCCACGCATGCCGCATTTAAAGTTCAATAGGCTCTGAATAACGTCAAAATAATTGGTATCTGGGTATGACGTATAGCGGAATTTTACGCTAGATCGCAAACAGAATATTGGACATGGCCGTCTAACAATTTTACTGCGTTAGACGTAAAAAAGAAAAACTAAATGTCATAGCTGACTGTGTTCATTAAATTTAATCAGAATACACCGCGTTTGATTGTAGACAATAACAATAAACAATGACGCAATCCAACGAGCAGGTTGGTTTATGAAGCTGTAAATAGGGAGGAACGAAACCGCGAACAAAAGCTAGTCTTCATTGTTTAGTACCAGATTCCGCTTTAAGTACATCATAATTTGTACCAGGTTCATTGTTAGCCTTACAATGGTGAATGAGCGTTTCTGTCAGAGTTCAGTTCTGCCTATTAACATAGGTCAGATAAAACCTTTGTACTACAGAATCTTTTATCCTTCGAAAGTAATCCTGAACAGTTCGTTTTTCTAGTTTTCTTAATGTAGGCCGCATTCAATCTTCACTTTTCACGGTTTCGTGAGCTAAGTAATCATTTAGCTAACATTTTCTGCGGTTTAAGTATCTAAGCAACTTCTTATAGTCTTGTTTATTGTACTTCTTACTGATGCCTACAAGGTTTATTTTAAAACTTGTGGTACATTGAAGGGCTTTTTAAAAACCTTTGACGATTATTGAAGAGTCTGTTACTGTATGCATATTTGAATAAGCAGAAGTTATAATCTAGGATTTGGATATTGATTTTTTCCAGATAGTTCTCAATATTTTACATATAAACAATAACCTTATTTTGTGTTATTCTATAGTAATAAAAAGCAATAAGGAACAAAATGGTAAAATACTTGCCTCAAGAAAAAAATTAAAAGCTTCCTTCAGGGCAAGCTCTATAATAAAAATTTTATGTTGCGGGATATTCACTTAGTTTCTTTGCTGTCCCGAGTTGGTACAAACATTGTACTTATAATTTTATACAGGCTTTAAAGTAAATAATGAAAATATGTTTTGATTTAAGACATTGTGAAGAGATAAATATATTACAAAATACATTTTAAGAGAGGATCCCTAAAAATATACATAATATATAAGACAATTTTAACTAAATACTTATCAAATTATACCTATGTATGACTAGGTGATAACAGATACATAAATAAATCTTGTTAGATATAGATCTTATTTTATCCGTCATTGAAAATTGTCATTGCTAATCTTTGGCATTATTGCCACCCATATACGTAAAGACTAATATAAACTGGATTTTCTGTTAAATATTATTAGAATAGTGTATAAGGGAGGCATTTAATAAAATCCTTGCCTCATATGCATTACTGATTTATTGATATTCATTTCTAAGAAGATTTCGGCGATGTTTTGGGGAAAGTGTAAAATTTATTTCGTTGCTGTTTAAGACTGTTCGGTGCTCCGAGAGTTTCGGCAAGCTTCACCGTTTAGCCCCAATAAATACGCTCCGCTGTCGATCCTCGCTTACAGGGTTTTAAATAGGCAGGGTTATAGTCAGTAGCGGGTGGGAGAGTCTTTTAAGAATATATCAAGCAATTTAACTATTATTCTGTTTATGCTAGGTAAATCCAGCGGCATAGTAACGACAGCGCGTATAACGCACGCGACCCCAGCGGCATTATATGCGCACGCGCCGTCCAGATATTGGGAAGATGACAGCAGAGTACCACCAATGGTGAGGAAAGACTGCAAAGATATTGCTTTACAACTGGTTGAAAATGAACCGGGAAGGAGTATAAATGTAAGTATTTTTTTCGTGTAAGTTTGTACACCTATATATTAATATGTTTTAATTTATACTAATTTGTATAAAAATATATAAAGCTAAAGAGGTAGTGTGTTTGTTTGTTCATTTAAACGCGCTAACCTCAGGAATTATTGAACCGATTCAGAAATTTATCACAAATAGGAAGCTACGTTACTCTTGAGTGCTTATAGGCTAAGTTTTATCCCAGTTAATTATAAAGCGGGACTTTTATTCCGGCAATCCTTTTCACGAGGGCGGAGCCGCGAGCAAAAGCTAGTATAATATTTGTAGTATTACAACTAATTATTTGTAAAGATTTTTGTATTATATTTCGTCTGTTTTTAGGTTCGATAGTGTTCCATTATAAACATATAAAAACCAGGAAAACATAAATACGCAATGTTGGAATATATTTTATGAAGCAATTCTATGCAAAATCGAACCCCGAGAGAATAATTAGTTCACATTTAGTTTAGAATCATCATTTCATCTGTATTTTGAATCATTTCTGATGAAATCCACACGCTTTGCGCTTATAATGATCTCGTTAACAGACTGCATTAAATTTTATTCATATAATATCCGCGCTGATTGAAATTTGTTTATATTTCTACACATATTGTAATTAACAATAAATATAAGTAACACAACAAGTTTACATTCGTAAAACGTTTAACTTAAATGAAATTTGTTGTTAGTTGTTTCAGACTTATCCTAAATTCTATTGAAATATTTTAACAACATATTATCATTTATTCAAGCGGCGATAGCCTAGTTGGTTGTGGAACGGACTGCCGAGACGAATGTCCGCAGGTTCAAATCCCAAGGGCAACACACCTCTGATTTTTCTAATAAATTAAGTGTGTATTCTTTGTGAATTATCGCTTGCTTTAACGGTGAAGGAAAACATCGTGAGGAAACCTGCATACCTGAGAAGTTCTCTATAGGAATTTCGAGGGTGTGTGAAGTCTACCAATCCGCACTAGGCCAGCGTGGTGGACTAAGGCCTAATCCCTCTCAGTAGTAGAGGAGGCCCGTGCTCAGCAGTGGGCAAGTATATAATACAGGGCTGATATTATTATTATTATCATTTATTTATTGTGATTAGTACGATACAAAACACTACTTACACTATTCATTACACAAAGCTTAATATTAAAATCATATCATATAATCATATTATAATATGATTGAATAAAAAATGCATAAGCAGCCATGACCTCTTTCTTCGTTCAAACAGTGCGGGCTTAGGGCCTAAGTCTGATGTTTTATTATGCAGCATCCTTTGTTTGTCTTTAATCCATACTTATAAGCCAAAGTAACTCTGTCCGGCTGTTACGCTTTCATATGAGAACCATACAACCGATTTCTATTAAATTTGCTATGGAGATAGTTTAAGACCCGTAGAAGGACATAGGTTACTTTTATCCCGAGAAAATAACGACAATGTCTTCCTGAAAACGTTTTCCCGGGAGCAAAAGCTAGTTAATATATGTGGAAAATAGGAAAGTTTTATTTTAATAACATTATGTCATTATAGTTTTGTTAATTATGTTTACCGTACCTATTGTCATTTCGTGGGGCTTAGTTAACGAAATCTGGTATAATACATCTCTGCCTATCACAGGAAAAGGCATGATGCTTAGTATGGCTGGCATAAAAATAACTGATCAAATTTAAAACTTTAAATCACGTATACAGATTATGTTTTATTGAAACATTTCTTTCTATAGTTGAAAAAAAGTTATTTTATTTTAGTGAAGAAAAATAAGTTACTAGTTAGCATACAAATTAGCGTTGACGATTTAGGTGGTTGACTGTATTTATTACTATTATAAGTATTAAATCTCTTTTCAAGGTAACCATTAACCTACTGACAATTTTTTTTCTTTAGTTAGATAAATCGAATGTAAATCCGCGAATGAAATAAAACTATGTAGTCTTATGAAAAAAAAAAAAAAATATATTTTCAAACTCAAAATTTATAAATAACATGTAAACACTGTAATTGAATAATGCAATTAATTGGCATAGTCCCGAATTTCATGAATATTAAAACGTCGAAACAAAATTTTATTGTGAATAAAAATATTTGTTTTGCTAATATTTTTGTTACCTTGTGGGTTTTTATAAAACTACACGACGATAGTTATTACTTTGGTTTTTACTTTCCAATTCATCGTATAATACACATTTAGCTTTTTGTTTATTTAACTTTTATTTTGTATTTTATAATATCGAATGTTATCTTGAGTGGGATATATTAATAGATTTTTTTTAGCGATTAATTCCGATTACATTCAGTTAATTGAATTGGTCTTGATACCGAAGAGGCGAACGTACTATTAGTAAAGCAATGTCTTTCCACTACTCCTCTCCCGATATCAATACACTCCTAATAATATAATAATAATATCAGCCCTGTATTATATACTGTCCCAATGCTGGGCACGAGCCTCCTGTACTACTGAGAGGGTTTAGGCCTTAGTCCACCACGCTGGCCTAGTGCGGATTGGTAGACTTCACACACCTTCGAAATTCCTATAGAAAACTTCTCAAATGTGCAGGTTTCCTCACGATGTTTTCTTTTACCGTAAAAGCGAACGATAATTTACAAATAATACACACAATATGATTTTAGAAAAGTCAAAGGTGTGTGCCTTTGGTATTTGAACCTGCGGACATTCGTCTCGGCAATCCGTTCCACACCCAACTAGGCTATCACCGCTTCTAATACATCTATTTATTAGGTAATAATGGGAGGTGGCAGAAGACACTTCCTACCAACTATCACACCAGATCCTGAACATCCGAACCGCGAAGGCAGAAGACTTGATGGAAGAAATCTCGCGGAAGACTGGGCTAGAGAAAAAAAGCGTCGACGGCTTCGAGCCCAATACATCCATTCCAGGGAGCAGTTAGCAAAACTAGATCCAAGGACGGTGGATTATGTATTAGGTGAGTGCAATTTCTTGCGATACCGTACCGGAGATTTAGGGGCGTATTAATGGATGTCACTCAATTCCGCTCTGAACTGCACTATTAGCTGAGATGCTGTCGAGTTAACTAGAACATCTTATGATCGTTATATCGACGATAGTCAGTCTTACTTATAAAAAAAATGTAAATCTATGCTTGGGTAAAATACAAATTTACTCGATCAGCTGTAAGTCAAAACCCGCCATCCTGCCTCTTAAGTTTATAGCTCAAGGTCCATTTTCATACATTTTGTTTCACCTTTAATCTGGGTAACTAAACAAGTATTGGCAAGTAAAGAATTTAAATTCACGTCTAGTTAGTGATTAGTTCTCGCAGTTGAAAGAAAAACGTAAAAATAATTAATAATCATGGCATGGCATCATCATTTCGGCCTTTAAAATTTCGTCATATTAAATTTTAAAGGCCGAAATATTCATGATTATTAATTATTTTTACGTTTTTCTTTCAACTGCGAGAACTAATCACTAACTAGACGTGAATTTAAATTCTTTACTTGCCAATACTTGTTTAGTTACCCAGATTAAAGGTGAAACAAAATGTATGAAAATGGACCTTGAGGTATCGCCTTAATAAGATTTAAACTAGAACCGGTGATATTTTTGACAGCTATTTAAGCAGTTCTAAACCACCTCTTAACGCTAAAACAAGTTTATAAGTAGGACTGTTCATGAACAGATATAAAGACTCTCTATAAGAAGTCTGCCTCGGTGGCGTAGTTGTACTGCATGCGCGGTACGGCAGCGGTCTGAGGCCCTGGGTTCGAATCCCGGGACGGGCAAAGTGATATTTGGGTTTTTCTGCTCAATATTAGCCCGGAGTCTGGAATTTGTGCCCGATATGGCGATAGGCTCGCCCCCTATCACATCCTAGGACGGAACACACTCGGCGAAAAGTGGGTGCCTTGGTTGCACCTCTGCATACCCCTTCGGGGATAAATGCGTGATGATGTGTGTGTGTGTGTGTGTATAAGAAGTCTCAGCATGTGACAGATTTTGACAGCTTAGTTTCGTTTATTGAACAAGACTAACTCCATTTATAACAGATGCTTAAATTACAACTCAAGTTTTGTTTATGACATATTTTCATACCATTAATGTCTACTTAAGATCTTACTGAAAGCTGAGATTGATTTCTTGACAGCGCTTAGATTCAGCGTTCGAGTATTTTAGTGATCGGTATTGTGCATCCTACTAATCGATTAAAAATACGGTGGTATATCAAATTCTAGTAAACATATTTGATTTGATCCTCATATTTACTTCATTAGAGAACTAATGCAGTTCATTGATGTCACTTTGTTCCTAAAATATTGAAAGTGATAACGCGAAACGTTTAGACTAAGGTTTTCTGTTGTAATGTCTTCCGTTATCTTATTCAATTATAAAATTTCCACTCAGCAAAAACAATAAGAGTAGGAAGATAATTGGTATCTACAATGCCATAAGTAGATGTGTGGCAAGTGACAGCTTATTAAGTGTAGAAATGAGCGATGCTCCCTTCGTTGTCCAGACTGTCTCGTAATATGATTTGTACGTCGTATCCTTATCAAGTGAATTGTTATGTATTACATATTACCAGAAAATACAGAATAGTACTATGTTGTATTACTTATAAAGTGTAGTTATATTATTATAATAAAATAATACCACATATACAGAATAGTATGACACGTACTTATATGTTTACGATGTTTTTAAAATTAAGTATAGCTTTACTAAAATGGTTTTAAGCTGAAGTTATTGCAAGTTTAAAATTATTGTTTATGTTGGTGTTATTGTAAGCTCTATCGAGGGGTTGGTCCTGTATCGCTTCTTTAAGAGAATTTGTCGGATACAAATATTATTTGTATTGCCTATCTAAATGCAACAAACCTTGAATCATTCAGATCTCCAATTTTATTCACGAAATAGTCAAAGTCATCGACTTTTGTGTTAATAAAAAAAGACTGAATTCTGCGGGATATGCCATCAATAAAACAGTGGAAAAGGCGTACCATTCGCCTGTTATGTACGGAAATACGTGCGGAGATCTAACACGTTCTGTTATTCAAAACCATTTGACCCGAACGTACAATTTTAAGCACATGCAAACGTTAACGCCTAGCTGCGCATTTGAATAAGTACGAATAGAATTTATCATTTCATTTTACTTAAATGTTGGTTGTAGAATGCCGGCAAATATTTCTGACATGTTTGGCAAAATATGTGTTTTTTATTTTTACATTTTATTTTACTTTCTGTTTTTTTTTATTAACACTAAAAAGTCGTGCCCTAAAAAACTTTTAGAAACATTCAGCGCTCACGTAGAGGTGACTCATCATAACTAAGCGTGGTTAAATAATCTAAAAAATTGGGGTAATTATTTATAGAAATAAGGGCGAAAAAGTTCGCTGTGGGTGACATTATTAATGGTTCTATCTAAGACCACGTACCGTGGCGTTTACAGCGGTAAAACTAATCTCCGCATCTCTTAGGGGTGTCCTTAAGATAATTGCTTTTACTATTATTCTGACCAGGGCTCCTTGAGGATTTGTCCCTTTGCCCATTGACGCTGTAAACTGTGTAAGTTACAACCACATCGTTTTTCTTAGTGAAAGTAAATCTTTATAACTCCCTCAAATCAAGATGGCGGCGTATGTCTATGTATTAATGTGTGATGTATTTCGAAGCTGAAATCAAAATTTATTTGTTTAAGAATTTTATTTTAGGGTTTTATTATTTGATATATATATTGATATAATAATAGTAGTAACGTATTTTTATAAGTCGACAAAGAAAAAAAAGTAAAATCCGCTAACCTATATAACTTTAAACCATATTTACGGGAATGACGATCCTCCATTACAAAACAATGAACTTTCTAAACGCTTTATCAATACTCTGCAAACACAAGGAAATATAATTCAATCCGCCTATCTCGCATTTTAAACAAAACAAAATAAATTTTTCTACATAAGAAAATTGTATGCATTGTTCCTTACTTAAGGGTATCATGCTGCCCTAAATCTTTTAAATCCCTCTCAAGGTGTCGGGTAGTCGTTGTAATAACTAAAAACACATTTAAAGCAATAGGTTTATGAAGCTCGCTTTTGCACGAACTTTCTAAAGCGCCTGCTTGGAACGGAATATTAAAGAAAACCTTTTTGCGTGCTTTGCCTGGTTTTATACAAGGGTTAGGCTTACGCAGCAATTTCAGTGCCCACAAGCTGGGTGACCGCTATTTTAAATTCAGAACACAGATGTCAAAAATATTTTTATTCTATTTTATATAACGTAGTATGTTATAATCAAGTTTGTGATGCAGTAAACATAAAATTATATTTTTTTTTCCGCAATTAATTTTTGAATGTCATTTTCCAAAATAGAGCTTTGATCATCTAAAGCTTTTCGTTATTATAACATTATTGAAAAGATCATGATTAAAATTAAATTACAAGCTATTTATTTGATAATGAATAACGTTAATAATAAATTACCACATAATATGTAAAGTAGGTACTTCTATGTAGAACTAAAAATTTTACTGCAAAAATAGTAGGTAGGAACGTTATTCAATGCAACTGCAATTCAAATATCACCTTTATTGGATTTGAGAGATATTGCAACTTTACAAGGTTTGTTATTATTGGGTACCCCAGAGAATACAGGTCGATCACAAAGCGCAAATTTTATTGCCTATATCTCTTGTCAATCAAATCTTTATTGGCTTGTATAATTTGTTGTTTCAATTTCTACGGACAAAATTAATGTTTCAACAGTGCAAAAGTTTCATACATTTTAAAAGTAAATTTAATTATTTATACGTTATCTACAAAACAGAATCTACAAGGGCTATTTTAGAAATGGTTAGTCTAAGCCTACAAGAACTTCCACTAAAAAATCATACATCAAATATCAAAACGGTATTTGCCATTATTAAAACCTCTGTATATATTTTATATCGCTAACAGCCATCCCTTGACCAATAGTGAAACTTACGCATATTCAAGTTTATCGCTACAAAAATCACTTAGATTGTAAAAGCGTGCCCAGACCTATTCAATTTCTATAATCATATTTCATAGATATCGCACTATTCTGCGTAACTTGACTCTTTGGCAGATTGTGGGCCGTCTATTACTTATTTTACGACAATATCAAGTCCGTATTTTGGACCGGCCGCGTTTCATTCCAACCTCAAGAGACTATAAAGATCACAACTACCGATAACTTGTGCCCTTTAGTTCTAGTTACTGTCGGAATTGTGTTAATATATTATCAAGTTAGATTGAAAGAAGCGAGAACTGGCAAAATGTTTTAAGAAGTTAGTAGTGATTTATGTCAGTCGTTTGGCAATGTGAAGTAGGATGTTTTGATAATAACTAACTTATATTAGGCACATAATAAAAATTATACATATTTTGATTTGTGTTAATGATTTCTTATTTTAACGCGAAAGATACAAATTAAAATAAAAGTAGTTTTGTGATTCTATCGCGGTGTTTTACTTTTATTTTTCTCGACTTTTCGAAGACGGCATCTCTTATAGTCACGGGACATTTAGTAAAATTAGTAAACATCATTATTTTAGGCGACTATTGTATCAACAGCTACCGAACGTATTTTCAGAAACTTTCTTATCTATTACGTTATATATTTTTTATCTTCATTTTTGCTGGCCGGAGGGTATAGAATTACCCGCTATATTTAATATTCCACTGGTGCGAACACCGTGCGTACGGTGAAAAATCTGCCATAAAGCCCATTCCGGCAAATCACGATCCAAGTTCTCTGGTGTGTATGGCTAAGGGAAGCCAGAAAAAAATTAGTGAGTAGCAATCGAGGAACGTTTTGTTTTTGACGATGGATTATATTTGATTACCATCAAGTGTAGTGTAGTGACTATGCGGTGCTAGGATAATGTGTTATCGTAAAATCAATTCTAAAACAGATGAGTTAAATTCGTTTCTGTCAAGAATCAAAAGAATTCATGAATAAAATGAATTTAGAACTATGTAGGTACTATTTTTAAATACTTGTCCTTTTATTGATCATGTACGGGTTAGTAAGATTTTAACATAACTTAAATCCGTCTTAAATGTCAACCCTTTTATCGATGACGGCAGCGCCCATTAACCTAAAAGTATGTGAGTATTTAGTTCTTTTTTGAAATTCATATTTTTGAAAGTAGAATTTGATGTGAATTTATAGCAACCCAACAGCTAAGCTCAACTTTTAAGCTTTGAGCTTAAGCTCCACCGAAATTAGTCCGGGATGAAATATAAAAAGTATTATTTTTATTACACAAGTAATATTCACGGATGGTTTAAATGTCGAGAGTCTAAAACCGGTCCCTTATTTTACCGGCTGAAGTTAAATTGGTACTTAATGAAAAGCTAAACACTTGACGGTCGGTTGTGTTTATGAATTTACTGGGACTTTACCAAGTTTACCGTTATGATCACTGGGCGGCCGTTGTGTAATCCTACACAAATCCTTTTTAATCTGACCCTGTCTAACGTAAAGAAGCATTTGCATTTCAAATTGTGGATTACGCACTTGCGTACATTCTTAATTCATACGTTCACGAGATTTTTATGTATCCTTGAAGCGTTATAATTAAATTGTAGGCCTGTTTGTATGGAGAATTTGTTCGCAGGGCTTTTTGAATATTCACACATGGAATTTAATGCGGAGCGCGGGGCGGTGGCGGATGCGGAAGAGGGGGCGGGCGCGGGCTCAGCCGTCAAGGCGGACGACCCTTCCCTCGCGGACATGACTCGCGCAGCTCTTTCGATATTACTAAAAAATGACAAAGGATTTTTTCTACTTATCGAGGGTACGTTTTCGGATCAATTTCCATAAAACATTTTCCTTCAGTAATTTTAATTTTGATGTTACTTTTGAAGTGAATATTGGTAAGGAATCAATAAGACGGCCCCGATCTTTATTATTGACGATCACGAGCAAAATTACTTTAAGAAGTAATAAAAGTATTATACCTCTAGTTCCAACAAAGGGTTCGCCATACTATCGACTTTGCCTTACAATATCCTAAAGATATTTCGGTAAACCTTACTCAGGCGGCCGGATAGACCACGCGCATCACTACAATAATCCATATAGAGCACTCGATGAGACTTTGGAGTTGGAAACTGCTCTATTAGCTGCATTAGAGAGAGTCAATCCAGCTGAAACACTTATTGTCGTGACTGCGGATCACGGGCATGTGATGACGTTTGGAGGTCAAGCAACGCCGAGGGGTCATCCTGTATTAGGTAAGATATAAATTATCATTATAAATAAGATATTATTGCAGTAGAAAGTCTTGTATTTCCAATTATAGTATAGGATTAAAGGCTAAAATCCCGTAACAGGAACTAAATTTCGAAAACGTTCGGTGTTCTGAGAAGGCAGTGAGCATTATCGTATAGTGTTCTAGAAATCTAAGCAAATATTTACCCAGCCATCAATGTCTATTGTAACTATATTTTGTGTATGTCAATATTACTATTTCTATTTAGAAAACTACCTAATAGGTATCATTTGAAAAGTCAACAAATATTATGTTATTGAGGTACAGCAATAATATTTAGTTATTACCTATTAATCTCAACGTTTTCCATAATCATACACAATATGTCCTTAATGAGCGGCCCCTTGATGATATATTGTACAGTTCGTACTATACTATTATCTTGTTAAACCTCTTATGGGTTGCTATGTCCCTAGACATCGTTCAAGACATTTGGCCACTTTAATGACAACATTTGATTTTATCGATATAATTTAGTGTGGTCTACTCTGTTTTTGTAAAGGTGCGGACACAGTGGTCTCGGATATCGATGGGTTACGCTACACGACTCTGCTTTATGGCACTGGCCCAGGTCATTCAGAGCCAAGAGCGCTTCCCTTTAACACCTCATTGTCTACAAACCCTGCTGATGCTGTTCACGCGGCTGCTGTACCTCGGCAATGGGCGACGCACGGCGGCGAGGACGTACCCATTTATGCTTTAGGTAATTTATTTTACTTTATATCATTATATTATCCAAATACTTGTGAATACACTATGTACGTTGTTATTATATTTTATTAGATAACTAGTTGACCCGACAGACGTTGTCCTGTCTTAACTATGTATGCGCGCGCGCATTCTGTCGATCGCTGACAGTTATTTCAAACCACTGACAGTTATATAAAATTAATATTGTCGTTTTCTTAAATTTTCTAATTTTCCGCGCAATTTTTTGAATTTTTTCTTTCATAAGAACCTTCTCCTGACAATATCAAAAACAAGAACAAAAAAAATTTTGTGAAATTGGTCCAGCCGTTCACGCGTGATGGTGTGACCAAGGGATATAGGGATTCAGTTTTATATATATAGATTAGTTCTTGACATATCGCATTCCTTTTTGAAATTTTACAACTTTAACCTTGTTCTAGGTCCAATGGCGACAATATTGTTTGCCGGAGTTGTCGAACAAAGTTACATACCGCATGCAATCGCTTATGCCGCCTGTATCGCTCATCAAGCCCGGAGATGTCAAGAGAAGATTAATTTCACCCAACCCATCATAAATGTACGTATCTGATGAATATAAAATGTTTTAATATGACACGTCATTTATTATGAGATATGAGAAACGGAGGATTTTTCACGTATAAAAATTCAAATTACGATTTTATTTAGCAACTGCGCGAGGCAATAAATACCCTGTTAATAAAATCATAAATGTTTTCTTGAAAACAGGAAAAAGTTCCCAACTGCGTGCCGCCAGAAGTGAGTAGCGTGTCTGCTCCGGACGAAACTCGGACTGATAATGCGAGCGGGCGTCGCATTGTAGTCGCTTCGAGCGTGATGTCCGACGAGCGAGCGCCGCGCTCCGCCGCTCCGCTTGTCACTACATACTACTTTATAATATTAGGCTTAACTTACACGCACATACATTTCTACTGTTATCTTATTGAGTTGAAAATATATATCAATTTGTAAATAATAGGTCCACACGTCGAAACAATTTCATCAGTAGCATAAACATTTCTTGAATAAATCCCATAATTGTATCGGCGGATGTACAAAATTTTGTATCATAACAATGTACAGAGGAATATTGTAAATATTCTGTTACAGGCACTGAAATGTACATAGTTTATGGTAAATGTAAATACAATTATGATAAATTTTCTTAAGTGTTTCATTTGTTCCGTATACAAAACATGGAATATTATTTGGCTTTCATGCTTTATAATTGGATCATTTGGGTAGCATAACTCAATTGGGAAAATGGGTTACTTCACCCAACGTTATAACTGAGGAATAAGAGCCCGAAAAAATATCAGTCTTATTTTCAGCCTAACAGGGCCTTTATTTTGTTAAGTGGAGCATAACGAATTTGTTTTACGAACAAATTAAGGGTAAACAATTTCATTATAAGTAAATGTAACAAGGGTTTCGAAATCGAATTGTATTCGCCTACAATACCTTCAAATTGACTACATACGTACGTAGATATCGAAGTAATACAATTGTCACACCCCTGAACGGCGAGACAGGCTTTATATCACGGCTTTGAGACTTCATGTCGAGTTCGGAGGCATTGTTCATAGCTGAAAGCTTTTGCGCGGCGCGGTTTACAAGTAAAATGTCTGTGACTGTGTGAGTGCTGCGCGCTAGGCCAAGACCTCTTACGAACAAAAACATGGAAGTTGTAACAATGCTTGCATCTTTCATTACACAGGGGACTATTTCTAAATATTTTTTTACGTTTCAGCTGTTACTTTAAGCGGAAAACACGCTGAAGTTGGCCACTTAAGTGAAACGGCTGATGTTAAATTTTAATTTAGAGATTTTGCAAATTAATCCTACCGAAGTAGGTGAATGTATTAAGATCGGGTTATTCAGAATTACGTGCTGTTTTTGATAAGAACTACTGCCAGTGTAAGTAATTATTATTCCTCATCGATAAAAAGTAGGTACTTTTGACCAATAATTGTGATAACTACAATGGTGTACCAGTGACATTAGTAAGTGTTGTTGTTGTGTAACGTCTTACCATTACAGAAATTCCGTGAAAATAATAATGTCAGTCAGCATCAGTCATCAGTCTTAGTAATAACAATTTTTTTTTCAAATATATTTTATTTATGTAATGTTATTGTCTACTTTTTAGTCTTTTGAAACGTTGCAATCAATAATTATTTAAATTCATTTAGAATGACTTCTCTTTATTTATTGTGTTTCTCTATATTACTTATTGTGTTTCTCTCATCAAGCCCTTTGATTTGTTACTATGGAAATTATAAATCGCCATTTTGTGACGTCCGCCATATTGAATTTAGAATAAATTACTTCATTTTTTTATTTTTAAATTTAACTTCACCTACCAATTGTTTCGCTTATCAAGCCCTACCCTTTGATGCCCGTATCATATGTAAGGGTTGCTTTGGAAGTGATAAATCGATTTTTTTTAACGTCCGCCATATTGGATGAAAATGGCGGCATTTAAGTAATCGTGCATTGTCACGAGAACCAAACGTGTGTGCCAAATTTCAGCTCTAAAGCTTAAGTGGACGTGGGTGAAATATTGATTGCAAAATTCTAGGACGTATGTCCTATTAACATTTTTCTATTTTTAACTACGAAGTTTGTACTGATGACATTAAGAAAGAAATAAAAAAAGAAGTGACTTTAGTGTTGTGGTTTTTATATTATATTGAATACCAAAGTAATATAAGTACCCAAAGAAAAGTCAAGACGTCATATTAACTGCCAAATATAACTTTTATCATCAGTTGTGTTTTACTCTACGAGGAAATGTCAATGTAATTGATCGAAGCCCCTCGTTTTGCGGGAGATTAATAGAAGGAAATTACGTTGTAAATATTCACAAAGGCCGCAATCAACGTATATACGTGGGTTGAAAGTCAAGGGTAAATATATGGTTACGTTTTGTTTCATTGAACTCTACGTAAAAGTTCGTAGTCAGGTCGACGTAACCTGAGGTGAACGTTTTCTGATACGTTTAAGTTGACACGAAACTATGAAAATGTTTGTTGGTTGAGATTTTATTAAGTACATATGGCTTATTAACATTTGAAAACTAAATTTGAAATAGTGTGTATATTTATAGGTGTACACTGATAAATCATAAATTGATTTAGACACAATTGGCAGACAATTTAATAATTCTACTTTACTTAGTTTATCAAATTACAATATCATACTTTCTAAATGCAATCTGCACGGTAGCTATTAAATAGGGAAAGGCTACACGCAAACATAACCTCGAAGCTAGTTTCCCGGTCATATTTACTGGTCTTTACCTGCAAGTTGCAAGTTTAATTATTTGACAATTGATTTCGCCGGCCTCGTCTGCTTTAACGTTTATTTTCGAAATTAGGACTTGCCTATAGCAATCAAAGTTAGTGAGTGTACTTTCTATTAGTGAAAAAAATATATAATAAAAATCCTTATCATATTGATTAAGACTTAAGATGTACTAGCAATAGGTACAAATTTAGTGTTATTTTTAGGTTCTAAACAGCCTGGTTCTGTATGCATTCTCCGATATATTTTGGTGAATAAGTCAATGCACTGCCTAATATTGTTATTATATTTTTTTGTATTCATTGAACATACAGACATCCCACCTTTATCCGTAAAAGATAGGCATGGGTGCAACCATGGCACCCACCTTTCACCTGTGTTGTGTCCCGTGATGTGATGGGGCCTGGGGACGAGCCTATCAATATATCAGGCACAAATTTCAGACTCCGTGCTGATCATCATCAGCCGCAGGATGTCCACTGCTGAACATGGGCCTCCCCTCAAACATTTCCAGACCGACTCTGTGCTGATATTAAGTAGAAAACGTAATATCACTTTACCCCAACCTAGGATGTGATCTCAGGACATCAGGGCGCTGTCGTACCGCGCACGTAATACAATTACACCAACAGTTCATTGCCTCTATACTTATTATAGAATTTCCCCGAAAGGGTTGATTGTACCAACCTCAATGATAAATTTATTGATAATAGGTGCTTATTACGGTAAAAGGTAAACAGGAAAACCAGACTAAGAAATTACAATAATAATTGAGGTTTTATATTATTTGCGAGATCTTTCTCATTTAATTAACATGGGCCTTTTAACTCATAAAAGATGTTAAATCTAGTCATATCTGTATTAAGATCACTTAGTGAAACCGATTTTTGAAAAACTGGAATTTATACCTAAGTAAAGGTAGTTAGGTTAGGTTAGCAATAGCATTCCATGTATAAACACTAACTGAACGAATAAGGCCCCCTGTCACTAGTTTCATGTAAATTTTATTTGACAGTTATCGTATTAAACTACTAATGCAGATAATACTCATTTTATTACCATTCATTCGGGAGTATAAATAAGAGTGACTTTTGTATTTTGTCGGCTTATACATTTAAGACGAGTATGTTCTCAGAAGTTGCGAAATACGGCCCTAAAGCAAATGAACAACCTAAATATAAATACATGTGCACACTAAAATACAACAAAAATAGGTGGTATTTAAGACAGCTCTTATAAAAGCCATTTTAGTACTGGATGAGCGTAATTCTTACCCGGCCGTGTCAGGCAGGATTGTAGTCCCTAAATGGTGTGTGACGAACAAACCGAGAAGGCATTGTTCCTTATCTTCAAAACTCACAAAGGCTTGTGAAAGCGATAAAATCATTCAATATAATCGTTTAATGTGATCTGTTTGTCGTCTGGAAATTTAATACCTAATATAATAAAAAAAATACTTTCTATCCATATTTCTTCATTTGAATCTAACTGCTTATTATCATTATTTATACATTTCAATATAGTTTGTGAGATCCTAGATGACTATAAAATATTATATATTTTGTGTATGTAGGTATATGTATAATTCAGTGCATTGGTTACATTAGTATAACCAATACACTAACTATTCGCTAATGTTAAACCTTTTTATGTTTCAAAAATAAAATATTATTGCGCAAGAGAACGTACGGAAGCTTGGTTAATCCACTCATGTAAATCCGTGCCCACATAGTAACGTCGAAGTATGATAAACTGCTTTTAATTGGCTGCATATTTCTCCAGTTAATCTGCCGATAAATGGGCCGACCATGAATTTGAGAAGGATATTTATCAGTAAAATGTGTCCAGACTTACATTAAAATTGTGGCAATATCAGAAATTATTTCATTTGAAGGATTATTTGCTTATTAATTATTGCGATATAATATTTTATATTGCAGACTAAATTATGATTAATAAGCCGTGTAGATTCCTGTAGCGTTTTATATATCTCGTAACGATGAATTTAAAAAAGAGTATATAATAAAATACCAACAACCAAACCATTACAGTTCAACCATACGATCAAAATGTTACAATGTAGCAATATTTTAACAATTAAAATAGATATCCATAAAAACAATACGTGCAACGCGCAACGAACTGCAATTATTTTTTGCTTACATTTGGCCGATAGCGAAGCAAAAACTCCGTTTCCGTTCATATTTTTACAACGTGCTCACTTCGGCATTTCTAGTGTTGGCTGCGTAATAAATAGTAAGGACGTGAGATCTGACAGGGTTGCCACGTTAAAAGATAAGGCTACGATATATTCGATATACTAAAATTTATCGATTTTTTTAAGGAAAGACGCGTTATCGCTCCCACTACTAGGGGGTTACTGGAACGGTTATGTTGGTTTCGCTGGTCTTACGATCCTGCCTTGGTGACGTAGTTGTGGTACTACTGTAGTGAGATCTCAGATTTGAAGTCTGGGTCAAATAAAGTGATATTGTTTTTGCTCAGTGTAACTCCGAAATCAGGAATTATGCTCGGTAAATGACAATAATTTCGTTAAAATATCGGATCTAATATAGTGAGCTAACTACGAGTATGATAAACACATCTGCTTACCTAGAAAAGGATAAAAACTGCAAATTCTGTAGTAATGATATATAAGACATTTCCAAGAAAGGACTTTATCGAGAATTTTGCTTTTAGGATCCCTATTATTGTTATTATATAATACATCCACTAATAACACACTGGCTGGTTTGATATTGTTACTTTCACCTTGGTAAAAAAAAACAATATGGCATATAGGTACATATAAGGTTTGTATATATAATGTACAAACCTTAATCAATCTAGGTCATAAACTAGTAAGCCTCTCATGATCCTGGCTTACGACACGTTTCGCTTAAAGCAAAACAACGAAAAACTTGTTAGGTGCCGACGTTCGGTTATATTCAGCCCAATTATACGTCTAAAACATATGACTGGGAACATTGTAATTTCAAAAAATATATATGTTTTGAGGAATGGTTTGTTCGGGAACTGTTTTTCAAAACAACTAAATATGATATTATTTTAAACGTGGTAGTATAAATCGAAAATTTACTCACATTTGTGACGAAAAGAAATGGAGTGACTGCCATTTTTCGAATAAACATATTTTTGTCTAATTAAATTCTGTCAGTCATAATCCTATCAGTATCAGAATTTAAATTCACTACACAAATTCGGTTTTTAGTTATGTTGTGGTTAATTTAATAGAATTTTAACTTTATAAATTGTTTTGTAGTTTTTAATGTTGAATAAAGATAACATATATAATAAACGATTGTGTTATATGTATAAATATTATTACCTGTCATACCATTTCAGTATTAGATACTGACCCCTGCTAAGCACGAGATCCTTTTACTACTGAGAGGGCGTATGCCTTAATCAGTACTTGCAAAATTCCAATTAAGATTTCTTACCATTACAGGAAATGATAATTATTAATGTATTTTCAGGACTAGATGTAATTTCTATTCTATTTTAGATGTAATTCCGCAACGTCTATTTAGGCCGCCAAACAGTCGTTACTGTTATGTTCAGGTTTGAAGGACATTGTAGCTGGACATAATCAATACTTAACATCTCATATCTCAGGATGGCGAGCGCAGTGGAATATTAAACAATTCTTTGTAATTCAAGGTGTTGGATGATGGTGTTTTTACTGTTTATGGGCGGTTGTATCTCCTACTACCAACGAACGACAAGCACATCTCGCCCTTAAAAAGCACCAAAAAAAAGATGCTATTTTGATTAAATAAAAAAATACTTTCAGAGAGATGTCACCAACCAACCGATCGGTACGATGGTCAATGATAAACTGCATCGATTTGTCAAACGCTTACTGTCTGTAAAAAATACTCTCACAGAAATATTTGAATTCTGTTGGACAAATTTGTCGTAAATACCAGACAGACAATTACAACAAATTGGAATCGGAAAACTAACAATAGAATAATAAATGTAACTTCGAAAAATTTCAGGAGTGTGCCTTACGTTTTAAAACTGTAAAAAATGACTCTGTAATTCTTTTTATTTCCGGCTAGGCTATCACCGCTGTTCAATGAAGTTAGCATAGAGAAGAAAGAGTGTTATTGTGTTTCTCTTTCGTGTTATTATAACTGTACTCATACCACTGTTTCATTAGTCATACTTATAGTCAATTCGATTGTCAGAGGCTCCATAAACTACACGTATTCGGAATTTGATTCTCTATCTTCGTCAAAGATCAGTAACGCCTCTTTTTCTTTTTCTTCTATCAGGGACATGGGCAGCGATAAGCACTTACTTGCACCTAATTTTAGTTACTGTACATTTCACTGACTTGTGTTCTAAATAAACTTTAGTTAATTCAATTATTCGTTGACAATGAGTACGAAATTTATTCTGAAGATTTGGTGAATAGAAAACTGTTCGTGAAAAACAAAGTTACAGAACAATAAAGAAATAAATTCCTTTTATAAACCAATAACAAACATAGTTCTTTTAGAGTAAGTACTACCATGTTAAAAATAAACCTTTATCTATCTTCATACACTGTAACTACTTTACATGGAATATTTAAACGAAACTCCAATAAAAAGCAGTGGGGATGAAAATATTTAATATAGTATTTGAAACCTTTCGATAAATTAAGCGTTGGCGTTTGTATTTCTTAGTTTGTAAAAGGCATCAAATATTCGAAGGTCATAAATAAGTTAGCAATTACACAATTACCAATAACAATTTATATATAGATACTAGATCTCAAATATTACAGCAACAATTTTATATCGTAAAGTTGTTTATCGCCTGTCGGAATTGCACTAGGTTTTAGTTGTTGATCTAACTTTGCAGTTGTAATAGAATTTTGCTTGGGACGTTCGTTAGTTGGTTTCAGAGTGTACAAATAAACCAGTTAACTGAAAGTAACTGAGGAATACTTGAAGTATATTTCAAGCGGTTTTATATTTACTAAGATTGGTTACACGTACTATCAATGGTTAAATATTTAAATATGTGTGAGGTAAGGGATAACCTAACATGAATAAGCATTTTAGCCGAAGCAACAACTCACAGCTTCTATTTTTACTCTTCCACTTAGTATATTATGTCCAACGAAAGTACTTTACCAATTCCTATCTGAGAATGAAACCCTCGTCACAAAAATCAAATATAAATCTCGAAAGTAATAATGTATTATGTATAGAAAGAGAATTCAGTCAGACGTTTCACGTAAAATTTTCATATGCATAAAATGTCAAGAGAAAATGTTACCGCAAAACATCGGCTACTATTTACCATTTACCATAAGCTGTAATGGAATATTTTGTATCGTAACGTCTTCAACTTATTTTATATCAAGGAAATATTGCGTGCCAACGTTCCATAAAAACTTGGGTCGCCAGAATTTTGCGTTGATTCTCGCTCTACAGCAAAATGAACGCGATCCTTTTTTACTGCTGTCCCTTTTTCCTTATAAAAATGGTTGTATCTCTTTATAAAGGTGACAGTTTTGACGAAGATTTATGTACACCATGACCCGGACTGAAGGAATACTAGTGATTAACTCCCACAGAAGTTCCTTTCTGATAGTTGAGGAAGACTGATGGCAAAAGATATAAGTCATGATTAAGATCAGAAATTTCATACGTCATGCGTAGTAGTAAGAAATATAAAGTGATAGGGCTTATAGAGACTTTTTAGTAACTGGGTACTAGCGAGTATAATATAATATTATTATGTTTTAATGTTAAAAGATGTTGTTAAAGGATTATATTTCATTGACGTATTTTACTCGTATTGTGCCATCGATATATATATGTACTACATATTGTGCATATTGAGTTTTCTTTAATCATATTATAGTAAGTACACGCTATGCTCAAATATGTCTTTTAAATTCCGACTACTTTATATCACATTAAAAGATGCTTTAGCAGAATATTCCACCTGTACGCTAACTTTTTTTGTAAAAGATACTTAGATTAGAGTATGACGATATGTTCATTAAATTTTTTAGAGTTCCGTTCCTCATAAAGAACTGTCTGTCTGTCAAGATCATATTTCTCAGGAACGAGTAGAGATATCAAGTTGAATATAATAAAACAAATTCAGTCTCCAGTCTCTTTAAACTGTTTAAAAATAAAACTTGTATGTCAATTTTAATAAAATATATTTTTTTGCATTTTTGTCGCATATTTTGCGATTATATAAGAGAATCCATACCTATAGTGTACTTCTCGTTGATCTAAAATCATGAAAGTTGGCAAGAAGCTACGAGCTAGAGCAAAGAGGTAATAATATAATCTGAAAACCGTAAATACGTAGTAAGCTTGTGAAATTTAAACATAAGCATTTAGTGAAAACTAGTTTTAAATAAGTAAAACGGGTTTAAACGGAACATATATAATACACAACTACTATAACTACAAATTTGTACGAAATTCCTCCTTGTCCTGTTTTATAAACTACTAATAAATATTTAAATAGTTCCAATTAAATAATATACAGAACAATCGTCAAGTTATTAGTAAAACCGGCGAGTAGCAATCAACGAATTTGATTAAACCATCAGATCCTAACACCAATTTATGGTTGAGTATTGTCAACATAGATTAAAGGAGGTCTAAAGTACGCACCCTTTTCAATGACGATGCTAATCCGACCAGCGTTGCCAAAAAAAAGGATTTCCGAAGGAATTTCGCATTATCTGAAATTTCTATGATTGTTAAATTAATGAACAACTATTTTTTGTATTATGATTACTTTATAACCGATTTTTTAGCTTCTAGCATCCCCTCATATTACAATATAACTGTATATCTGTAGATATTAACATATTTATTTACACAAACACACATCACACATTAATGCCCGAAAGGGTGTGCAGACACCTTTGGCCAAGTGGGCAGATACTGAGCAAAAAACCCGAATATCACTTTCCATGATCCGGGATTCGAACCCAGGACTTCAGAACGCTGCCTTACCACGCAAGCGGTACAACTACGCCACCGGGGCAATCATCGAGGTATTAAGGTATTGTCTAATTAATGAAGATTCTTATTACATACCCATGAAAACTAAAATTCCAGAAAAATCCAGGGATGTTTTACAATTCATAAATCTTTGACCACACGAGACTTAAATTAAAGCTGTCAGTTCATATCGGGTTTCTGTGGTGTAACGGTACGACCATGATCGAGCGAGTCTATTCCAATAAGTAGATTGAACTATAACTACACCTATACTATAGCTACCATTTGAAATCCGGATTAATTCTAAATATTTCGATGTACAATCATACTATTTTTCTTTGGTGCAAAGTGGTTTCGGATCTCCAAAATTGTTTTTAAGTGAAAATTGCTTTCTGTCTTCCTAGTAAACCCTCAATCAGAGAAAAAACATCCTTTCCGCGAAAATTACGTTTTGATTAAGATAAATTTTGTCCTTTTACGGAAGATATTTGGGTGCTTAGCCTTTACGTTTTGCTTTTACTTCCACATTTATTGTTAAGTGACGCTCTTGAAGGGTTTTATGTAAAGTAATTTGCTTTTTTAATTTCGGAAAGTAGCGGGTTTTTCCGTCGTATTTACTTTAACTATACTACGTCACTGGGTATTAATAATAATAGTAATAATATCAGCCCTGTATTATATACTTGCCCACTGCTGAGCACGGGCCTCCTCTACTACTGAGAGGGATTAGGCCTTATTCCAACACGCTGGCCTAGTGCGGATTGGTAGACTTCATACACCTTCGAAATTCCTAGAGAGAACTTCTCAGATGTGCAGGTTTCCTCAAGATGTTTCCTTTCACCGTTAAAGCGAACGATAAATTCACAAAGAATACACACATATTTTTTTTAGAAAAGCCAGAGGTGTGTGCCCTTGGGATTTGAACCTGCGGACATTCGTCTCGGCAGTCCGTTCCACACCCAACTAGGCTATCGCCGCTTACACTTGCCACTGAGTATTACTTATTATTCAAAATTCTTTTAATGAATCAAATTTATTTTTTATTCGAAGAAAATTAAGTACCCGTAATAAATATGTACGGTCACACAGCGGAACAATTTTTTTGTAACGTCTCTATTTGACATCACTGTAGGTACAAATTCAGTTAAAAAAGGCGATTACTGCTTTAGTAGCGTAGTTATATTACGATACGACGGCAGTGCTGAGGTCTCGGGATCGGTGCCGAATCGTAATATTGGATATTTTCTACTCAGTATCAGACTGGAGTTTGGAATTATAGCCTGACGTGGCGACTGGCTCACCTTCTATCACATCATGGGACGAAACAACCATGACGAAAAGTGGATTTCCTGGTTGCTTCTCTTTTACGCACAGATATGTTTTTTTTTTTAATAAATTTCTGCATTTAAAATTTAATCTTTTTTACCGCCGTAACTTTGCCCTAAGGCTTCCGAGCAAAGAGCCAGGTGAATACTTAGAAGAGCTTTTGTAGGATTTTCTATGATTACTCGGACCGCTTATCGGCTTTACGATCACCCAGTTTCCTTCATTTAATGGCCGATTGATTTCACTGTCGGTTATTTAAAGAATATCTATTTCAAATAAATCTGAAGTAAGTTGGTATTACGTAGATCCGTTCTAGATACGTATAACTGTTACTAAGCTGGTTATTGGACGTTTCTTTGAAATATCGATGTGTTGCTATCGTCTTTATACCCTTGGATTTGGATGTATATTTGCGCCAATCATTGTTATAACTATTTATAACTCTTAATCGTATTTATAAAAAAGGTATAGCGACCAATGGATTATGTCTCTAATAAGTTAGATTACCTCTGTAACGTCCTGACCCTCCTTACATCAAGAATACGTTCCGTTTCAAAATCTATGTCAAACAGTAAAGAGTACGAAACTAACTTTTTTATATTTTATGATACATTTGAAACATTGTATACTGTAATATCCTCTAAGACTGCGAAGCGTTCTTTAAAAGATCTAAATAATGTACAGAAACGGATATATTTTTATCTAAGTAGAACATTCTATACCATGACAGGCTGATCGTTTCCTACCAGCGTTTGTTAGCAAAATGGTGTAAGTTTCGATTTTTATAGCTGAAGTGTGTATCCAGAACACTAAGTGAAGGTATGTTAATATTTTATAGTGATTTGTCACGTTTCGTGTCCGGGGCTGAGTGCGGGCCCCAGCTGTTCCGAAGCGAGTTACGATGACTGCTAAACTGTGGCGTCCTTAGAAACTTCGTGTTCCGCAGCTTGATGCGCAATACTTCACGACAAAGTACGCGCTATTGCCGTTTTTGATACTCTGTTTATGAACATTGTTGGTGTTAAATTTGAATATTTTCAGTGTACGAGTCTAGTTTGTTAAAATGAATAACTAGTCGTTTTTGTGACTTCACGCCTTTTTATTGCCTACGAAAAGATAGCTCATCAAAGAGTAAAGTACAGTTACCGAATTTAACAATATTAAGATAGCGACTACCTAAAATTTCTCTACGTAGATTTAGACTTGTACTAGTCAAATATTAAACGCAACTTGATTGTGACGTCATTGTCTCGACACTCGGCGTGTTTCTATCAGATTTTTAAATAAACTGAAATATCTTTTAATTCCATGGGTGAATTCTGAAAAATAACCACGTAATGTTACGCACGAATCTTCATAATATTTTTGAGTAAGTAATTTAATTTTTAAATCAAATTAGTGTGTTCGTGATACGAATTTAAATGGGGACAGAATACGATTGTATTATATATTAGCTTTTGCTCGTGGCTTAGCTGGCGTGAAAGAATTTTCCCGAGATAAAAGTGCAGGTGAACATATTTCCTGGGATAAAAAATAATCCTTCCCAAGGTCTCAAACTATCACTATACCAAATTTCATCGAAATCTGTGAGGTAGTTTTTAAGTATAACGCGATCCAAAAGGGACGCTACGGGGGATTTTGTTTTATAATATGTCAGAATTTATCTTAAAATTCCAAAGCACGGTTTTATTTTACTTAGTATTTGTTATACAAAATATTGAGTTAAGTTCAAAACGGAATTATTCAAATCAATAAATATAGTATTATAACGCTAGCTGCCAAGACGGACTATGTATAGGTAGAATATCACACATTAAAAAATCAAGAAAATAAAAGCTATAAACTAAATTAACTTGTAACTTGATATGATTTTTGAAACAAATATCCAAAGAGATTCAGAAAGTGTTAAGTGACTCCAACACTACAGAAAAATGAATTATGAAAAGGAACGGGTTGTCCGAGGCCTTGAATGAAAATAAATCCTGAAGAGATGAATTGTTTTTTTCTACTTGTTACGTTAAACTGCCAAATTGAACTTTCAAAGAAAAGAAATTGGTATTTACCTACATCACATATAAATTGATTATGTAAATGATGTTTTGAATATGTCATCAACTTCCCGTAGAGGTATTGCAATGAACTCAGATAATAATAATAAACGTTGCATAATAAATCTATATGTAATATAATATGTTTTATTACTATCATCATTTCAACCTTTCTCACTTCAATATGAGGTTCGCGAACACATTTTTTTAAGCCCGATGGAAAATGATTCAAATTATTTTATCGGTCGCCTGTGGTCAACTACCACTGAGAGACGTAATCCTGTGCCGAACCTAGAAATTGAATTTAGTGTTCCACAATAAACAGCCAGATACACCACCTGACTAAAAAAAATTCAGAAATATTATTATGTAAAACTTTAGAGTATTATTTTACTAGTGCAATCTGCTTATACGAAGATTTCGAAAAGTCCAGAAGTAAATAATTTTTTAATCATTAATTATTTATACTTTTCTTTATATCCCAGGTTAGTGATTCTTTAGTTTTCTTGAAAACGTAATCCCTTGAAATAGTACTCAACATTCGTCACATTTAGGCACCTCTTTAACTTCTTAGATAAGCGAAAGCACGGACTAGGCAGGATTCAGAACAAAATTTATCGGGGGTCGCTAAATAGATCAAACGAAGCGAATAACGAATGTTCAAAGGTTCTTTATATACTTTACAAAGTTACTCACGTTAAGTAATGATTTGTCTTTCATCATAAGTAACGTAAAGATACCTTGTGTCAAGAATATTTTTAGGAACGGCCCAGTATCAAAATAAATGTATGTGTTCTTTATAACTATTATATTAGCGATGATTTTGGAAGAGACCTTGACTGTCCCAGTATCCTATATTAATGAACTACACCTAGCCAAGGCGCGTTTTTACAATCAATAACTCTAATAGAAAAGAAAAAATAATAGACATTCAAACGATAGATCTGCCGCTAAAATAAGTAATATCCATATATATTTTTATTTTCTATTAGCGTAAACGATTGCAGAAAGGCATTTTGGCTACGCACCCATGATAAATTTATCCTTTCGTGCGATAGATAAGATTGTCTTGCCTCTTGAGCACAGTTCTGCCAGCTACAAATAGGCATATTATCTGTTCCCTATTGAAATTTATACCTTTATAAGCGCTTAAAATGAAGTGAAAGTTTGAGACAATTGTTTCTGAAGAGACCTTTCCGAGAAATGGTATTGTTTAAAGAATAAGCCACGAAAACGAGCTAAGCTTCATTACGGCGCTATCCAAACTGTTCTTTCGGTGTCAGGCATCCTTCCTATTCCCCCCTATATCTTGTTCGATACATCTGTCTAGCTCACTCGTCACTGCTGGCACAAAACCGTTCGCGATGCTCGGGTGGCTACTTCGTGGCTTGGCCGTAACGCTAAGGGAAAGTACGAATTGACTAATCGCTCTCTTATTAAAATAACGACCTATTCCAAACTTGTTAATGTGTGGGAGTCATCCAAAAACTCAGTTCTGTTTGTGACCTTCTTTACTTTTTTCTTTTTCATGCTATAGCTTTCATTTTTGACTTATCTTTAACAATTTCAATTTTATAGCAATTTAAAAAAAGGTCGCAAACTGAAAAGAGTTTTTTGGCCATTACACATGTTTTCATTGTAATAGGAAAACTTTATTACATTGCAACATTTTTTCAATTACCATATAACTTATTATCCCTAATCTCTATCCAGTAAAAGTCTATTATAAAAATGAAACAAGAAGAAGCATGAATTAATAACGTGGATATAGGATACCAAATCAATTCCTTTCTTTAACAGGCTTATAAAACTATTGCGCCGATCCTATAAGGTTTAAGAACAGATGAAATAGCAGTGAATGGAACCATATATCACGCCTTAACAAAAACGGTATTGAATTCATTAATCCAACAACTTTATTATATTACCAAATTATTAATCTTCATTGCTTCGCCGCAGTAGGGTAGAAAAGTTGCCTCCGGATTGTACATAATAACATACACTAGAATTTATTTCAAGTACTTACAGAAATTATTTAGGACCCTATTCCGTCCTTATTGCCGCAGGTGGCTGATTCAATCCATTGTAAGCACAAGTCAACGGGAATATATGCGCGGATGAATTAATTGAAATTGTATATCAGCGGCACAATAGAAATAATTCATGCCGTTCGACGCGGTATTGACTGTCGTGAGTAGATATTCCTCAGGGCTGTTATGTGAAAAGCTGTTCTTGAAATAAAAATGCTACTCCAACCAAATTTTTATCTTATAAAAACTAGCTCATAAATCTAGTACAAGGTCTGTGTTAAATTTCATGAAAATCCATTTAAATTGTGCGTCAAAGGCTAAAAAACACGAAAACTCCAAATATCCAAAAAATATCACATTTACAATATTATTGAGATGTACGGATACCTCCACTAACAGAAGCATGCATGTATTGTTTGAGTATCGTAAAAGCAAATCGGATATGCTAAAAGCGAGATAGAATCAAAGGCCTACCGTTTACCGGCACTCTGGCAACCAGATGATTAACGATTCAGAGGCCATGTCGTGTAGTGATTCATGTAATTTATTGAATATTTTGAAGACCCTTATGGTTGTTTGCGGATCAACTAGATTGTAATATATTATTGTATTATCTCTATTTTCTTTCTGGAATTTCAATTTGTTCGCGGTTTGCTTAAATTTAATAAAGTAAAAGTTATTTTGCCTCCCGTATATCGCGTGTTATTATGAATAATGTGTTTACTGACACAAACTTTTTAAATCATAAAATTGAAAACTCAAACGAAACATAAATTACTTATATAAAAGAATATTCTCTATATGTGATATTATAGAACAATAAAACAACATAGAAGAAAAATATTGTAGACACATAAATAAATGTTGCACTTAAATAAATAAATTCCACTTTAATTAGTAAATTAGTACCGCCGAAGTTTCCAAGTATTGGCCATGTTTATTACTCTCAATTTTGTACATACTCCAAACACATAGAATTTCAATTAAAACTTTTAAATTTGTGGGTTAACTAGTTAATTATATTTTGGCTTGATGACCTATTGGTTTCGGTAAAATTAGCAACTAAACTTGACACGCCTCGATATCCCAACGAAATTAATAACCAATTTACTAAATAGAATTCATTTTTAGAGAAGTTAATTTACAATTAGATTTCAGAATTCATCTGAGTAATTAAATTTCTAAAAAACATTATTGATACACCATTTGTAAAGATGGTTGATTTTATTTAGGGTTGCGGTCTGTATCCGCTTTTTACACGAAAACCGAATTCGACTCTCTCACTTTAACAATTCTAAAAGCTATCCTCACACAGGTAGATTGTTATTTAACTCAGTAACATTCGGTAATAGTATATCGGTAAAAATAAGACTAGATATCATACTTTTAGTTTTATTAAATTAACTCGCACACGGATATTACTTTTTCACATATTTTATAGCATTGACATTTTATAAAATTACTTTTAGGGTATAAATTTCATATACGTACAACGTAGAAGCAATTGTTTTCTATAAGAAAAATGTAGAAAGAAGTTCTCATCGGCCTATCTGTGTTCATAAAAAAAGGAACGAAGGCATGGGTCATAAGAACAAAAATGTCAGATAAAACTTATGATTTCAGTTTTATTTCTTTGATAACATTTTTATTTTTTATTTCTACGAGTGTTCTTTGAACTCAAAAGCGGTTTTTACCTCAATTAATTTCTTCCCCTATATTAGAATAAAAAGTATGCGACAACTCGGAACATTTCATATGATAAAAATTAAACCACGTAAAAACAGGTCCACAGTTACAAAGATTCCGAAACAACAAAAAGCTTGAATAAATTATTATGTCCTAGCAAAAATTTACAACCAAATAAAATTGCGCCAACGACAAAGCCGATGTGCGAAGAAAAAATATTGTCTGTTGAAACGAAAAAGGTTGTGGTGGTTACGAGTTAAAAATAACACAGCCCTTCAGGATGCGTCTGACGTCTTAAGATAGGTTGGATAAATGATCTCGAAACGCTCCTACGAGATACGAATAAAACTAACCCTCCAGTGATTTCTTTTCTTAGCGGAATCGCGTTAAAACACACCGTTTCGCATCTTTATGAATATCGTGACCTCGGTAATAAACGAAATTGGTGTTTTTTTTTTCAAGTACAGACCTAGTACCTAGTAGTAGTAAGTAGCTTCTGCGGGGCCCTGGAGGAAGAGAGGAAGAAGAGAACTAGGGGAGGAAAGAAGGGGAAGAAAGAGGAAGTATTAGGATGGGCGGAATGAAGAGGAGAAGAAATGTTCACTAGTCCATCATGGGCCCCTATGTGTAATTACAACCACGGGGTATACACACTTAACTGTGTGCCTAGGGTCGCGACAAATGTCCGGGGGGACATGGGCGTGCATTCGGTGTGGAGACAAGAATTGCCTCGGGGCAGGGGGGGGGGGAGCTGGTGGTTTGGTATAAAGATGATGTCTGTTGTAGGGAAAGCGATGTTCTTCGTGGATGTTGTTATCTTATTAAAAGTCTAAAACTGTGATCGAAGAAGACAGTGCCCTTATATATAATAATAATATCAGCCCTGTATTATATACTTGCCCACTGCTGAGCACGGGCCTCCTCTACTACTGAGAGGGATTAGGCCTTAGTCCACCACGCTGGCCTAGTGCGGATTGGTAGACTTCACACTCCTTCGAAATTCCTATAGAGAACTTCTCAGATGTGCAGGTTTCCTCACGATGTTTTCCTTCGCCGTTAAAGCGAACGATAAATTCACAAAGAATACACACATGATTTTTTAGAAAAGTCAGAGGTGTGTGCCCTTGGGATTTGAACCTGCGGACATTCGTCTTGGCGGTCCGTTCCACACCCAACTAGGCTATCGCCGCTTTTTTAATATAATAGGTATTAACTTTGTATAAGTATTCGCGGATGCCTATATTTAGGCACGCATTACCGCATTTGAAAGATATCGATTTAACTCTGTTCTGTTGTTCCTCAACCAATGTTACTGTACTGTAATGTACTACTAACAACCCAAACGATCCGACATTGCTTTGTATCGGAGATAAAGTAAGATCTATGGTGATATTGTTACGGTTAACGTTTAAGATAAAGTAGTTATTAGTTTTATAGTTTACTAAAATTATATTTTAAATACAGAATCATAATGATTTCTTATGTTTACGCGTATGTTAGACATTAAAAATAAACTATTTTTCGGATTTTATCACGGGTTATATATTTTAATTTTCTCTCGACGTTTCGAAGTCTTCGCAGCCTTCGTGGTCACGGGGCCGACTGAGGTGTTCGTCATCCGCAAAGTTAAAGTTACAATATCTACCTGCATTTTACAATTATATATTTTTTTTAAAAAATCATGCCAAATGTATGTTAATTTGTTTACATCTCACAAAATCTGAATTTTGATACAAGTTTATGCAATGTCAAGTGAAACCCAATTACATATTAACACTATGAAATATTATGGAGTTCCACAATTGCAAACTAATGTAATATGAATTTAATGACTTTGATAATAATTAACCATTTTATTTAATATTTATTTGATATATTATACACTGCCTCGATGGCGTAGTCGTGTAGCTTGTATGATTACCGTATTGAGGTTTCGGATCGCGTTGTCGGCTGTGACCTGGTAGCACTTCTGCCTACCTCTCCGAGAATAAAGGCATGATCTGTATATACAAATGATGAGTTATAACCAAATGCAACCGGCGTTTTTATTATAAAATTGATACAAATTATAAATAAAATAAAGGTAATATTTATACATGGTCATTTTGACATTGCGTTACTAAATGAAACCATATATTCGTCTTCACCTCCGCTAATATTGTGCGAAAAATCATCAATGAATGACGAATATTTTCACCAAGAATCCTGGCTTAAGTTTTATGATTTTTTTTATCATTTTGTAGTTTAATGCGAATATGGCGTGTGCCGCTGTGAGTGAGTATATTTCTGACTGAACGTGTGATGTCGCTGCAACGAATTCTCTTAGAGTAGTAGTAGTGGCATTAGGGCGCGTAAACATAAAATTACTTTTTATTAAAAATTTTTTTCGAAAGTTATACTTTTTTATTTTACATCGACGTTTTAAGGAACTTATTGTAGAGTTATTTCCAAGTAGATAAGTTAGTGGTTTCATTTAACGCGATGTCAAAATGACCCTGTATAATAGTATAATATACAGGGTCATTTTAACATCGCGTTACTAAATGAAATCACATACTTATCTACTTGGAAATAACACTTTCCCATAAGTTACTTGAGCTGTAGACGTAAAATAAAAAAGTGTAACTTTAGAACAAAATAAATATTAATAAAAAGTAATTTTAATTTACGCGCCCTAAAGCCATTACTACTGCTGTAAGAGAATTCGTTGCATCGGTAACATCATACTTTCAGTCAAAAAACACCCAGGCACACGCCACATTCGCATTAAACAACAAAATAATCAAAAAGCCAATAAACTAAAACCAGGATTTTTGGGGTAAAAATTAGTTATTAATGCCTGATTTTTGGCACAATGTCATGAAAATTGACTTCAATGAAAGATGAAGACGAGTAAGTATGTGGTTTAATTTAGTAAGGTAATGTGAAAATGACCCTGTATAATAACATAAGCCCTGTATTATATACTGGCCCACTGCTGAGCATGGGCCTCGTCTACTACAGGGAGGGTTTAGGCCTTAATTCACTTTGGATTAGTGCAGTTTTGCAGACTTCACAAACCATCGAAATTGTTATGGAGACTTCTCAGGTATGTAGGTTTCCTTGCGTTATTTAAGCAAACAATAATCGTTAAATAACACTGGTAACTTTAAAAAGTTACAGGTGTATACCTTCGGGTTTTAAACTCCAAACCTTCGGCTCGATATTTCGTACCATTGCCTGCTATTTTCCACATGGATAAAAAGTTAAAACGTACTTATAAATGTAAATATAATTATATACAGAGAGACCTAAATTACGCCACCGAGGTAGTCAGAGAAGTTAACAGACGAGAAAATTTATTAATATTAATTCATGTAATAAGTAAAGTTTTTAATAAAGGTATTAAATGTGTCTGTACGTTACTTATATAGCATTTTTCATTTATGAAATTACACGCAATGTATGGCGGTTTTAATATTTTTATTATTATGCTTAGCATATGATGTAGATTTCAGTCTTATATATTTATATAGCTTACTGTCTGATCTTACTTAATAAATAAATACAAAAAGAAAACGTTAAAGGATATTATGGGAGACACGAGATGCGTGTGCAGCGTTCGAGCCAAGATCGCAAGTGACCGGAAGCGACTGATAATGGTGGACGATTGCACACTTCCGGCTCGGTCTTACAGTATCTTGACCATAAAAAGACAGGCTTATCGTAATAATATACAGTTTTAGACTGTTATTTTAGATTTGGCTACGACTTAAATTGAACTGATCTAATTGTTCTTAAAAAGATTAAGTGTCAATCATCGATCACTAACGATTCCACACAACATTAATTTAAATCTGTATAAGCATTTAAATCATTAAATCAGTAAAGGATATCAATCCTGGAGGATATTTACACAAGATTATTACAAAAAAAGAACAGTTTTTAGCCCGCTACCAATTAAATGTTTCAAAGCTATAGGTTAGAATAGACGACTCCCGTTGTGGAATAAATAAGCTTTCACTGCTTCGTTTTGGGTGTCATACAACTGTAAGAATGAAACATCAGTAATCGATTGCTTCTAACGTGCAATAAACTCGAACAAGTTAACCCGTGCGAGAGAAATTTCCCTAATCTTACTTTCTTTGCAAGGAAACCCATGTGGAAACACACAAAGGCATCTGTTACGATGCTAATGTGCAAGTTGTGGCCAGCGCGGAACCGTTATTCATTCTAAACCGGCGTCGAAAAACGAACGGACAAAACGTTGCCCGCGACCAGCTGTAAATCTGTTTTAAAATATCCACAGGGAGTATAAACTTCGTATCGAACCGCGTTCGTTTTGATATTTAGATTTTGTGTTTTTTGATATGAGTTTGGATGGTTGTAAAGTTTAGTTTCGTAAAGCAAATTATTTGGAAATCAAATCGCAGTGTATCGTTTTTTTTAATGTGGTGATCCATTTTTTTTAATAAATTCTTAATTACACAATTACAGCATACTACTACTACTACTAGGATACTACTTTATTTATTTAAAAAAATATATTAAAGTAGGAAATACACGATAAAATATTTGGATACATCTTCGGTATTCAAATACGAAGAATTTAAATTGTACCTACTAAAATACCATACAGCATAAAAATATTTGTGCTTATTATAACCATAAAGAAATTTGTGTAAAGCACACTTTCCTTTAGCAGAATAATGCGTGTTATTTAAAGCACGCAACTGGTAGGCCCTTTGTTCATTTCGTCAAATATTGGCTCGACAATATGGTTCCGATTTCAACGCACTCACCTAATTTCCACCTTTCCGACTGACGTTCACCGAAACGTGGCCGGATTACCTATCCTGTGTTAAGGTACGTTTCCAAGTAGACCGAAAAAATGTCATGGTTTATTATCGTATCAAAATTAAAAAGTATAATTTGCGGAACCGCCCCTTATTGGTTCTTATAACAGCCTTCTTACAGCTACATCTAGATTTGTCTATTTTTAAATATGGTTGTTTTTAGTAACTTTCGATTGGTAGTGAATTTGGGAACTTATACATGACAACAAAAATAATTATTATGTAAAGCTCTCGGACTATATAGGCATTTGTTTTTGTGAGGTAGTTTGTCAATTCCGTCGGAGTAAATTATTATGTTAATCTCATTAACATAATAATTTACTGTGGCCTGACCTTTATTTACCTGTAATTTAATTTGAAAAATATAAGTACGCTTGTCTTTTATGCTTCGTAGTTATTTTGATTAGTAGCCTACATGTAACTGCTGAGGTTGACTACTAAAAAGCCAACCAAGGCGCTTACATTCCTTTATAGTTGTTGCACTCATGTTAAGTCGATCTTTTGGAATTTCACACACATAATAGTTTACTTCAATTTAAATGACAGATAGTATTGTCCTTCTGATTAAGAAAATATTTTTAAAGACACTCTTATCTACTGAACACTACCAAAAACACAACTGTACGCTCACTCGAGCAAGCACCTTAATTCAAGGGTGAGCTATTGTCCGTTAGGCTGCAATGATCTGAACAGCTTCGCCGCTGACGCCGCGCGAACGTGTTAAAGGACGTCCCCACTAAAACATTGAGTTGAAAAACGTAGAAAGTGCGCTTCAACAGCCCACTATTGTTCATAGGACAGTGAAGCGATGATCAAGTACTGTGAATGGGATTTAAAAATGGAACTTTCGGCTGTAAGGGCCTGATTGCGCGCATTGGAAGTTATTGAAATTCACGTTCCGGCCATTGTCTATAAACGGTCCGTTGGCCAATGGCACTGTATATGGGTTGTGAATTATAAAGTTCTGGGTTCAATTTTTAGGCAGCGCGGCGATTATTTGCGTTTGATAAATATACCTTTAAACTTAATAACGCCAGCTGTGTTGCGCGTCTGCCTTACCTTTCGAGACAAAAGGTTGTGTGCTTTGCTAAAATTCACCGTAGAAAAGAAAAACAAAAGAAAATTTACCGTCGAACAGAGGCCAAGGTAATTGATTTTCATTACCTTTGACATAGTCGCTTCAAACTGCAGGCGATGAAAAGTCATTTATTTTTACTAATTTCTGATAAATTTTGAACTGTTTTCTCACACAGGGTTCGAGCAATTTTAATTAAACTTGTTAAGTAGAAGTTTTATTGATTAGACCTCGCAAGTACGATTTCAGTATTCTTCTTAGTCGGCCGTAATTAAATAAACGACAATCTGGTTATATTTTGGAAGCTTACACGTATGTAGCTTAAGAAATTGATTACATGCTGGGCCTTATGTTATCCCACCTTTTCTTATCTTAATGCTACACATGCTCACGGTGCAGGATCGCGATATATGTAAAATAAATTTACTAGTGGTAAGTCTCTCATATGTGAGAGTCCGGTGAATGTACCGCTACAATTTCTATTTCTGCCGCCAAGCAGCAGTGTGTAGTCACTGTTGTGTTCCGGTTTGAAGAACAAGCTAACTACTGCACATAATAAGACTTAACATCTCATGTCTCAGAATGGCAAGCGCAGTGGAATACCAACCAATACTTTGTAATTCAAGGTGTGGATGGTGTATTTACTGTTTATGGGCGGTAGTATCGCTTATCATCAGGCGAATGGCAAGCTCATTTCGTCATTCAAAGCAATAAAAAAAAAATAAGGTAAGCCTTCGACCACTATCGAGATATAATGAGCTAACACAATATAATATCTTAATGCTATGTGGGATCGAAATGCTACAAATTCCCGATGTCGTAGAATAAAATTTTATAACTATTAATTTGCCCAATCATTCTTATATAAGTTTGTGTCAAAATTATTTGATGTGGAGAATAGTAACTACGTTTATGGGTAAAGGGCGAGTGACACTTCGTAGGTTGTGAGTAGGTGTCAGGAGCGGCTGTGAACAACTTAGAGACTTCTATCGGAGGAAGCCCGCAGCAGGTCCTCGTGCGCCGCAGAAGGCCAGCGCGAAGTTTTAATTGGTATGCCGTGACTAAGGTATACATATGGCTAGGGAATCTGCCCGGCGACGGCTGATGGTACCATCTAGTCCAGATGGCTCAACCCCGGTCGTGAGGCACGGTCAACCCAACATAAACGATCAGTCGCCCTCTACGAAGGTTAATACTAAGGCACTTTCTCCACAAAAGAAAAAAAATAGTGAGTCGGTGTAAAAATAATGACCTTATTAGATCACAATATTATGTTACGTCGATTGTGACCAGTAAATAACCCACCTACATGTTAAATAAGATAATTAAACAATAATATGTGCATTTATATTTCCGAAGATTAATAAATATTACAATTCTTTAGTGCAATAAATGGAAAGGAAAAAATTTATATGCATTTCAATTAAAAGTTTCAATGAAGGAGCGGAAAACATTATTGGCGCTCGTCCAATTGTTCTATTTATATGGTTCGTGAATTTCGGGAGCGCGTGCAAGTATAATGTTAAATCCGCGCCTTCTGCTTTCGAAATAGTTAACAATGGAGTTAATGCTATTGTCTTCACGAAGCTGTTTTGATACTACTTAGTTGTTAGATTAGCTAGCTAGTGAAAGCATTTTGCGATCTTGATACTTGAAGCTATCTGCAAGTTAGCTATCATTATTTGATTAACAGTATAATAGGATATATAAAGATTGATCTTGGGACTAGATATGTGACAGTAATCAAAAAAATAGAAAATGTCACGTCATTTCTGATGGCAGTAGTTACCATTTATTTCTTATAATAAATTTATTTTTTCCAATGTTAAAGAATTTATATTACTTTTACTAAAGACAAGATTAAGTATTATGGAATCGTGAACTCATGTTAACAGTAAATGTTATTTAATTTAAACTTTTATGCGATAATGGAGGCATGTACGTATTTTGCTAATGTCTTCGGCAAGTGACTGCGCTGTGATGTACCTTAATAACTTCGCCTTAATTAATGGACTTATTTTAAATTATAGTCATGGACAATACATGTTGAATATAAACTAGAGAGAAACAATTTTAAATTATGTTGCGATTTTGCTGAAGTTAAATCCATAAAATAAAATAATAGTACTTAGAGGGTTGTGGCATTAATTACGCTACACACTACGCTGGCGTAGTATGTGTTGGCAGACTTTACACGTGTACGAAATTACGATGGAGAATTCTTACGTATTCAGGTTGCTTCACGAAGTTTTTCTTTACCTTTAAACTGAACGATAATCGATAACAAATAACTTCAAAAAATCAGAAGTGTGTGCCTTAAGTTTTGAATCTACGAAAACTTGCCTCGGCAGGCCGTTTCATTCCAAAAATGAACTTAACATTATGTTGTGTACGATTCCTAGAATATTTATTGTAAAACCTGTCAAGAACTGTGGCTTTGACACAACAAAAGAGAGTGATGAAAATGTTCATTATTTACACCAAAAAAATTAAGTAGGTTGCTTGGCTTCTATCCACCAGAAATAATTCTCAGAATAAAATCCAGTGTGTACATTCTGTATTGAAACATGACCTAATTGCGTTAATTCTAAGGTGCCAATCTGCGTGCCAAGTTTTATTTAAATAATATCTTGAACAGTTTTTTTGTTTTATCTTTTAAAAATACTTCCAAGCATCTTCACGAATATTCACATTCATAATCAGAGTTCACCACTCCACTCGCTGATCAATGAAACGGAGGAGAAAAAAACTAAAAGTAATATCTTCAAGCATCAATAAGATTTAAACTGAGTGTCTAGAATGACATCCTCTGACGGAGTGGAAATGGGCTATGCATTAACCCAGATATTATATCTGTAACGGTGGTTTATCACGACATCTTTGAAAATAATCGGGAGAACATAATCATACATCAATTCTGTTTTAAAATTGAATGATGTTGGATAATAATTAATAATAACTGATTTATTCCAACTATATTAAAATCTTTGTAATATAATATTTTGAGAAGATGAATTTGGCGAGACTTTCGACCCTTGATAATTTTAAACATAATATTTTGATTAAAATCTGTCTGGTAGAATAGAATTCAACGTCTGTCATGAACTACTTTGTACACAAGGGATTTAATCTTAAGTACACTTCATCATTTCAAAACTTTTACATACATTCATACATACATGTACATTGTACATAGTATCACGCCCCAATCCCATAGGGGTAGGCAGAGACTATGGATCGCCACTTTGCACGATTCTGGCATGCTTCTCGTGCTTCCTTTACCTTTATTAATCTTTTCATGCATTCCCGCCGGTTCCGGATACTTTTGACCTGTCCTTTACTGAGAACGAATACTCAGAAACTTTTAGAATTGATTATATATATTTTGGGAGTGGCTAAATCATTTTTACAATTTTTGATAAAAAAAAATCTCTCACTAAACAATATTATTGGTTATTAACAAGAACACGATTTTTACGAATTCAGCAAACATTGAAAGACTGTAACACAGTGGCGATAGGTCCATATAACTTAATTCCCGTCGTTCCCTTTATGAAGGATTTATGTAGAATCTAAGTATTATTAGAAAGATTTGCAGACCGCATTTATGGAAATTAGTACCAATATGTTGTGTCGGGTTCCTTTTTGGAAAATTTCACCATTAGTCGTATCGTAGTATAAAATTATAGAACAAATATTTATTACTATTTTTAACCAGATAAGTATCACAAACTCTTTCTGAAAAATAAGTTGCTATTGTATAACGGCCTCAGCGTATTCCCAATGAGGAAAATTATAAAAAAACGTTTTTAGAAATTATACTGAACTTGATGCAAAGTTCAGCGTTATTTGAGGAACGCAAAGAGCAACGGGTTGAAAACTCATTAGTTGCAATCGCTATGCGGGTCTGTAAGGTAAATACAACAATCCTCGAGCTAAATATTACTATATAACCTAACTAAAATCGTAAGATACGGGTATCTTAAATAGACAGAAATATAAAAGCAAATCAAAAATACTTCACCTAAACAGAAATGGTGAATCAAAGAGACAAAAAAATCTTGAGTAAACCTTTTTGTTAACTATTATAATGTTTGAACATTAGTTTTTAACTGAATCGATGGTTTTATTATAGTTTGGATAGATAATGTTGCACTAATATTATAAAGATAAAGTTCGTTAATTTGTTTACAAGTGTTGGATTCCGAAACTACTATTAGTATTGTGTACTATATTATTACAGTCGAGCTGTTATTATTTTTTGTGACTAGACATAATAATGAAGTCACGTGGTTTATTAAAAATAACATTAAAACCATGGAAAATGTTAGCTTCACAAGAATTGCCATTCCGTGTCACATAATTTACAAATCTCTATTATCGTATTTGTATAGGTGTCATCGAATTAACTTAACCTCCAAAATCTAATGAAATATGAACCTTAAACAGCACAAAACAGAATGCTATTACGCCTGCAATTTGGTCATTTTCATGTGTGAAATATAATTGTACTCTATTTTGGCCACAGGGCATTCTACTGTCATGCACGTTGTAATTTACAATGGGTAATGTGTCTGCGCTTCAGTGATAGCAAACTTCATGTTTAAATTAAAAACATATTATAATGTAGAATTGAAGTTATTTATTCTTCAGAAGTAGAAAAGTACAAATTATAAAAGCAGGGTAGCAAACTAAAGTGTTGAAAAGTCATAAAATGATAACAAAGTGAAAAAGAATTTAGTCCGTCGTAATATAAATCTGCTGTATTTAATTAAAATAACAGTTTAGTAACGATGTGTCGAAGATAGGCTATTATAACGGATTTATATTTTGCAGTAGACAATTATAATAAATTCGGACGTAATCAATGATATTAAAGATTTATGTAACTATACAATGGTATGTGCAAAGGGAATCCTTAGTCAAACATCGGGTACAAAATCAACATTTTTACAAACAAAATATTATTCTTTATTAGGGGTAAAAATCTGTAGTTTAACGAGCTATTAAATTTGATGCTACAACTGAATTTACTTGTCAAATATAAAAATATTTGTAAACTCTTGAAACTGATTGGTTGAAAGACAATGCGCTGCTTAAATCGGTAGTCCATGAGCGTGAAATTTTACATACGAATGACTTTTTTCAATTAATTCCCTAAGGACGCTAAATCTCATAACACACGGCTATAGATATCTCATAGCTATATGGAGAGTAGGTTAGTTATTTATTTTTGTAGAGCGTTGGCCGGTGTAAAAATGTAAACAAAATAATTTTTCAAAGCGAATCATAAAATTATTGTTTTTTTATTAAATATTTTTATTCATTGTCTGAAATTGGCTACTTGATACATGTGACAATAAATTTGAAATATATTATTTATGATAGGTTATAGGTAAATAATAATGACACAATTATATCTTTTTTAAAAACAAATTGTAAATATTTTATTTCTGCAAAATAAATCTGACATTTGATCGCAAGAGCCAAAACGCGGACGGCCATTGTTGTATATCTCTTTGATCTGTTTTTGGCTGAAAATAAACAATAAACGTGTAAATATTTCATGTTATATTTATAAAAAAAGAACAAAGATTATATTGGGTTAAATTTATTGCAAGGTGATCGGAGCATTTAATTTCTGGATACTTACCGCAAAGTGGTCTTCACAAAAGTAGGTAGGAGACTTATCGCATGTAAACAATGTGCAAATTGCAACCACTTCTTTCACGTATTGGACTTTTAGGAACATGTATAAACATTTTTTCTTGATATTCCTTGTTTGTACTTTCATACATTGGCACGACACATGTCCTGTACGTTGTCACTTTTACAATTACAGTGATAAAGTTTAAAACTTTCTTCTCAAATCCCTAAATTTACGAGTATAAGGCGTCGTAGTAGATTCACCTAATTGAAATCTGACGGCATAGCCCCAAATGTCACGCGAACTGTTTTAGTACGGCATTTGAAACTAATGAATAAAAGATATTTTTTTATCTAATAAACAGCGTTCAAAAAAAAGAACTGTTAGAGGTATAAAATAAATATTTCTTAATTTAAGATATTCTTCAGAAAATTGTCTAGAAGCCAATTGTGTACGAACGTTTTATTTAATGTGAGTAATGTCTCCTCACGACTGTCAATAATCATTTACATTATACCATCGCAATGTATATCTGAAGCATTAGTAGCTAGCAAAGAATAGTTTTAGTAAAACTCAACTACACATTTTACTAGTTAACTCCATAAGTAGCATAAATCCGTTTTGGCTCATAATAACGAAATGCGCTCCATTCCCACTTTTTACGTCAATTTTAATTCGCAGCTTTTGTTTTAAAAGTGCACAATTAAGTCCTTTTACAGCAGTATATTCGTGAATAAATGCAGTCACAGACGGTAATCTGCCGGTGTTCAGGTGTTACAAGTTGGTGTAAATGCGAATCGTGCCGAGTGGATTAAATTGCCCCAGTCTTGTATCTTCCACTGAACTTATTTTTATTGTATCCATTTAGTTTATTTGCTGAAATACCAATAACAAATATTGTTTTAAAACAAATGCATTTTGTATTTACAGAAATGTTGTCTTTTATTTTGTATAGCTTTAAGTGAATATAATTCGATTTCCTTCTGGATATTGTTTTGTATTTGTAAAAGATAGGCAAAGTGAAAACGAATCGTGTTTATTGGATTCACTGAAAGTCCTTTTTCGTAATAGTCTCACTTTGCACTATTTTGGGCTAAAAATTAACGGATAATGTAGCAATTGATAACTTTTACAATTATAATTAAACTATTTATCGAATTTTGTCACGTTTTATATATTTTAATTTTCGTGACTCGAAAGCTGCAGTCTTTGAAACGTCGGGAAAAAATTAAATAATATAAACTGCGACAAAATCCGAAAAATAGTTTAATTTTAGTGTCTAACATTATCTATCTATTTCTGTAATATTTTTAGTTTTTACATGAAATCCGAAGTTTCAGTTTTTAATTAATGCTCGTGATAAAAGGACAGTCATTACCGACATGTGCTTGGTTTGTGAACTGCACCGGATGCGTTCAACTGCCTCGTTTTTTGGATTTCCTAGTTATCTACAGTCCAAACAGAAAACAGAATTTGAAAATATGGAACGAAATTATATTTTAAGTTATTCTCTATTGCACTCGGTTATTTCTTCATGAATTTCCAAGAGACGGAGACGACTAAAATGTATTGGAAATATTAATAAATGAAAATAGTACTTTTAATAGCCGCAAATGATATTGTAAAGAAAAATATATTTTCACTTTTTCTAATGATACGTACCGAAATCTATTTAGGTATTAAAGTCAAACATTGCAAACGACTCGAGCTCGGGTATTTGGTATCAAAACTTTCATATAAAAGGGTGAACGAATGATTTTACTTGAATACTATTTTTATAGGACCAGAGAGACGTTTACCATTCGAAGGTAGACCCTCCGGAGATCGTGTGGGATACGTTAAAAGTTTCTGCAGCCCAATAGTTTTTATTTTGACCCACATAACTTAGCAGGGATATGCGAGTATTTAGAAATCGGATACGAACCTTATAAATCCTGCAAGGATATTGCACATAAGTTTGCTCAAGCAATAACTACGGAATAAAATAAATAAAATGTAACTTTGGCTTTTTAATATTTTAGTTAAATCCTTTTTGGGACGGTGGGAAGTGTTAGTTCGACCGCGCCCACATGTTTCCATGGCTACGAAAGATTAGAAATTCATTCTCATCAGCCGCAGGATGTCCACTGCTGAACATGCGCCTCCCCCAAAGATTTCCAGATCGACCTATTGAAAGCGGCCCGCATCTAGTAATCTCCTGCGACTTTTATGACTTTTTACTTTTACTTTTGCTCTCGCCAACCCGCCTGCAAAGCTTGGCGAGTATTAGCAAAAATCCTCCTTATGACACTAGTCATTAGAAATTATTTAAAAACAAACATAGCTTATAAATGTCAGTTTTCCAAGACTCCAATACATTTTTGCGAAATAGTTATAAAGAAATTATCGATTAAGTCCTAGTAAAGAAATTATTAAGGCCAAATGAAAGTTTCATGCAATCTTTAAATGACTGTAATGTATTACTTAAATACTTTCATCGATTTAAAGACGAAGACTTGAGTAAAATAAAGCGGGTAGCCTTAATTACAAGGTTTTATTTTCTAACAAAATTTAATTCATTCAATGCGGGTAGAATAAAAGATGGGCATTTGATTAATGATTAGTAGATCACTTTTTAATTTCGGTATTGTTAATTTATTTATTTCAATCTAGACTTGATACCTGATAACGAAAGAAAATTTAAGGATCTCGAGAGATTCGATGGTCGGATTCGTATTTTTTTTCGAAACTCGAAGTTATTTCGACTATGAACCGAAACTGCTATTAACATAAAGACGACTATCATGGTCGCCCATAATCGCCTTTCATCGTTGAGTAGATGTAGTGAAAATATCTTTATTCCGATCGAGCATATTATGTTCAAAGCAATGTAGCAAATTCTTCGTATTTCTGATCCCATAATATATATTGGGAAATACTTTCCATGTTTGGTATTTATAAAAGTACTCTAAATTTGTAACTTTGCCATATAAGTACAGAGAACAAATTAATATATAAAACAAATATTTACTCTATTTGATCCTATGCTTTTAATCTGAACAGAAATTTTATACAATGAAAGTTTCTTCGTGTTTCAATTATTATTTTTCCCAAAATATGAAATACTACGCCTTGCTCCCGGTTTCATCCGCTTTTAAGGCCTTCCCGCTACAAAATGTTCCTCACTATATCAATTCTAAAAGCCGTATATTTCAAATATTCGATTATAAAAAAAATATTTCACACAAGAACTCATGACGGATAAAAAGCCTTAATTTTAATCCAGGACATGGTCTATCCGTATAATAAATTTCATCAAAAACCGTTAAGCGGTTGCTGCGATTGCTTTTCAATCACAACAAAATAAACACACATCATTCATTTATCCCTGAAGGTGTATGCAGAGGCGCAAGCAGGGCACCTACTTTTCGCCGAGTGTTTTCAGTCCCATAATGTGATCGGGGGCTAGCCTATCGTCATATCGGGCACCAATTCCAGACTCCGGGCTGGCACTGAGCAGAAAAACCCAAATATCACTGCCCGACCTGGGATTCGAACCCAGGACCTCAGAGCTCTGCCGTACTGCGTATGCAATACAACTAAGCCACCGAAGCAGTAATTTTCACAGTCAACCAAACATTGTTACATTCTCATTTATAATATTAGTTAGAGTAAGAAGTAATATATTATGATGAAGTATTCCCAGAGCAATTGGACTACAAGTCTTCAACATACCACAAATGAATTCCTTGCATAATTACATAAGGAGGCACATACGTAGTTATAGATACATCTATTCAGAAATGTCCTCTATCGATCGCATGCGTACCTCCTATACAGCTTATTAATATGTATGAGTTCATATACGAAACATATTAAGATAAGTAAAGCTTCTTAACCGTTCTAGCGGTAAAGATCTTCTTCTAATAGGATAGTGACTTTAACCTACTTCAGTTATTAATAAAATATCGTAAAGTCGATGCGTATTGAGCAACTATTGAAAATTAACATTTTCAATAGTTGCTCAATACGCATCGACTAATATCACAAAATCAGAAAATATTCGTAAAGGTTTCATCAAGTGTTAGATATTTTACTCCCAAAATAGCTCACAAATATATTGAAGATAAATTACGATGCGTATTGGGAAAATATGGATATGTTATTTTAAGAATATAAATTAGACAAATAATCTATAAGTTAGACAATTTTGCCCTAAAATAGCTCACAATTTTGAAGCTAAATTATCTAATAAAGTTCTTCGCTCTCAAAATAGTTTTAAAGTACTTGTAATATTCTTTCGTGTTATTTGAAATTTGAACGTTCTTAAGAATATCCTTAAATAGAATAAAATTATTCTTGGTGTTATACTTCCACTTATTTATTAACCATCACTTAAGTATTATTTTTTCCGTTTATTGACTTTCAAAATAATATCGCATTGTTTTGGTTTCTTTTTATTATGGTCTCTGTTGATGGTCCTAAATTAATAAATCATATAAGACGATGATTTTTTCCCCTTATATTTGAAAGTATAATATTCTGCATTTTATAACCTTTCTATGGGTGAATACGACGTGCCATTCAGGTTGTACAACCAGCGAATCGAGAGCAAATTGCCATTGACTTATTTCATATTCAGTAGCAGTACGAGGCGGGAACTCGGCAGCTTTGGTCATAAGACTGGAAAGCATTTTCATTGACTTCTTCCAAATTGTATTCTATTATAATACCGTATAGTTCACTTTTAATATTTGCCGTGAAGTAAAGCGGCGATAGCGTAGTTGGGTGTGGAACGGACTGCCAAAACGAATGTCCACAGGTTTAAAAACCCAAGGGCACACACCTCTAACTTTTCTAAAATCATGTGTGTATTCTTTGTGAATTTATCGATCGCTTTAACGGTGAAGGAAAACATCGTGAGTAAACCTGCACATCTGAGAAGTTCTCTATAGGAATTTCGAAGGTGTGTGAAGTCTACCAATTCGCACTAGGCCAGCGTGGTGGACTTAGGCCTAATCCCTCACAGTAGTAGAGGAGGCCCGTGCTCAGCAGTGGGCAAATATATAATATAGGGCTGATATTATTATTATTATTTATTTGTCGTGACAAAAAAATACCATTAGTAAGTATACAACTGTGCCTCCCTGTGTGATATGAGATGGCGACTGGGGAATTACGTAAATTGAATGAAGCACTTATCTTGATAAACTAGTATAAAAATCCATGTTTTATCTTGTCAGCAAGCTAAGGAAAAGTAAATAACAATTTCTATTTACGCGAATATTTATAGTTTTGATATAACGAAACAAACTGTGATACTTCAAGCATTACGTGAGACATTTTACATAAATTTATTACTTAGGGGCTGTAGCCAGGATGCCTTTCTACAATCGTCAGTCAATAGTAAAATCTACTGATTGTGCTTTGAGCAGACAAGAGCAGCAGTGGCAGTAATGAGGCTCCGCTCTGGGCATATTCCCACAAATATGTTTAAGCATCTTCTGCAGGCGTCAAACTCCCCAAACTGCTCTGACTGTGGAGTAAGAGATGACGTAATTCATGTTTTGTCGGAGTGTGTGCGGAGTGGGCCTCATACTTTGAGCTTTAATGTGGGCAGCATAAATAGCTTTTTGTGCATTCCAGTATCGGAAGAGGCTAAGGGTTTATTAAAAAAATATTTTGATTTTATAAAAAATTAGTAGGCATGGATAAAAGTGGACGTACGGAGCGACATAGTCGTGAAATAACGACCAAGCTCCTTAAATAAAGATTAAAAAAAAAAAAAGGAAAATCGAGACAATTTAGGTAATGAAATATCCTATCGATAATTCGACATATTCTCATACATATTGTTAGCGTTCATTATTTAGAAAACATCTTGGCTACTGCCTCAGATTAAGTTAATAAAACTATTTATCAGAAAGCCAACTAACTTTAGGATATCTGATCAATCATGGCATTAAGAAGACGAGGTGCCCTTAAGAGTGTACCCGGAAATAACAATCAGTTATATAGTTATTATTTTACTTGGGGTAGGTCTCTCATATGTGAGAGTCCGCCTGGGTAGATACCGCTGCAATGTTTATATCTGCCGCCAAGCAGCAGTGTGTAGTCACTGTTGTGTTCCGGTTTGAAGGACATTGTAGCCAGTGTAACTACTGAAAATAATAAGACTTAACATGTTATTTCTCAGGATGGCGAGTGCAGTGGAATGCCAAACAATATTTTGTAGTATTTTTATGGGTGGTTGTATCGCTTACCATCAGGCAAACTGCAAGCTCGTCTCGTCATTCAAAGTAATAAAAAATTTAAATAATCTTGAGCACAATGGTCTATGTCTACAATCAGTTATTGTGTCGGGCAAAAATAATATCTTTTAATTTTAGTTAATACACAGATTTGGCAGTTCAAGAGCTAAACAAATAATGGTTACTAGTGAGCCAGCACGTGATAATTCCTAAATATGAAGTCAAATACACCGCGACAAGGCTCATATTATGAACGATTGTGTTTGTTGTACAGCGGTGAGTGCTCCTCGAAATCATTTCGAATAAACTGTTGTCGCCCCGCATTAAGAACCATTTTGGTGTGTTTTGTGATGTGATGCGACATCAGGAAGAAGCTATGCGGTGGCCAAGTGGCAGTTAGTGCTCGGAATAGGGCATCATATGAATAGTCAAGGTACTTGATTACTTCGTTTTCAGGGAAATTTCTTATGTCCCTTCCCGTAATTAAGGTAGACTTAATACGATTTTTATATTTGAGTGTTCCATAATTATTTTATACAGACGGGTTATAAAGTCTTATTAAAAATGAATTCGAATGTCTTCTCTCATAAGTCATAAGAATTGTATTTAGTACTATGTATAGTTTCAACAATATGGAATTTAAAGATTAAACTTAAACATAATAGACGAATAAAGCAAAAACAAAACGAATTAAATAATTTTCAACATATTATTATATTTGGAATGCCAATGAAAATCATGATTTTACTTACGTTAATTAGTCATAAGCAAAAAAAAATATAGTAAGATTGTGTTTTATGGCATTATTTTACTTAAGTAAATCAGTTATTAGGCAATCAATGTTACGTAAACACAGTTTTATAGGAAAAAATCACGAGACATGAAAAACAAGAGAGTAGGGTAGGTAAAGAAGTAAAAGAAATAAACAGCGGAGCAGGTTAAAACCAATGTAAAGGAAGCAAGAAAATATAAATTTTTAGAATGTATTCTGACTGCCTCGGCGGCGTAGTTGTATTGCATGTCCGGTACAATAGCGCTCTGAGGTCCTGGGTTCGAATCCCGGGTCGGGCAAAGTGATATTTGGGTTTTTCTGCTCAGTATCAGCCCGGAGTCTGGAATTTGTGCCCAATATGGCGACAGGCTCGCCCCCTATCACATCATGGGACGGAACATACTTGGCGAAAAGTGGGTGCCCTAGTTGCGCCTCTGCATACCCCTTCGGGGATAAAATGAGTGATGTTATGTTATGTATGTAGAATGTATTCTCATTAAACATAAAATATTTGTATCATTAAAAAAATCTCATAAATAAATAAAAGCGTACAAGGCAGTTATTTCCATATATTAATTATTTAAACTAACCATTTAAATTTGTTCATCTTTATTATTTCGTATTCTAACGATAAAACTTATGTTTTTGCTGTAACAATTTACCACTGTTTCCTGAAACCCTAGTTTCGGCTTGTAGTTTATTACTGACAGGGTTCATTGCATGCATATTAAAAGAATGCTTTGTTCATATAGATATATTATTTTAAATATTAGTAACTAGGCATGTATCATGTGTTTCTATTATTTTGAAAAATAAAATGTTTTTAAAACGTGTTGCTCGAGGGATAAGCAGCCCAATCTGGTTTTATTCAGAACGAGTTTTTATTACAAATTGTATGCAACATATTTTTATCTCCTCGACTCGTTTTTCACCAAAAATATGCGTAGTATTATAAAAAGATTGACAAGACCTTGTGTTCGATGGCTAGACAGAAAAAAATTTACCCAAATGGTCTAAAGAAATTTGATATATGACTGAGTTTACTCCTATTATTTATTCAGAGCAATGTGGATATTAAAATATAACATTTTTAAATTCATATTCATTTAGCATTTCAATTTACAGAGAATATACTACCGCTTTGGAAAAGTCCACTCTTCCAAGACGATTAGGCACGGGGGCCGGGGTTCAGTTAGAAACCATGTGCATTTATCTTTCCTTCCAAAATCAAAGTAACGGACAAAATAAATCCTACACGTGTACGACTTGTTTATCGGCTAGAAATACAAGGGCAATAACGTCGAAATTAAATACCGAGTGCCGTATAAAAGCCATTTTTATTTTCGCTCAACATGTCTTGACATTTAATGTCTGGCCCCAATGTAGATGGAACGTGTGGTCGCACGTCACATTTATTATCCTAAGTATTCTATGTTCACAATTATTCTACTATCCCAATTTCTCAGTTTACTAAACATGAATATCTCCGTTACGAGATACTCCTTAAAGATTTCCTGTGTATAAACGCATCCCATGTCACATTCATATTTACTAAACATAATGTCTACATCGTGAGAATAACCTCAGAAGATTTACCATGTCTGAACGCAAGTTGCCCGCGACATCACTTATGTTGATTTATTTTAGCTGCATGGTAGTCGCTTCAGAATCCGGGCGCATCTCCGAGACCTCTACACTATGATTTTTTCATCATGTGAGCAAATAGAGTCATTTGTTTTCATGGTCGTGTTGGTGTTTGTGTGAAGTATATTGTCTTTGTTAATAGCTTGCTTACTGGCACTTCTATTAGTTTAAACTTTTAGTTTTCTGTTACTTAATAAGATCAAGCCATTTTAAAAAGGCCGTTTAAAATGTATATGATATTAAACATATTGTTAGCCTATATATACTTAAAAAGTTGAGTATAAATTACAACTTCGGTACTAAGTAAACATTTAATTTTTTTTTATTAAATTTACTTTTCATACATTTTATAAGTATTTGTATTCATAATTATTTACAAAAATATGGTCAAGGTCACTTTCTAATACACAAAATTTGAGGTTTTACATGTTGTAAATAAATCAATATACACTATTATATATTATTTAAATATTGAACATTATTAAGTAACCTTAATCGTAACTTCTTTGTATCTAAATGGTCACCAAAATACTTAACCTCTTGACGAGATGCTTAGCATCGGTGTTGTGGCTGCGTCGTCGCTTCGTATTTTGACGATTTCCTGCGTTCGAACGTTGACTGCTCCGTTTCTGACCAGCGCTTTGGGAACCCGATTATGTATAGTGTGAAAATAGCGCGATGCTGAATCGACCTCCTGAAAAGCGAATAATTGCTGATCACCGATGCAATAAGTATCATGTGCAATACAAATTAAATACTAATTGAACACATATATCAAAAAGTATAAATATATTAGCAGTATCATGGGTTGCACGTTGCCGGAACTCTCTATGTATTTTTTTTGTACCTTGTTATAAATGTTTGCCTGCGTCCCAGTATATAGTGCCGATAAATGTTTATTTCTCGTTCTTTTAAAATTTTATTTATGTATAATAGGAATAAAATCCTGAATGTAGTAATGTTACGGTAGATAAATTACCTTGATATAGAAAAAAAGGTGTATGCCAATAAAAATATTTTAACAAACCCAAATTTTTACTATTAAGCGGATTAATATAAATCAACTAAGATTTTTGGAAGTTTCTTCAATTTGATTACATGCCGTAAGATGCATCATGTGTAATCCAAGTCTGTTTTATAGTACAGTAAAAACTTGCAATTCAAATGTCCCGCAAGGAGTTAGCAAAACTTAAAGCCACTTTCAAACGAACTGCATCACACATAAATTAAAGGATTAAAACGCAGATCTTTTACATCACAACGGGCACTATAATTTCAGGTTATTTAAATTCGGCCATTTCTTATTACTTTATGTATTGTAAAAGATATTTCTTCCTTTAGATATAAAACCTTTTTTCTAAGACGATAACCCTCAGAATGATGCACCAAGGTGAGTGTCGCTATGCAGGTGGCTGATCGGAAAACTAAACCACATCCTTTAGGCAACATGGCACAAAATTTTTTGTGCCAACCCCGCATTGGAGTGGCAATAAGGGCTAATCGAAGAAGACATAGCAAATATTCGTATTTATTTTTCGAAGTTTACACTAATATTGTTCCGTACTATTAGATATATGATAATAACATAAAAAAATCGTAGGGTCGAGATTAATAAAAGAATTATGAACACGGAAAACAGAATAATATAATCGTATTACCATAACCTTAAAGATCTATTTCGCATAACTAGACTTAGCAGCAGCTTATCTGCGCAGTCTCATAAAACAATCGGATTGCAATTTTTCTGTAGCGGTAAAATCTTATAAACAGACCAATTGAGGGGCGGCGAGTCTTCCAATTAATAAGTGTCGGCGTAACGAAGACTGCAACCCTCGAGCTCTTTGAAAATGTCCAAACGGACATTCGGGTCATTAAACAATTCTTATTTACATCTCGAACTGTAAATTAAGTTCGCTTAAATGCCGTTGTCGGTACAGATGCTTAGCGGAAATTCTTCTCTACCAAACATTTTATTCCACTTTCCTTTGTCCGTTCCGTTCTATCTTCACCCTCAAAGAAATTCGTTTCTGTAACAAATATTTATATTAATTTTTATTTAGACGACAAAGGTATTTATTTGTCTCAAATATCGAACTTCTTTTCATTTATTATTATCAAGCTCAGGCTGAAGAATGAACATTATTTATTTTTTAATAAAAGAGAGTGTATTGTAAATGCAATATTATTAAGAAGAATTACTAAGAATATTTAAGAAAATGTTTTAATCTACGAGCAAGCATATTTGGCTGAGGACGTATTAAATGAGCAATTTAATTAATTATAATAATTGGAGCAGTCTTATTACAATACACTTTTTCAGTCTCGGGTCACTAAAATATGTTTTATTGTCGCAGTTATAAGTCACATAAGAAATTGCTGTAAAAATACTTAAATTTAATAAAATTTAACAAGGCGTATTTTATAATTAAACAAAAAACCATTTGGGTTAACTTAGCCTTTTATAATAAAGGAGATTGGATCATAATTCAGCTTCTCAACTACTGAGTTAAAATTTTAAGTACCAAGTCTTCGGCGTGACTTTAAGACTCTTCATATTTGTTACTATTCATAGTATAGATTATAGAGATAGTTATTTGTGATGTAAAACGTATTAAGTATAGAATGTTATTTATGTAGCTTTTCCTTGAAGATCTATCCGCGTGTAAATCTGTTCCGGAAATACTAAGCATTGTGTGACGGAATCAAAGGATAATCACAATAAAATACGGCGAAAAATCCGTCCTTAGGTCTTTAGGTTAGGTATAGTTTTTTCAATCAAATACAATCACTTAAATTAAGAAATCCACATACTTGTACGTCATCAAATTTTAATTTCGCACTCCCAAGACGCATTAAAACTTCCTTTGTTACTACAATTATAAATTAACCCTCATTCGCATTACAGCTAATTAATTCGTTTCACTTTAAATAAATTATGAATAAATGTAATTGAATTAAAAATTCCGGAATTAACTTTATAAATAATTCAATACGTGGGATATTTTTGCGCTAAAACATTATACTTAAATCTGTTTGCGGATGTTTTACCCCGAGCAAGGATGCCGGTGGCTGCACATGCATTTGCATCTTTTGCATTGCAAATTCCGTCCCGCAACCTTTAAGGAACATTGTTTGAATTTTTCAAAAGTTCAGTTACCATGACACCTGAATACGGAATTACCTTGATTACGCTTTTATGAATATTTGAAGATTTGTTGCGCACTTTATTGCTTGTATATTCTAGTACAATGACAATTTTCAACCCTAATGAACGCAGAATTTTATTTTACAGATTCTTAATGAAGATTATACGATATTAAGTAGCTATATTCATTTATTATTATGCATGTTATTTATAGGTGTTCAATTACTCGTGTAGGTCAGAAAAGAGTGGAATATTGCTAGTCGCAATAGCTACATATTAGGTATATTACGCACCTTTGTAATATTTCATAGTCCTGGTGAGATTTTCAATTTATTAACTATTCCTCCGCAATTTTTTATACAAAAACAAAAATGATATTTCTGCTAGTTTCTGCAAACAATAATATCAGACTGTGTCAAAGGGATGCAGCGGCGTAGTTTTTAGTTAAAAGTTGCTCCATAGCTCTGACGCGTTCTGTTTGCTTTTCATAAAACAGTGTGAGGGAATTTTAAAATTGAACTTGGCACGGAAGACAGACTGACTGTAAACTCCTACTCATAGAAGTTAATTTACGTTTATTCACATCAGTAGGAATTTGCAATCAATAAATATGTCGAGATAACCACCCCTATATACGTTTATTTAATAAGGTGTTTGACTTATGTTTGAGGTTAATGTTTATCAAAAATTTACCTGATATAAATTCTAACACAGAAATATTATGATTTCTTATGTTTGCGCGAATGTTCGACATTAAAATTAAACTATTTTTCTGATTTTATCGCGGTTTAACAGAAGAAGGTTTACATAAATATTGATTAAAATTTGGTAGAAAATAAATTTGTTATCTTCTTCTTCTTAGTCGTAACACTCTTGACAGAGTGGTCGTGGTCGTCATGTAGAGTTTTCTGGAGCAGATGCAATACGCCTCATGATCTTACGCCATATCTCTCTGTTAGAGGAAATTCTGGTGCATTCATGTACGGGACGGTCCACGGCAGATTTAACTTGATCGGTCCAGCGCATAGGAGTCCTTCCTCGCGGTCGAGTGCCTTCAACCTTGCCCTGGACGACAACACGTTCCACAGACTGGTCACCTCTCCTAGAAATGTGTCCGAAGAAAGCGAGTACGCGAGACTGTACTAAGGTGGATAGACGCTGCTTGATGCCGAGTTCTTGAAGTATCGAGGTATTTGTTCGAAATTCAGTCCACGACACCTCAAGCATTCTTCTCCAGCACCACATTTCTAAAGCATCTATCTTCTTCTTTTCAGTCTCTCTCAGAGTCCACGTTTCTGCAGCGTAAAGGAATATGGGTAAAATTAGAGTTCGTACGAGCCTGATCTTTGTGGCTTTAGTGATGTTTCTGTTTCGCCATATTCTCTTCATTTTGTCCATTGCGGTCCGAGTAATTCCCATACGCCTTTTAATTTCGTCCACGCATCCACCATTGTTTGTGATCAAAGCGCCAAGATATATGTACGATTGTTCTACTTTGCAGTTCGCAATCTCAGTAACTTCTGGCGAATTATTAGTTTTTCGGTTTATGATCATTATTTTGGTCTTGCTGCGGTTTATGCGTAATCCGAACTCAAGGCTCACTTGCTCCATTTTAGAAAGCAGCTCTTCCATATGGTGCGCACTTGTCGCAAAAGCGTGGTATCGTCTGCGTAGCGCAAATTCGCGACTTTGTAGCCGCCAACTGTAACCCCATCTGTCCAATTCTCCAGGACAATACGCATTATAATTTCAGTGTATATGTTGAATAAGAGCGGCGATATTATACACCCTTGACGGACACCAGCACTGGGATGAAAATTCTTGCATAAGATGTTATCTGTCCGTACTGATGCAGTTCCTTCTTCGTACAGGCGCCTTAGAAGGTGCACGAGATGTTTCGGTGTGCCCATGTCCAGTAGTGTTTTCCATAAAATCGGCCATTTCACTGAATCAAATGCTTTTGAGAAATCCACAAAGCAGATATATGTTGGCTTGTTGAATTCCCGAGCCTTCTCAATAATTTGGCGAACAGTAAGAATCTGTTCTCGAGTGCCCTTCCCCTTGGACAAATATGCTTTCAGTCGTTCATTCAGAATATGTAACAAAATTTTGCTAGCGTGTGATATTAGAGCAATGAGGCGGTAGTTGCTACATATCTTCGTGGAACCTTTTTATGTAGGGGAGTAAAAACCGTGTGCGTCCACTCTGTGGGCCATATGCCTGTGCTCCAAACTTTATTGCAAATGGCATGAAATACGTGGTCACCACGTTTGCCCATAGCCTTTATAGTTTCGATCGGGATTCTATCTCTGCCCGTGGCTTTTCTTGTTTTTAGATGCTTTATAGCGGCTCTTACTTCAGACAGAAGAATATCTGGCTCCAAATCTTCATTACTCGGATCTGTCTTTGGAAAACAACTTGATTGCGGATCCTGAAACAGCGACTGACAGTATCCCTTCCATGTTTCCGAAATTTGATCCAACTCTGTCATCAATTCGTCATTCTCATTCTTAATAGCCCAGGTCTTAGCGGGTACAGTTTTTGTGATAAGACGAATTTTACGATAAAGATCTCTGGATTCGTATTTTCCTGCATGTTTTTCGACCTCTTCACATATTTTACGAAGGTATGAATTGCGATCTCGCCTGCAGTTAGTCTGAATTAATTAAATTTGTTATAAGCCTATGAATTTTTTGAGAAGGGGTAAATGTCAAGAAACGAGAATAGAGGCACAATACGCACGTGACGTCACCGGGAACACGCACATGCGTGCGAAAGAATGAGATAGAACAATATCCTCATTACACGATCACTCCTGCGCATTGCAATATTTAAAACATAATCTGCTTCATCTCATTCTTAGGCAATTTTATTGCAGTTTTCACAGAATGACTTTTTTCATACTGTTTACTGTTACATATAAAATAACGTACAAAATCAAACGTAAGAAATTACCCTATTGCTTTCTTATGGAATTGTATAGCCTAAACATATAGTAAATAAAAACAAATAAAGTTGATCACTGATCAGCTTTGTTAGTACAGATATTATAGTCTTCTTAAAATTACATACACATATAAATTTTAGAGATCTACTTTATCACCTAAATCCCGATTTATTTGCATCAAGATTTCCAAGCTCCAACGGTTTTCTTTTAAAGATTCAACGATACCTGCCAAGATTCGAAACACAAATTCGCTCTGAAAAGGTCAGTTTATCCATAAATCTACAACCTATACAACAATAGACAAAGATATAAATAAAAGTTGTTCTTTCAAGCTGAAAAATATTTCCGACTCAACGAAGTATGAATTATCAAAGACTGGGCTTCGTTGTTTTTACTTACGTAGCAAAATGATTTTGTTAGTGTGCTGTTATAGACTGAACTGAGTGATAAAATGTAGACACATATTTTTTTCTATTAATTAAATTATTACCTTTATTATATATAATTTAATAAATGAAACCACGTAGAAACCGCTTCTGGTAACATTATGCCAAAATTCAGCAATGAGTAACAAATATTTTCACCAAAAATTCCGGTTTTACTTTTATGACGTTATTATCATTTTATAGATGGCAATTGCGTAAATGTATTTCTGACTGTAAGTGTGACGTTGCTGTTGTAAATAATTATCTTACAGTGGAAGAAGTGACATAAGAAACGTGTTTTAAAATAAATTACAATTATTTTTATTAATATATTTTTTTACGTAACATACCCATTTTATTTTTGATCTACGGTTCGAATATTCAAGAAGATAATTATGTGGTTTTATTTAATAACACATTGTCAGATTTACCCTGTATAACAACTAATTTATTTAACTTAAATTTACAAATAAACGAACTAATACACATTTCTATACGAGTATATTAAATACCATTTTAATAACGACTTACAGAAGCGAATGTGTCTTCAATATACAATTATGACGATAGCTTTCTGTGCTGCACATAATTCCTATCTCACGACGCCACATACGCTTACCCTTTGTTTGGCATTTGGCTCTTCAAATATGGCTATATAGTATATTATACTATCGCAGGGCAACTCAAAACATGTACGATAGATTGTATGGTAATGCAATTCACATGTAGTTTTTTAATGGAGACTGACATTCAATTGTCTAACACAGAAATCGAATCTAACTAACATCGGATGCAATTTAAAACGTATTTATTTGCATAAAAACGCAGGCAGACTCGCTACACGTGCAGCTATACTTTGGCGAGTTTATACATATTATATTTTACACAAGTGTTGTCAAAGTTGTAGGCGTATATTTCGTTCCCAAATAACTTTATTATATCTTTTCGAGTCGAATAATATTCATGTTTATAAAATAGTTTTTTAAGACTACATACTTTGCGTAGCCCTATTTGATTTGTAATTTTTTGCCAATAATGGAAGAAAATTATTTAAAACTCATCTCAAATTCCTTCGTAATTGCTAACATACTGCAAGAGTTCCCTAAATCATTTAAAAATATCTTATCATTCCATGTCGGATCGGGGGAAGGGAATGATTCTTTCGGTGCCGGCGTAGGGCGACAGATAAAGCGACCCAGGCCTCGGGGCAAGTCAGTGGAAAATGATAAATTACAGCTATATTCACATTTAACTAGCGAGCAGTTTCTTGTGATATCATGTTTTATCTGCACGAGGACGTGTTTGATTTTACAATTGGTTCCATTGAACGTGTTCTGTGATATTCAACTGTTAAGTACTGTTTCGCCTTTATATATATATTTTTTTAAGTTTTGTGTACTATTTTTTGCTATATCATTACTAATTAAAATATAAGGTAATATATATGTATCACTACAGATTAAATGATTTTTATGTAAAATATCTACATAATAAATTTCGTAAATATATTATGACTTATGCACTTCACTTTCTGAATTATAATAATAGAGAGTCTTTTCGAAAGTTCACCCCTTCCTATCTGGCACATGGCTAGTGTAGTATCCTTTATGAACAGTAATCAATGAAAAGTATTATTACTTCTTTTTTTAATATCAACCAAATCTGGAGAACATTTAAAAGCAATTTATTAACAAACCAAGTAAAGTAATGGAGCATTTCTTAAAAGCCACCGAAGCAATTCAATGTGTATTAGTATGAACGCTGTATAAAAAGCACTTCCTTGTTATATTTATAGATTTTCAAATAACCAAAAACGTTAGCATTATCACGCGGACGCTAATGGATATTGCGCCATTCAGATATTCAGAATCATTCGTGAAATTCGGTGTGCGAAAGAAAGGTTTTTACTGCCGAAACAGTTAGGCATGGCTCGGAAAATTTTGAGGTCGTTGCCCGGGGAATTCTATTATATAACCTGATGCTACTTGTAATGGATGTTTTGTTGTAAAGGCATCTTTGCCACTAGTTGAAAGAAGGTACTTTTCTTCTAAAACGTTTTTTTTGTAATTTTATAAAACGATCAACCCCCTCCCTTGGTGGTAACTGGGATAAATCCTCGCCCAAAAACATTAGTAACTCCATCTAGAACTGAATTAAAAAGCACTGCGTAGAACTCTACTGCACTTGTTCCTCTGAGAAAGAAGTTAAGTTCTATAATGCCCAGTGGTCCTTCAAACCCTAACATGACAGCGCTTGCAACTTATATACCTACTTGTGCTTATACAACATTTATATTCATGAGAATAATTCATCAGAACTCTTTACCAGACGCCCGAATATAATCATAATGTAGGATACCTACTTTAGCCTCATAAAGAACCTTCCTGATTAAATTTTCCACGAAACCTAGCTTGGTATTTCTTCTTTAGTCGAATTTTACGATATCCGTTATATTAAGCGGTTCCGTCAACAACTAGAACGGTGGGATAACATGCTCCCCTTCTTCACACTCAAGATTTTTTCCATTAAGTACGGTCGGCCATTCAAGTACAGACCGCACTTATTGTTGCTTAATCATATTTCTTCCTCGGTGAGTGATGGGATTTAGTAAATATTTGCTTTATTAATATTAAGGTACTGATGGTTTAGATTAATATACCGATAAACCAAATTTATGAAGAATGTAAATGACTTAAAATTGAGAAGTTCGGCTACTACAGCTGGAGAAGAATAGTCGAGGCTTGTAATTTTTTTTTTATTAGTTATTTGTAAATAGAATTAATTAAAACATTTTATCACTCATTAATATAATACCATAATTCGGCCAAACCCTTTCAATTATAAACTTAAATATTATTGCATGATTCAAGAGAATTTAATTTCATGTTTTCCAAACCTTCAATATATTCAATAAACAATTCAGGTAGTAATTTAATAGGAACATCGATTTCTCTCTTCATTTCAGAGAATATTACCTGTAAATATCTAATGTATGTAAAATGCAAATGTGTGGTGTACCGTAATACGAGGGTACTAAACAAGGAAATGATCGTCGACCACGCATTAATGAGTCCGCACTGTACGTAATCGAGCCATTACTTTGATTGTTTCGGAGTTTGACAGACGCTTTGCATTCGTAATAAGTCGGTACTCGTGTGGACCCGAGCTAATTAGGGGCGAAGTCCCAAGGGCTGTTTCGAGCATTCGCTGCATTATTGATGAGCAGACATGGCACTAGTACTGTTCAAACTTTCAGCTGTAAAATTCCAGGTTTTAGAATGTCAAATGTTTGTGTCTGGCATGTCAATTTGTTGCGTGGAATTTAATTCATTTGCTTGTACTGTTTAGAATTTATGTTGAATGTGGACGAAACAGAAGAGAATGATAAAATACAATGGTATGGAAATAAAATAGTTTATCTCTTTTGACATTTATTTCCTGTGAGTATAAAATTCAATTTGAATAACTCCAGTGATTTCTGCGTTTACTTCTTACAAAGATCCCAATATCTTCGCAAACTTTCGTTTTTGTATTAGTAAAAATTTAAAGATTAGATACAAACTATCTATTCTAAATTATGAAGAAATAATATGATATAAGGTAAAAAAATAAAAAAGTCAAACCTATATCTTCGACGGGGTAAATAGAGTTCTAATCATCATTTTTGCCAAGTATGTTCTGTCTCATGTAATAGGGAGCAAGTCTATCGCCATATTGGGCACAAATCCCAGATTTTGAACTGATACTGAGCACAAAAACCAATACGACCTGGGACTCGTACCCAGGTCCTCAAAACATTGATCGATCCAATATATACGTGATGTTGCATGAAAGAAACACTGTATACATAATACACAATATACGCACAGTACTTATTATATAACTCCATGTACAGTATAAACGCAACGTGTGTGTTTGTATGCAAAGGAGTTGACGACATGCAAAACGTTACGTGCTTGGAAATCTGAGGTAGATTTTCAAAGCTTTCTCTATTGTTATAGACGAAGGAGCCAGCCCTTTGAAAAATAATGTTCTGACGTGTGACGTTAGGGTTGCCACATGTCTTGGTTTGTGACATTGTGTGCTTGGCAATAATTAACGGAATAATATTATATTTTAAAATAATTCGCTTGTTTAATAATTACATACGCTACAAAATATGTTTAATATGTCCTGGTTGACATTGCTATGTCAACCGAAGATACGGTAATCATGCGTACAAAGTGAAATTAGAAAAATCACTGCCTGATTATGTAAGTCCATATAAAACTATATTAAACCCTTACTTTAAATAAAATTCAACAATGACTTTCATTTTAAATGCTTTGGTAATTTGTTGCCGAAAGAGAATTGTAAAATCTTTTCTCTTTAAAACTAAACTTCTGCTGCTTATATAACATTCAGGTACGTCTTAATTTTAACCTTGAATTTTGTCATAGTATCAAATAGTACCCATTTGAACTTCAATTTGTTTATAAAATCAGTATTCCTTTGTATTTTCTAATAGTTTTTAGTTGGAATCAATATCTACAGTTTCAATGATAGTATTGCTCTTCGTATTTCATCGAAATATTTCCCTTTCCTAGAATGTTTGAGTTTTATAATCAAGACTTGTTTTTGTTATCTCAAAAATCACTTGTTATTCAAGATTCTTGAAAATTAAATGCGATGATCCTTTTTATTAAAGACTAAAAAGAAATTATAATTTACGTTACTCTTGCCATTATGTGTATTAATTATTTTGTTGTTGGTTCTCAATGGTGGCTATACGTGAAAATTTTCGAAATGGAAGCCCAGACTTTATTGTCTTATTTAGTCGTTATGCATATAATGATACTTAATATAAAATATATTAATGCTTTGTTATACCTTGCCTGTTTGAAAAGTTTGCAAAAGAAAAGTCTGTAAAATCATACTATATTATGGAACTTATCTGAAGCATTTTATTTTTAGTAAATTCTTAGTGCGTCTTTTATAGCCTATCTTGCAACTTAAAGTAAGAAAGATTGTCTTAAACTTTTAGGTTCAAGCATCAATATATTCAACGAAATAAATCTAAGTATTCATGATAACGAAAAAGCAATATTTTCATGAATTTATAGAATATGCGTGTCTATGCACGGTCCACGAAATCCAATTTAGAGGTGATCAATATGCAATACGTTCTAAGCAATAGAGCGATATTATGCCGGCGCAGGACAGGTATAAATGACAAATAAATTTGAACCAATTGCTGTAATAAATCAGAGTTATTACAATTATATCTGTTCACATTTTTCTTTCCATGAATATCTTACAAAAGAAGGTAAAGATAACAAACACACTACATGGAAAAAAAATGTAATAAAGTGTTATTCTCGTAAAATGTATTTAAGGTCTAACTTGCGTAGACATTTTTGTATATCAACATGTGGACAGTGATCCAAAAAAATATTCATTATTCGATATTTAAACTGTATAACAATAATCATATTACACTGTCAGTTGCAAAGAAACTTTAATCTTACATTGTCATAAATAAGAATCTACTTCACCTGTAATAGAATATCATATCTAGAGATGTACAAAACATCGTGCTGATATAAACAGTGAGTGATATCTAGTACGCTATTATTAAAACGCTGCGTAATCAAGTTAATGAGGTTCATTGGGCGAAGCATTTATTATTCTGTTCATATATTGCTACGAGCATTCCCTGCATTGTTCCCATGCATTATGAACATCCCATGTCACTTGTAATTAATTAACACAGTTTGAACCATTCAGCGTAGTAAACAAAATGCTTCTTGTGCGATTTAATTACTCTTACAAATCGTATGTTTGTTTGTTGGAAAAAAATATATACTTTAATATAAAAATACAAAGTCTTTAAAATATTTGTATCGATTTTTATAAAATACGCCTCATAATAACTTTAATTTCTTTTGTATTTCTTTAATTTCTTAATTCTATGATTCTACCACACTGGTTTATAGCTACCAATCAAAGTAATTTCTGCCAATTGCTTAAAAATGAGTTGTGCTCAGTCCACACTAGTTTGGGATAAGGAAAACTTAAAGAAGAACTCTTTGGCAGAGTCTGTATTTACCGATAATTATTACCTGGGCATCTTTAAGTCTCGAATGAATAGGTATCTTCTAGGCAAACGTGCTTCATCGTAAACACATCTTCAATTACCGTCAGGCGAGATAGTGGTCAAACGCAAGCTTATATGCCATAAAAAAAAATAAGTCCATAATCATAATTTATACTAATATATAAAGCTGAAGAGCTTCTTTGTTTGAACTAATTCTATACCTTCTTTTTTAATTAATAAGAAGCTTCATTACTCTTGTGTGCTGAAGGCTACTTTTTATCCCGGACAACTTTATCACGCGGGCGGAGTTTCAGGCATAAGCTATTTGAAAATATTATTACACCTCACGTTCAGAGAAAAGCAGGAAATGCGCGCTAAGCCAGCTTCGAAGTTAAAAATTACCAACTACCATTTCGAAAAGACAAAGAGTTGTCGATGAGAACAGCAATTAATAGATTGTGGTCTAACGCAATCTCTATTATAAATCGTAGCCATACAATTCCCTTGGCCTGAATTCAATGCTGGATTGCATATTGAGTTTCAACGCAAATGCATTCCTCACCAAGTAGTTCTTTTGTTTCGAAGCATGGAATTATGTTTCCAGTTGAAATAAACTCTATACATTACGACAAAACAGATTTTTATGAATATTTATGTGTATACAGTTTTTGCTATTACTATATTTTATAGAGGAATGAAAGCAATAAAAAAGTATGAAAAAATTTTAATCAGCAATTGGCAAAACTAGGACATAGATTTTTTTGTGCTCAACATCTGCAACCAATATTATATCTTATCTAAATATATTTAAGATTAAATAATTATTGTTTTTGGCGTCCCTAAAAGCCAAATGTATTTACATAATGATTGTCTACCCTTTAAGTTAGGCAGTGAAATAAAGGCCTAAACTAACTATGCAGCACTTTTTCAACAGCATTAACACCATCGTTATGCAAATAATTATATGTAAGTTAGCTCAAAACATCTCCAGATCTCTCCTAACATTGTGTATAAAACTTGTAAACGTTTTAGCTCTGAAGACTTCATCCCAAACTTACAAGTTTACGTAACGTTTACCTTCATTTTATACGTGTCCATATTTGGGGAATTCTCCCTTTCAAGTATTTTTCACAGAACATGAACTAATTTTGTGGCTGTGTGAATTGTGTTAATGATATTGCCATTAGGTTCGGCTCATTTGGGCTCACTGACTGGCCGTGTCTTATAAAGGTAACGACGGTCATGATAATATTACGTGCGGAATGGAAGTGACCTCTCCTAATCAATATATAACACACTTGACCCTTTTAAGTGATGAGATGACTATAATAATGAAAATTAAGACAATTATATATTAATTTGGGATACTAGACAAGTATGTAGGCAAAGCACTGTTATTATTTTGATGGGTTCAATCTCGCTAATGATTTTGCGAAATCACATTGTTGGCAGATGTGCCTTAGTTTCGGAATTGATTAACACGAGCTTCAAAATCTATATTTAGGTCTTACTACTAAAGTTGTACTTATGGATCAAATTATTCTAGGCTGAATGTTTCAGCTTCCTGGGTGCACGGGTGGGATTTAAATAAAATGACGGCAAGATGGTGGGGTCTCGGAAAAACCGCGCAAAGTGAAAATATAATTAGTTTTAAAAATGGTAAAGGTGTTTACTTAATTCCCGTTTCCCGATACTACATTAATATGTAAGTAAATTAAATAATTGCCGATGGCCCAAGAAATTAAAGAAATTAACTGTTTATTTCTATAGAAATACTAAGCATTTTAAAAAGATTAATGAAATTTGTTAAATCTTCAAGGATTTCTTTATTTGGAAGCAATTGATTGCTTTAGTAATTTAGGAATTTTACTCTTGATTTTCCGAGTTAGAATCACAGTGAAAAAGTAAATCGGGCGTTAAATGAAGTGAAAAACAAAACTGCGCCAGAAGAAAAGTGACTTGGCAAGAAAAGTTAAGACCCAAGGAATGAGGTATGCAGAGTAAATTTGTTGTAACGAATATTTAAGCGAGACGCAGAAATATTTTACATTTTCGTCGGTACTTATGAATGTGTTCAAATTTTATGTCTGATTTTAATAATGCATTTCAAATGTATTTTCTCTTAATTGTCCCTTTAGAAATGAAATCATTAGTATACCAATTTCTAAAGATAGTAGTATTCATAACTATTACAAATTGAATTTTTGACACGAATAATTATCATCCCAAAAAAAATTCAACAGAGTGTCTTTATATTCATTAAGTTTATTGATATGATTAGTGATAAACTGTTTCTATAAATACCTAATATTAGATATTCAGTTGTGGTGTACAAAGTAATTAAAGATTTTTTCTCTCTTAAAGGTAATAATTCAATACTATTATAGTATCTACGACCTTTAAAAGTACATAAAAAAATCATAGTATCTACCGACTTCAAAAGTATAAAAACATATAATCTATAGTGTATCGACAATCAAGTTATATAATAAAATTTTCATATACATTGAAACTCAACGAACAAAAGCTCCATAACAAACAACTGATGTTCTATCAACTACCTCCCTTTCTCTATAACAATGTTGATATTCCTTTCATAATTAGAAAAATAATTGATCACCACTTATCTCCGTCGCTGCTATTCCCTCTGTAAATATCAAAGCGCACTTATATTTCCACCTGATATTTGCTATTACAATGCCTTCGCATACTGATTCATTATCCGCTTGGATGAATCATGTATCATTATTAACTCGAGGATCATGTTTATGATTTACTATTTCTGATTGAATCAAAATAGTGAATGGCTACCTATTTATATCAGCCCTGTATTATATACTATCCCACTGCTGGGCCAAGGGCTCCTCTACTATTAAAAGGGTTTTAGGTTTTGTAAATACGCTGGCTTCTGCGGGTTGACTTTTAAAATTTTGATGTAGAATTTCTTAGGTATGCTGGTTTCCTGACAATGGTTTCCTTCATTGTTAAAGCAAGCGATAGTTATCCAAAAATACACACATAAATTTAGAAAAGTCAGAGGTGCGTGCCCTTTGGTTTTGAACCTGCGGATCTTCGTTTCCGCAGTCCGTTCCAATCCCAACTAAGCTGTCACCGCTCATTTATATGCCGTGTAGTATAAGAGAGAAGTAGGATAGGTATCGGATATATTATGTATATTTAAGGATTACGTCAACGTACACGTGATAAATATTGTGTTTCGGCGAATTCCGTCCTGATGATGGATAATATACGAAGTCCAGTAGAAAGACCGGTTCTAGAAATTCTAATAGAATACAACTTTTGATCTTATTGTCACACTAGAATACTATCCGGTTTAATTCAAGTCAATGAGGTATGCTAGGATAGAAAATAATGTTTACTTCGAGATGCTATTGAAAAAAATAATTAACCCAACATTGATATCGTCTTGTGAACTTAAATCAAACAGTTTAAACAGGAACATCTAGTCTTCAGTACGCAACTTCGCAATTTCGCATAAAATAAATCTACCCTCAGCAATGAATAAAAAAATGAGCAATGTTTTCAAAGTGTGATTAAAAAACTTCTACCTTCTTGCTGTTTATGTAAAGCAACGCGCAACACATCATCATAGGCATGTACTTGTAATAACACCGAATTCATTTGGCACCTAGTTTTAATTAAACGATAACGTTGATTAATCTGAAATATGAAGTGCTTGGCGTCCAATTCCATCTCGCGTAAGTGCAACAAATTATGCTAAACTGCTCATCAGGATACAATGAAACCAACTTTGTTTAGTGGAACAACGTGCGCCGCAAACGCGTTCCTTCACTGCTTACCACTCAAACTTAATTAAGCGCTCCACTACCACTTGGCTTGGCAACGTTGACTTAAACTGTTACTGATGAAAAGCAGATCAGGCGCTGCTCGTCTCTCTTAATTAATTAAGATGTAATGATATTGCCCTATTAGACCTGCTTTAATCTGTCTAATCTGTATAAGACGTGGAACCGAGGTATCTGTCGGTAATTTTCGTACACAATTAGTAATTGCCTACATAGCATTCCCTAATAAAGTGATATTAAATTTAAATCGCGTCAGTAATAGATTTAATGTAATTATAGTTTCACGGATATCGCGAGATTAAAATAGGTTATTAATCTGATTTAACACCTTTACCCCTGAAAAGGGGTATGTATGTGTTATGCTTTATTTAAGTATGTAAGAAGTAGACTACCAAAACAAAACAGAACTGATAAGGATGTATATACTTTCGAATAAAATTTTTTTTTTCTAAATCGTTTTATAAAGTATGGAGATCTGAAGAAACAAACAGAAAAATACGCATCGAATTGATAACCTCCTCCTTTTTAAAACCGATTACAATCACTCACAGTTCGCACAAAGTACGAAGTGCTTAACGAAACAAATTCAGCATATAAAGTAAGATCAGCATCTATTCTCAGGTAAAACGTATGGGCGAATTATCTAAAGATTCTTTACTTCGATCAGAAGTTCGAACTCCTCTTTCAGCATGTGCCGATATACACGATTACGCGCCTCCGATATCCGCAGCGCAAGTTTACCTTAGAAAACTTAAAGTTACGGAACTATTTGCGATTAGTTCAAAGAAATATTTTAGCATGTTTATCTTGTTTTGAACATATTATAACGAACATATTTATTCTGATCGGTTCTTAACACAGCTTGATTTTAGTTTTATTCTTACTGTTATGTATTCGAATGTTTGTGAATATGTTTGGATGTTTGTTTCAAGTAAATGCAGTAAGTCCTGAATAGATTTAAGTGAAATTTGCCAAACGGATAGAATATGCCTGGATTAACTCACAGAGTTTATGATTGCATCAGTTAGAAGAATTAGCTGTGTATGTTTTAACAAGTATGTAAATATAAGCTTTTGATCTTGGTAAATTGCTCGCGTAGGAAATATTATAATTTTCTACTGGTGGTAGGTCTCTCATATGTGAGAGTCCGCCTGGGTAGGTACCACCGCAATATCTATTTCTACCGCTGAGCAACAGTGTGTAGTCACTGTTGTGCTCCCGTTTGAAGGACATTGTAGCCAGTGTACCTACCAGACATAATAATACTTAATATCTTATGTGATCCGATTTTTTAATAAATGGTGCTCACATAAAATTGCGTTTTTAATCCCTATTGTATTGAAACTTGTGAAACAGGCCTTAAGCATAACCCAAATTATTACGCCATTTATGAACATGATATTATTCAAAACTACTACAAGACATCAAACTCAAGCAAAACCTATTGGTCTAAAAGGTATCTTGTGTGATTAGGTAAAGGGTTTGCGGCGTTCCAATATAACTTTTGATAACAAGTATGACTTGGTAATGTTACCCGAAGAACTTGGAGCAATGTTCAAAATGGCAATGGCGTCTTTATCAATTTTATCGGAAATTGAAGCCGAGAAAAGGCTTTGCAGTCATTCCTTGTAACATAACTATGGAAACCCGAACAAGCTAGAACGAAACAATATTGCTTTCCTGGAAATGATACGTAAAACTATGTTGATAATGTTGAATTTTAATTGTTTTTTTTATGTTGTAAAAAATACTAAAACCCAATTATTTAAAGCAATAACAATTAAAATAGAAGATAAATTTTAAATTCTACGCAGCATAAATCTTTTTAGTAAATACTATAACAATGCTAATTATGCTTTGAATACAAACAAGTAGAAGTATATTATGAATACAAAAAACTTGGTTTACAGTAATTAATACAGTAAATATTCTTTCTATTATGAACAAAAGCAAACTGAATACAATTTTGAGCTGTTTACTACTTACATACTAATATACACAAGGGAGATTTGTCACCTAGCTGTTACCATGTTAAAAAATTTACGACACTAAAACGAAAATCGGTGCTAGCCTTAGCACAATGTTCAAGAATTTTCACAGAACTTCGATTCCCACATCGGAACAAATTGTAACGACCTGCAAATATTTGCTTCGAATCCAGATATTGTGTAACAAAGTCTGTGTGGTGATTAGCGCGAACCCCACGGCATTCGTGTTCGAAGTAACGACACAAAAGGATTTTTTTATTTTTGAATGCCTAGCGGCGTGTTTCGCGAGCTCTAAGTAAATATTACTTGTCACATAAATGTTTAAACCGATCAAATATAAAAGACGCACTCTAATTTAAATTGTTATAAAATGAATAATCTGTATTAGCTGTAGGAATGACTGTTAAATAAAATTTATCTGAAACTCGTTTTTTTTTTTAATTATTTCGAATAACGGGACGAACTTGCCGTTCGCCTGATGGTAAGCGATACGAACGCCTATGATTAGTAGAAACACCATCCAACACCTTGAATTACAAAGTATTGTTTGGTACTCCACTGCGCTCGACATCTTGAGATATGAGATGTTAAATCTCATTATGTATAGTTACACTGGCTATAATGTCTTTCAAACTGGAACACAAGGGTGACTACACACTGCTGCTCGGCGGCCGAAATAGATATTGCGGTGTTACCTACCTAGGCGAACTCTCACGCATGATAGACCTACAATCAGTAAACAACGTCGTCTCGTGTAACAAATGTGTGTAATTTGTAGTCTTTAGAACAATAAACGTTTAGAAAACATAATTTTTATTCATTCGTTGCTTATTTGACTTCAGTTATGATATCATCAGAAATATGATGATCACTGTTAAACTGCCCATAAAGATTTCAAGGCCAATAGTTTATAATACATGGACATTTTTACTTTGGAGTGGACAAACAAACGAGTGGCTCAACTAACAGTAAACACTGTCATCGTCAACATCATACCGGCAATGCGTATTTCTACCGCCCAACAGCAGTGTGCATACACTATTGTGTTCTGATTTGAAAAACACTGTAGCCAGCGTAATCACTGGGCATTAAGAGACTGAGACTGTCTGAACATTTTATGTCTCATGGTGACGAACATAGTGGAGTACCACGCAGTACATCAAGGTTATGTATGGTGCTACTACTGTTTATGAGCGGTCGTATTGCTTTCCATCCAACGAGCCGCGTGCTAGTCTCGTCATTCAACAGCAATAAAAAAAATACCCGCGGCTCTGCTTGTTCAAGTAAATGAAAAGCTTCAGTGGCTTCGGAAAGTAAAAGGTTTTCTATTCCTTATGGTATGTAAAACAGTAATTTTTTATTATAATAAATAAGTTCATAGAGAAGATTCTAAAATCATCGTGAAATTGATTTTAATGTTATGTCCAATTGTAATACTGATTAATTTTATACATACAATAATTATAAAGAGAAAGAATTATTACTATCTTTTATAAAATTAACAACAAATATGCATTTATTTTTTTGTAATTTCTAAGGACGCGAGAAACATTTTACGAACAATAACAAGACTGTACTGATTTGCCGTGGTTTGAATGTCATTCATGTTACCAACGTTTAACCAATAATGGACAAATAACTAAAGGGAACAAATCTAATAAACGACCCAGCGAAAACACGATAAAATTCCCGTTAAGGTATCAAGATCGCAAATTTGCCACGTAAGGCAGATATTAGATTAAAGTTTGTACCCGAAGACTTAGAGCCAATGTAAGGATTGGCTTTTTAAAAGGTCATACGGAAACAAGGAATTTTCGACCGTACACAGTGAAAACAAGGTATTATTTAGCAGCATAAAGGTTTTGGCAAACTTGATGTACTAACTCTAAACCCCCGCGGGCTCAAAAGGAAACTAAGTAACATTTTAAAGTTAAGAAATGGAATTGGTACCTTTCGACGGGCTATATCGTCAAATATTTGATTTTGTTTTAGTTACGAGTGCGGACAAGTTCTCTCGCAAACCTTTGTTTTAAAGTCGCCTATTACTTTTTTTCGGCTTCGTACAGTTTCGTTTTAAAAGTTCGTAGTTATTCAACTTCAGTTGTGGGGCTTAGTTCTAGAGTGATAATATTTTATCGTATATTGAGGTTTTATTCTATATCAAATGTTAACTAATAGAAATAAAATATTTGACGTGAATTATGAGTGAGAAATCAAATAGGATTTTACAAACACGTAAAATGCATACCGTCAAATATAAAATCACACTCTGATGCACTAGCAAGTATAATTAAAACACGAATGGCTAGCGGTAAAACCAAAAAGTGTCTTTTATTACAGGAAAAATAATTAAATAAACGAGCGCAGTTTTGCACGTATTCGTAGCTTCAAAAGACCAGCAGTATGCGCCTCTACTTAACCGACCTCCCAGTCGGTTGACTTTAGTGTTTCATGTATGTTTTACGTAAAGTAAACTTTATTTGAAACGAACAATTTCAGAGATATTCCGCGTGGAGTATATAATTTTAATGAACGGTTTTGAGGTCGCTTTTCCGATAATTATTTGTATTCAAACGCCATGCGGTCGTGTATGGTTAATATTATGTTACTTTTAGTTCATATTTTGAAGGCTGGGTATCTAAAATGTATTGTTTTTATCTTTGCGGATAAATAATGTTTTACTGCCCAACCTTAGTGGCATTTGAATTACGATGCGACGAAATTTAGCTATTTGTACAAATTAGCTAATTATAGCACTGAAGAATCTGGGGCAGGGGATCCTTCCAAATCTATACTAATATATAAAACAGAAGAGATTATTTGCTATTCAACGTGCTAATCTCAAGAACTAATAAACTAAATTAAATTTGTGTTCACTTAGTAAAAGCTACATTACTCCCGAGGAAAACTTTACCACGCGGGCGGAGCCGCAGGCAAAAGCGAGGTAACTATAACATTAAAATAATTGATGTCACTGATGACTCTTTAAGATCGAAAGATCTAAAATAAATATTTTTTTCACCTAATAGCTGTACCACAAAAAGCCTTCAACCAATGTCATAAACATCATAAAATATGTAATCTTACCTTTAATGCAAAAATATACAAAAGTGTAAGGAATTCATAAAACGATATTTTGTAAGTAAAAGTTGATATACCTGTGGAATTAAATTGAGTTCCCGTTATCTAGAAAAGGCATTGAACACACTAATAGGTTCAGGTGGTCGAGCGTATAAGCATATAATCTTGTGGCAACCCGTTTGTAACGAAGGCGAGCGATCGTAGTTGTTCAGCTTTGCATATTAATTTTTCCTTGCCACTCGTTAAGCGAAACAGCCCAACCAGTCGGCCATTACATTTCAAATGGTAATTTAATTTCTAGTCTTATGTTATGATCATGATATTAAAATTACGTGAACGCTATTTGGAATTCGTTTTGGGGCATGTGGTGGTTAAAATTAGTTTGCAAGAGTTTCCACGGATGAAAGCCGCATATCGGAAATATTTTTTCAATTGGTGTAGTTTTTAAGTTTTTTTTTTATTTCTATAATTCGACCTAACTTTGTATGTAACCGATCCACATTTTTATACATAGAAAAATCCATCTGTCACATATTACAATTCAGAAATATTGGTTCAAGGAGTTGGTACATTTTGGCATGACTCGGTTCTGTGAAACACATCATTAATTGATTATTTATACCACATTGTGAAGATATATACATTGCATCCATTAGTGTCATGACTAACAATTATAATAATTTATCAACCTTTCCTTCTAACTAGTGGCCTGCTGGTCAGAACATGTTTTAGGCCAAAATATTTTTATTTACCATCAGGATGGTTCCGTGTTGAAGTAGGTAACTTGTCAATTTACACTTACACAAACTCTACCGAATTCACTTCTGAATTATTTACAATACTCTTCATTATGCATGCAATGATGAATCACAACCATTACAGGTGAACAGTTTAACTCAATAAAATTAATTTGTATTGAATATGATCAGTGTAAGCGCGACGTCACCAAACACTAATGCCTTCGGGACTAATGCACTTGAACAATAAACGTCGTTGAGGCTTCGCTACTGCACTAATTGTATCGTAATGTATCACGGATATAACACGATCCTATTTATGCTACTCTTCTAGCAAATGGAGTACATTATTTTCCTGACAATATCTGGTACATGATTTTACTGGTAGTAGGTCTCTCATATGTGAGTGTCCGCCTGGATAGGTACCACCGCAATTTCTATTTCTGCCGCCAAGCAGCAGTGTGTAGCCACTGTTGCGTTCCGGTTTGATGAACATTGTAGCCAGTGTAACTATATAAGAGTTAACATCTCATGTCCTAGGATGGTGAGCGCAGTAGAATACCCAACATTAATTTTAATTCAAGGTGTTTTATGGTGTTTCTACTATTTATAGGCAGCCGTATCGCTTTCCAATTGGTGAACGGCAAGCTCGTCTCGTCATTCAAAGCAATAAAAAATGGTAGATCTATTTCTCTTGCCATGCAGCATTGTGCAAACACTGTGAAATCCGGTTTCATGGACGTTGTAGCCAGCGTAATTACTGAGCTTTGAAACTGTATGATGTTATATAGTTTTAGTATATATTGCGGGATCGATTTATATAGCTATAGAACGTGTTGAGGATTATGAGTATACAACGAAAATTGTTTACAATAATAATCGTGTTGACTGGTCAAACAGGATTCGGCATTGGAATTCGCGGTGCAAGCACAACTTGTAAATTAATTTGCGGGTCGATCTCTCATATGCGAGGGTCCGTCTTGTAAGCTAAGCGGTTTAATCCATATAAAAACATTGTTAATTTTCGCAAAGGCTTTCAATTATCTTGTTGTTGAGAATTTTTAGACTGTTTTAATCATCAGCATAGCACTGTCTCGATACTATTTGAAACGAGGTAATTTAGACGTAGTCTAAAGTTATGGTTTTATTTTGATGATTAAATGTAAAGAAGATAATATATTTTTATTTATTAACTCGGTGTTATTCGTGGCTTTGCAAGGGTGTAAATCCTTTTCCACTACAAATATCCTTAATTATTGTAGCGATCCGTAGCGTCGCCTATACGACACCAGCGGCATCTAGTTAAAAATTAGATTTAAAATTCATATATTCCCCATAAGGGCTATCAACTTTTAAATAGATGGCCCTGACGTCGCTAACGGAAAATGATAAAAATATACCCCTTTTTCATAGACGTTTTTTATCAAAGGATGGAGTAAAGCTGTAATAACAAGTCTGCTTCTTAGTGCTGACGGCATGTCAGCTTTTGCAGTGCGTAGGCATAGATAAAAAATGTCTATGAACGCGGGGGATAGATTTTAGGTTTTAAAGGTTCTTTATTAATTAACAATCAGAAATTTTACCAAATCATCTTGCTGTTTGCTTTTGCATTATCTATAACATATTACACGAATTCCCTTATGTACGCAGAAGTTACTGCACAATAGGAGTAGGATTCAGTAGTGATTTAATTAGTTATAGCCGCTCCATTGTCAGAATATTCAATTTGCCCGTACGGTTACTAATGACCGCTATTATTGAGACTTAATACCAATTCAAAGTGATTTCAAGGATACGAATTAATGGATCATGATTACAATAATCAAGGATACTGATACATCTATCGGTATATTAATCAAAGGCGATGACGCGGCTGTTAAAGGTTCCGCGCTACAAAACGAACCCTTATAGCATCACTTTGTCCGTCTGTCTTTCTGACAATACCCTTTTTGTCGGTAACGCGTAAAGGTATCAAGTTATAAATTTATAACTAATACTCAGTCTACGGTTTATTTTAGCTTATAGGGTACTCCCCATTGACTTAGCTGACTATCATGAAATTTGGCAAGAAGCAATATCTTGCAGCACATGTAAAGGAAACAATCTAAAAACAGTAAATATGTACTTTAATAAAAAAAAAACAATCTGCTATAACAAACTTATTATTCACGATCAGTGCAATAACTGTGCCTATAAATCGAACAGCAAAGTTATGTTTGTCAAGTTTGGAGTTATTTAGTTAAGGACCCTAGATAGGCCAGTCCAACTAGCACTTTCCCACTTGAACTTGAATTAGAAACATTTTCGTAAACTATATAATTAGTAATGTCGTTTAGAAATGTATTTCAACAAAAAGTATAAATTTCTTGAGAAAATATAATTTACAGTAAAACTAGAATAAGAGTAACAGATAATCTATTATAACATTGTAATACTTACATTTTTGTATGACTGCACGCACGATTCTTTGAAAGTACTGTTTGAATTCTGACTCAATACGGGCGGAGTTCCGAGCAAAATATACGTTACAAACGTATGAATTTATACCTATACGAGTTCCAGTTTCTAATAACATTATATGCCTAACCACTCTAACATTTTTGGAACACAACATTTTCACTCTAGCATTTATATTGGTTATTAATTTAAAAAACAAGCTATGTCAACATGAAGTATCAGTAAAATATGTCCAAACATTTTACACAAAATCCTATCGCTCTAAACTTAAACATTTTTCGCCGGCAAGTAATTAAACAAAACCGATACGAGACACATCATCACTCACAACGCGTCCCGGTGAGAAATATCCCGGCAATATGTTGCTGGTATATCCGGGAATAATCCCGGGGCGGCGGGGTGCAATTTGTCGTACCCCACCCCTTTGGGTGCGTGTCCGTACATTCAAGTGGGTTGTCGGGATAGACGGGGTCGGAGACGTGACCACAACCTTCGTGTATCGGATCACCTAGCTAACTTATCGATGTTGCTATATCTTCCGTATTACAATGCCATCTGAGTTGTATTGGCACGGGTTTACTTAATTAAAATGGAATTACCAGATCGAATTGGGGCACTGAGCGGATATTTTAATTTGTCCTGGGCCTTCATTTCCTAATTCAATTGCTTTTTGTCACTTGTCAGCTCTCTTTCTTTCCATTTGGCATTACCCGGTTTAGATGCCAGGAATGCGAAATTCGTGCATGGTTGCTTCGAACTTGTCTTTAATCTGTTAGTAATTAAATAGTTTCTTACACCACGCAAGGATAATATTAAAACACTCCATCACTGTTTTGTAATATACTTGAATGTTACGGAGTACCGTAACCAAAACTGTCGCATATTCGAAATTAAAATCAATTCGTAACCGTAAAAATCCGATATTATAGTTCTGAATATTTCAGATTATACATTCGGACAAACTGTGACAAATTTTTATAACTAAGTAAATAAAGGTAAACCATTTTATTTCTACAATCACTTAATGATTACTGTAATATCCGTAACTGAAACTACCCGAAACCAGAGCATAATCTGAAATAATTTCATATCTGAGACCGGTATAATAGGACCCCTATATCCATCCGTATCTGGACCCAATATTAATAATATCCCTGATACTAGTGGCAAAATATATCTATACTAATATATAAAGCTGAAGCTGAAGTTTCCTTGAAAGCGCTAATTCAAGGAGCTACTAAATCGATTTGAAAATTATTTTCCAAATAGAAACCTACATTACTGCTGAATGCTATAAAGCTACTTTTAAATCGGAATTATTATTCCAGAAAAACTTTTACACACGTGCGGAGCCGCGAGGAAAAGCTAGTAAAATTATATTCTTCATAATCTCAGCCATTAAAGCAAAAATACGTTGCACATTTCAAATCAACACCCACATCGCCTTAACACAATCACTATAAACACCCTCTAAACGTTTCAATCGGCATATTGTTTCGCGTCATCGGTCTGAGCACGCGAACTCCCCAGATGAAACTTCCCGCTCAATTCACTATCGGAATGAAAAAATGTTCAGCTCTTTATTCAAAACTTCTGACCTGCATATCGTTTTAAATCCAATGCATCGGAAGAATTTTCCATATACCACGAGACTCGGCAATCTACTCGTTAAAGAATCTGAAACGCAGAATCGGAAAGTTTTTAATGCAAAAAGCAAGGATTGGGATGTATTTATATACTTTGTAACTTTATTGAATGACTCACAAAGCTGAGCGGTTGACGAATAAAGGACATTGTTCTGTGCCCATACATAATTCGCCCTGGAACCAACAGCAATGGAAAAATGTTTGTAATATTTAGAATCATTAATAAATTCTCATGACATATTATTTATAAAACGGACAAGCTGGGATATCGCATCAATCCAAAAAAACGATGAGAATTTGAGGTTATAATTGATAGTAAACATTGAAAACTTTTCAATGTTCAAGGAAGATTTATAGTCCTATCATTTACGCTTTAAATATGCTTTTTATTGATATAAGTACCTATCTAATATATATAATCCCTAAAGATTCATCACTATGTAGGTATCTGATTATTTGTAACTTAAATCAGGCTAAAGTAAAAAGGTACCTAATTATGTAGTTATAGTATTTACATCATCTAAGAGTACCCTTCAGATTTTATGTATTTTCTATATATACGTACGTCGTACGTATTACCCGAAGAGACAGACAGAGGCGCACTATTGAGCATTCACGCTTCCTCAGAAGTATGGCATATTTTACACACTTTTGGTAGACTCTTAGAGCATGTAGGATTAAATTAAACAAATAAAAAAATATTTTTAGTTCATATTATTTATTTCCTCATCACCTACATTGTTTTATAAAATATTATCTGAGTATTGTGCAGGAGGGTTGTTGTTATGGTATTATTTATCAATTCAATTTTGCCAATCACAATCACCGAGTCCGGAGTTCCAACATTCTATTACAGAGCACGCAGCTTCTACTAACATTGTTACAGCTGAAGTATCTATAGACTCTTGGGCCGTGGTCCAACATGCTGTACATATACGATCAAGGGCTACAACCTGAAAAAAAAACAAACAAACACATATTAATATTGCGTCACACGGAAAACAGATTTATGTATTCAAATCTTCCAGCTGAATTAAATGTAAGAAACCTTCAAGCATATGACACACATTTTTTAATCAACAATATACTTGCTAGTTTGCTCTTAAGTTGCCACAGCCACATGCTAAAGTGTGTGGTAAGTAGTATACAGACTCTGTTCGCTGTCTCCACGCAGTTACCAAGAACAGGAACTGAGGAGCGAACTAGAAGTTTGGCGGCAGTAAAACTTGTACGATTAAAGAAAAATGTGCTTACCAAACGAGGCGCTGTCCATTGTTGTATACAATGGCGAATTTGCTCGTTCTCCAACACCATGGATCCGCCAGCAGAGCCACAATTAATGCAAAAAACAATTTCCATTTCGTATCCCTTATCAATGCCAGGTAAATTGTTACATCAGTTCACAAAGTTCAGAAAACACAGCCAGTGTATGTCGATATCGTAATCAATTGCACAGAGTCTTTATAATAGCCGAATCGTCAATGATATAGTGAGAGTCAGAGAATTATATTATATTATATGCAAAATGAGAGTTTAGTTTATTTGTCTCTGATGAGTGAAGTATGAGTGACATTAAATTAAATTGAAAAATGAAGTAAGAATTAGGGATACTACTCGACTAGATTCTGGATCGATTATATCGATCATTTATACAAAAAACGGTTTTATTCAACATAGGGTTATTTTTATTCGGAAAAATATTTAGCGGGACCCTTATCTCGGAAAATCTTTCACACGGGCGGATCCGATAGTAATTTAATATGGAGAGAGTTTGAGGCTCCCGGATGGAGGGAGAGAGAAGAACGCTACTTTTTATATGTATAATTCATAAATATTTTGTACGACAGAAAAATATATGTTTGCATAATATATTATGCTCTGCTATCTGAACGAAGCCAGGGCGGGTCGCTAATATAGAATCTAAATAAACAAAGTAAATCAATATGAATTCAAAACTAAAAAGAAACTTTTTTCATAGACGACTTGATCTATAATCAATTTAGTCCTAAAACTAACTACTTATTTATTTGAGACGCATCCACTGCTCGTTAAATATTATTATAATAATTAAAGGACATATCGCCTCACAAATCGTGAATATATTAAAATGTTTCAATAATCAATTATCGGTAATTAGATTTATCGTTTTGTCAAACCGGTACATCTCTATACACAATTAGTTGTAAACATGTCGGCGACTTTGACTTTAAGTAGTTACAATACTTTTATATATTCATTTTGGATGTAGCAACTTGTCCGTTTTATACACATATTTGCAAATAATATAAAAATATACATAAATAATTATAGTGCTAGTCAAACCTTTGTTGGTTCTGGGGCCGTTTTCGACAATGTCCTTTAACAGTTTTCCAGGAATATTGAATTTGCTCTCCTTATTCGTCTCGGAATCAACTGCGAGAGTAGTAAAATAGTAAAAATATTGTTGAAGGTATATTAATATCAACTCAGTTTGTGAATATCAATGATACTATTTTATCATTAGGTTACGGCTTTGAAAATCCAATAAGGTAATAAAAAGAACAGTATCTTTACCACACCTCACCGGTAATCATTTATTTCATAAGATACTCTGGGAAATATTAACTACAATAATTATGTTGATAAAATGGAACGATGCAATTTATCCAAAATCTAGCCCAATTAAAAAAGCGCACAACATCCTTTGATGCTAAACTAAAATAGACCGTGTGATTGACACATAAGATAGATCAATCAAAATACAATAGACCAGTAGATTCTCATATGCGTCTACTAATCCGCAGCACCAATCATTGTATCCCTCTTCTCTACGTAAGCACACACTTTTAATCAAGCCTCTTTTGAGTTTTATTCCAAGCTATAAAACGTTAACAAGGAACAAACAACCTTACGGTACAAGATATTGGCTAGCCTAACAAAAGATTTGGCAAAACATCCTTATGCGGAACTCTAAACTAGTCCGTATTATAATAACAATACGGCTCATCAAATGTGAAAAGTATGTGCTATACTGGACGGAACAATGAGTATGACGTTCCTTAGGGGTAGACGACGTAAAGTTTGTGGATAAATATGTTCACTTGCTTTAGCTCCTGGAGCTGTTCGGGTGGTTGGCTCTGTAACCTACAAAGGTTTTGTTAGTATTAATAATTATTTTAGTATAAATAATATTTTTTTACAAAAGATGTAAAAATATATGAAAAAGGATAAAATATGTCTAAATAGACACTCGATTACAAAAAAATCTTTGAATGAGTTCCTACTGGACCTTGATTTGAAAGAGTCTTTCAGACTATAAAAAACCTAATAACATTATTGACTAAAACTTCCGAATCTAACTTCTGTTTGTTGTGAATCCTACCTCTTACAACTTCCCGCAACTTCTTAGAAGCCACTGACGTAACAATATAGTCTTAAAAGTTCCTTAATTATTTGAATTTACATCTCGGTTACTCAAGTAAAGTTAATTAATTTTGGAAATCGAGATTTTAACTTTAAGTTCAAGTTTAACCACTTATAAGTGATTGATGGTTGTGAACTTTATTACTCCACCGTATTACAAAGTTTTGTACCTTTGTGCTAAGTTTGACACCGAGTCAACATTTTCGATATCGTCAACTTGAAGACGAGTGTCCTCAAAAGTAAAATCCGAAGAAGCTTACTGCGAATAGTTCTAGCTTGAGGTTCGTCTTTATTATTCTCACTTGTCATTTTACTCTTAGCACTCTAGAAGCGTTCTGCGAATAGTTCCAGCTTCTAGCTTTGAAATTCATCTTTACTATTCTCATCTGTCGTCGTACTCTTACCACTCTAGTTTCTTACGAATATTGAATTTGGCAATTTGGATGAATTTGGCATATTTTATGGACTTTTTTGTCTTGGACATTAAAACTCATAATGAATATGGTTGATCTGGAATTCGAACCTGACAAAATATCACTATCTGGTTAGCTCTGAAGCTAGTCTGTGACTATCTGAATGCCAAATATCAAAATTCATTGACCACTCTATGCGTTAATTTATCAAACATCCAAAAACTTTCATACTTACGTTATTAGCAGGATCATTGCTATCTGATACATACTCCCTATTGTTTCACTCCCAAGCAATTAAGGCTTTGTATGTCGTGTTTATATACGTCGACCTCAGGACATTACCACGCAATGTGGGTGACGTGGACATCTGAGTTACAGCGTATGTACATTTGACCTAAATCGATTTATATGGTAATCTATCTGGAAGGATTTAAATTACAATTTGTATTTATTTTATAGTGTAACTAGGGTCATTGGGCCTTCACCGGGCAAAAGAGCTTCTCAGGAATATGTCTAAAATTATTTCTTTGTTACCTGCTCCATTATATTTTTTTCCCCGATAAAGAGTAACCCACATAATGTTAATCTAGAACATAGCCTGTTTGCAGACTTCTAAACTAATTTCTTCAGCTGCTTCTACGTTTACTTCTAATCCCTAAACATCTTCACAAGCTTTTGTAATATTAATAAAAAATAATATTGGTAGAATAGAATATTAGGATACTCTCAAATGAGCAAGCTGGTCGCCTAATAATGAGCAATTACCATCTCCCGTGAACTTCCAGCGAAATATGAATTGCGTCACTGTTCTTTTAAAGAAAGTTTAAATAATGTTTGCAGATTTTTTGTCTGATATTTCTACATGAGCGTACTGGAAAATTTATTTTATAATATATCCTTCACGTCATCGTATTTCTTTTATTCGAGTGTAAGTTAAGTTTTCATGTCAATGTCTAAGTTTTAGCGTTAAGAAGTGGTTAAGAATTACTTAAATAGCTGTCAAAAACATTCCCGGTTTCTTAGTTTAAACCTTATTCAGAAGCAAGATGGCGGGTTTTGACTTACAGCTGATCGAGGAAATTTGTATTTTAACTAAGCATAGCTTTGCGAAATTTTTATAAGTAAGACTGTATGTTTCCAAACAACAAATTGTGACAACTGGAACGATATAACCTGGTGTCTAAATTTCAAAACAGACGAGATTTTAGGGATCTCACTTTTAAATTAAGCTACCAGTAAATCCTTAACATATGGAACAGGCCCGATATCAAAATAATATAAATATTAACATTTTATTTTATACATAACTATTTGTATAATAAATATTTCGTTTTTATCAAAGATTCATACGTATCATAAAATAACCCTTAGCTATTTGTAATTACTTTCCTCATTTAAAAACTCAAAAATAGTTTTGGAATATCAAGAAATAAAAATATGTTTATGTTAAATTATTGTCAGCTAATTTATATTTTTTTTAATGGAAATTATTTATTGCGATTTTATATATAAGAATAAATAAGTAAATTAATTAAGTAAAACATTAGCAAACCCTAAGGCTTCTAAACATTTTAGATAAATAAAACGGCTTGAGCTTTGTCATTACTGAATAACAGATGTCAAAGGTCAAATTTCAAAATAGAACCTGCCGCACGTGGTATATTGCTTTGTCTGGCCAAGTTTTACTTCAAAGCTGCATAAATACGAGTGTTTGTCTAAAAATAAATCATCTGTTTGTGTCTAGTTAAAGAATTTATGTTATAATGCGCGATAGTTAGAGATATAGTAAATATGATGGTATTACTACACGTTATAACTTAAAAAATTCTGTAGATTTATAATATTAATTAAGTATTTCTTTACTTTTAGATTGTGGCTTTGTAAGAACAGAGTCCTATATCCAGCTAAATAGCTCGATTATGGATTTTTCTAGTTTACTTGCTCTATCCCGGACTTCGGACGTTGGCTGAAAATAGATTAAAATCATGTCCTGGGAGATTAAATAGATACTTCAGATGTCAGCTATTAATTGTGCACTTAACTACACTTAACTCGTCAGAAAATATTTGTTATCAATTCTCTGAGCATTTCTTTTATTTGCTGCCAAATAAAGCGGTAAACATCAAACAATCTAGTTGTTAACCAAACATGAGTACCATTTTGTTTATTCTGCTAATGGAACGAATACTAAACGAGCAATAGCAAACTAAATAAAAATTATATTTTGTGTAGACAAAACAAATATTCCACTACGATAAATATATTGTAATTTTATTACTGCTTTAGTCGAATACATTGCATAGACGTTAATATTAGATACGTATTTCGATATAATAGCGACATAGCTGTAAATGAGAGGCACAATAAAATTATTAATATTATGGGATCTAATAATTAAGTCTCTAATAATATTAAAATGAGTGAAATGGTCTCTTACAGTATTTTGATCCTTTATAAGCGGCAGAGTCGTATGGTTCAAAAATGTATTTGCATATTTTTTTTTTTTTTATGCTGACTGTACATAATTTTCAAAATCTATGAATGCATTATTTATAAAAATTGTGGACAGTTTCGTAAGATTATTTTTAGTTTTTCAGTAAAGGTAGCTATACAGTTCCGTCTAAAAATGTACCTTCCAAATTTATAAGAAAGATACGCAATACGTATCACTGTTGATTAGAATCTTCTTTTATCTCCTAAAAAGCTATAAAATAAGACAACCCAACAACAAAGACAACTTAAGTCATCAACCAATTTCACAATACACAACATGCACGGATCATTTACTAGGTAGAGGTGTTTGCGTGCAATCGTTCCACCTGGCGTCGATATAGCAGCATCTAAGCTCACCATCAGACGAGCGGGAATCTCGTCACGCCGAGCGGCCGCGTCAACACTCGGCGCCACCTACCACTGTTGCGCCTTCAAACACCGCGAACAAATGTACTAAGGTTTGCGCCCTTGTCACGGGCTATACGATTGCTTAATACTATATACCAGAACTTAGATATTTTATAAGTAACCTGTCAGAATTCACAGAAATGGCTCATAGATGTATTGAAATCAATTGTTAAGATTAAATCTGTATAACATCGCATTAGTATCAACTGTTATAGTTTTATAATATATGTATAAATAAATTGTATATTATACTAGCTTCCGCCCGCAGCTTCGCCAGCGTGGATTTCGGGTTTCAAAAATGGAGAAGGTGCTCAATTTGTCGGGATGTTTTTTTAATTTATGGTGGTATGCAGGTGGTCCGATTGTCCGGTCAGGGTCTGATGATGGGATCCTGGTGAAATCGAAGGAACTTTTAACCATTAAGGTTGCACACGAAATGACGGAAGCTTAAAAAATGGAGTAACTTCTCCCGTTTTCCCAACATTTTTTCCATCACTGCTATGCTCCTATTAATTGTAGCGTGATGAAAAGTATACTATAACCAGCTCAGGAGTATGAAAAATAATTGTACCAAGTTAAGTTAAAATCCGTCGAGTAGTTTTTGTTTCTATAACGGTTATACAGACAGACAGACAGACAGACAGACAAAAATTTTACTAATTGCATTTTTGGCATCAGTATCGATCCCTTATCACCCCCTGATAGTTATTATTTTGGAAATATATTTCATGTACAGAATTGACCTCTCTACAGATTTATTATAAGTATAGATATGCAAAAGTAGCTCAAAAATTGTCCATAACGAAAACATGCATTTTAAAGTAAAACAAAAGAAATAATATCGTGAAGCCAACCAAATAACTAATGATATATTAAATTTTGTGACTGTTCAATTTAGTCGGGTCCGCGATATCACTTTTGTTGAGTTTCAGAACGCGACATTACATTATTATATTCTGTGCTCCAACGCACACTGCTTTGATGTTAGGAACACACCTACATTGCTTAGACAACAGTGAACTTTATACAATAGCAATAAAGCTCAAATTGACTCTACGTATTAGTTAGAAAACGTTTGTATGGGAAATAGAAAAATGCTGTTTTGAGGATTTTCCTGGCAATTATTCGAATTTTTCTCACCTTTTAAACCTTCCCTAGACCTCCACGAATAATTCAAGACCAAGATAAGATAAATCCGTTCAGCCGTTCTCGAGTTTTAGCGAGACTAACGAACAGCAATTGATTTTTATATATATAGATATACTAAGTACCTATAGTTATGTATCGTTACTGTTGTAAACTCTTATCAGCTCTAGTATAAACCTCTGTGGTTTGATAGATGCTAGTATTGTATAATTATTGTATTTTTTTTTGTGTAAACAATAAAAAAAAATATATATTTTGTGAACACAAAACCATACACGAAAATAACCTGCTTTAACAAATCAGAGTCCAATCAGCATAGCCATCATTCCCATGTCGGCGTCCCGTTAATACATAGCGAAAAGTATTAGCTCAAAAATCTGGAAAATTTATTGGCAGCTATAAATACCCACAATCGGCGCGTCGGCAATACTGTTAGCGTTAAAGTAAATTGTGGCAACTGGCGTGTGCAGTCACTATTTTAAGCTAGTGCTTTCAATAAAAAATAATTCTTTTTAAATTGTAAAATTTTATCAAATAATTGTTTTACAATATTTGATGTTAAGTTTTTCTGCTGAGTATCAGACTGTAGTCTGAAATTTACGTCGGTTATGGTAATAGACCGCCCCCTATAGCATTATTGCGCAAATTACACATCGCGAAAAGTGGATGCACTAGTTGAACCTCTGCCTACCACTTCGAGGATAAAATTAGTGAAATGTTAAAAAAACTTAGCAAACATTCTCGCACCACGTTTCCTAAACACGTTTAACATTCCAAGAAATGGAAACTTATCTAAAATTGCCGACATCTCAACCCCTCGTACGAGCGTTAAACTTGTTATCAATACATCATCTGGAATCCCCGTTCTCGTTAATACAAGAGCTCAGGCTAAACTTGTGCTATATGTATACAACACTACGGATCCTGCGGGGCTACTATCATTCGTATCCGCACACATTTGCGCGGGGTTAAGCTATGCTGATATTGATGTCGCATGGTACAGACTTACGCGGTGAAGATAAACAAATGAAGATAATTATGTTTACGTTATTATGGCTGTCATGGCCATGACATGCATTCTTAGGGTTTTTCGTTTTATTTTATTTTGATAATATCAGATGTTTTTAGTTTAGTTTTGATACTTATTATAATGTTAATTTTCTTTGTTTTTTTTTCACCCTTTATTTTTTTGTATCTATGTATGTCTCTCTGTGATAAATAAATTATTTTTCATTCTTATTCATAATGTTCAAGTCAAATCTGTATACAGCATGTCTTGCTGCTGCTTGTCATGGAATAGAAATTCTTCATATGTCATTTTTGGTAATATTATGGATTTTATTTGTTATGCAAAGAATAGTCAAGGATTCAAGTTAGAGAAATCCTGTTTTTCTCACAAGTTTCATATAAAATAGATGGCACTAAGAGAGTATTTTTGAAAATTTTAAACTCAAGCCTATTAAATTCATACAGGCACATGTCTACTTCCGAGGAAAGAACTATACATTTAAAAATGTTGACCCCAAGGCTATGAAATTTATACAGGCACATGTCTACCTGTGAGGAAAGAACTATACATTAAAAAAAAATTACCTCAAGGCTATGAAATTTACATGGACACATGTCTACGTGTCAGAAAAGAACAATACATGAATGATCAAAACAATAAATATTTGCACAACATCCATTAGTTCTTTACTTACGTCCGGGGTCAAGTATGTAGGTATTATTTGCCTAGGCATTCGAGATGCCGATAAATGTCGACTACAAACGAAAACTAGCATATTTACGCAAATACGAACCTTGTGATTAAGACGGAACGGGCTTTCAAAGTCTATGTAAATTGGTCTCAACAACTATCAAGTTAAAAAAGTTACAAGAACAACAAACTCGAACAAGTCATCCATCATGATTATCCCTTCAGTCAAAGGGTGGCTCGTCGGATATTTACTTAAAGTTTTGCAAAGTTAACTGAGTTACAGTTCTATAGGGCTTACAGTAATTGTTAAAGTGAAATATTCTCTATTGAACGACTATAAAGATTATATTTTTAGATTCTAGAACAATTATAGCCGTTGATCTCGAATAATATATTAAAATATAATGTTTAGTGATAAGTGCAAAATTTTTCATCAATAAATTAAATTCGAATTTTTTTATACCGCTCAATGCATTTATTATTTTAAGCTAGTCTCGTCATCACCGTATCCAAAATAACAAAATAAATTTCGTTCTGTCATTCCACACGGAAACAGAACTCACGAACTAATAAGCCAATAGGCAATTAGCGCAGTGCTATTGAATTGACGCGTGAAATGGACTCATCGAGTGAAACCTGACGGTGTAAATAAATGACAGTTCGCGTGTGATGCCGGCTTACGTAGATTATGTCGCTGTCACCGGAGATCAAGCGAAATAGTTGTAGGCATTACCGAAGATGAATGGCCAAATTAATAACCGGCCGATTCTGGGATCGATCGGTTTATATATTCTATAGAATTTTCTACAAATGTTTATATGAAAAATGTTTGTCAAGCAATTACTACGATGTTGCTTTTAGTGAATGAAGTATTTTTACATGTTGTTTTAAATAACTAATGCCCTGAAGGGTTTTTATTGTATTCTGTGATATTCATTACGTAATAAATTATATAACATATTTTTGATAAATTTTCATGTATAGTAAATTTAAATAGGAGTGAGCCGTGGCTCTTCACGCAGATTACAAACCCACCACGTTGCACCACGCTGTGAGAATAAACTTATGTAACACCTTATTTATGACAGGCTCAGTAAAGAACTTGAGAAAGTATTGAGCTGCGTTGCAATATCCTAAGCTCGGGATTGCGTGCCTCATTCTACATCAGAAAAGGATATTTCATACCATCTGTACCTCTGCGAAGTCGCCACATTTACTGTGGACATGTATTTAGATTTTTTTATATTTATTCATAGCGTCGCGCCTGTTTCCTTCTTCTGGGGTAGGCAGAGACTAAGCACAATTCCCAATGGCCAGCTAAGTACGTTTCCGTGTAAGAAAACGTGACCTATTTTGATTTATCTAGTTTAACCAAAATGAATTGTATTATTACTTGAGTATCAAATGCATCGTGTCGAATACTTCTGAAATAATATTAGAAATAAATTATAAACAAGAAAACAATACAATTGTTTTAAAGATCAACAATTTTACAACCATTCTTTGTTTATTGACAACGCTATCGGGCCTGGATGAGCTTAGATCTACGAAAAAGCCCTCGTAAAAACAGAGTGAGTTATTCATTGGACAATGTTTACATTGGGTCCAGTAAATAGAATATAAAAAGTACTTTATTGTAAATTATTTCGATTGGGAATCTCTTTTTTTATTGCTTATTGATTTGTTTTAGCTCTAGGCTATCGTAGTTTTGTTTTACAGGAAATATAATGAGATAGGTCTGTGCGGATTGGAATGGATTTATTTGTTTTCGATAAATGGTCAATTATGTGCGATACATAGAATTGGAACTTCGTATTTAAATAATACTGAATATGACCAAACCTTGAAATTTAGATCACCTCTGATAGGCTTAGAAAGAACAATAATTATGTATTTTGTTTATGGGTATCACTCGTTCTGGTATAATGTTTTTTCTATATCATAGAGAAATAATATTTATACTAGATTTGAAATCGTCGGTCTAAATCGATACTTAGCACGAGGAGAGAACATACGGCAATGTTTGAGTTTCAAAATCTATCGATTATAATCCAACCGTTAACATGATGAAAGATGCCTAGAATATAGTAGAAAACACAGTAAAGCTGATAATCTCATAGAATTTGTTGCATGTCATTCCAATCTCATTAGTTATAAGTATATCGGAACTAAGTTCTGAAAGAACCATGACATTATTTCCTATTAGTTAAATAATGTTTAAAGTTCCAAATATTAATATCATAAAGTAGTATGCTCGAACAATATAGTGGCCTACGTAAGTGTGTCGCGTTCGGTGATTAGTCTGTGTATATCTGGATCCAACATGCCATCATAATTGTGTCGACTGCCGAGGAGTAATAGTAGTGTAGTGGGTCATTGCTGAGCTAGTTATAAAAAAAAAGGAAGCAGACAGAAATTATCGCCTTGTAATTTTCATGTCCAGCCAAACAGCAACCCCCGCTTAATTTCTAAACAAAACCGTTAAAATCGACTACGTCCATCAACATTCTACGTATTTGCTTTACACTATTAATATAGATTCTGACATCACATTGTGTTTTCTCACGTATGTCCCCTCATAAACATAATTTTATTACCTGTGGTACTCAAATAACATATTATGCCCTCCTGTTTATGATCCATTAACATTCTCAAATAAAAACAACAACCACGCAAATTGTAGGCTATGTCGTTGAAACTTAATTTCTCCATTAGCGGGGTCATGCTACCTTGGCCAAATTACTGCTATGATTGATTGCAAGCAGTCCATTAGAAATTACCATCAAACACTCCAGGTTTCGCAGTTCCTTAATTATGTGTTACGTAATTATTTGCATTTCCTTTGAGACAATAAACCTGATCTAACAGAGATATGATTGATTACACTTATTAATTTGCTTTGACAAATATATTATAGCTTTACAGGTATGATACGAGTTAGGTAGTGTTCATTGTGATCGAAACTGGTTTGCTATGCCAATATTAAAAAGATTTGATAAGATTATAAGTTGATTGGGTTTAATTTGTGGGTGACATAATGACGGAAGGGTATCGGGCCTATCATCATCATCATCAGCCATATAAAGTCCACTGCTGAACATAGGCCTCCCCCAAAGATTTCCAGACGGACCTGTTGAAAGCGGCCTGCATCAAGTCGTCCGTCCACCTTGCAGGTGAACGTCCAACGTTGGCCGTACGTGGTTACCATTCGAGAACCAGTCCTATACTCGGCATAAATAACTTATAGCGGTATTTGCTTGTTGTATCTATAAAACGCGTTTTATGCTAGCAAGTAGCTCTATTGCTGCACATGTCAACTTGTCGCAACTTCACGCAAACGATGTTACTTATCCTGTCTCCGTGGCGTAGTGCGTGCGGAGAACGACACGGCTCTGAGGTCTCGGGTTGAAATCCCGGGTCGGGTATAGTGACATTGGGTTTTTATGTTCAGTATCCTGAAGTAGATTTGTGCCCGATATGGAGACAGATTCGCCCCCTATCCCATCATGGGACGGAACATACAGGCGCGCGTGCTTGGTTGCACCTCTGTCTACTATTTTAAAGAAAATTCCTATAAAAATATGATTCAACATATCAATTCGCATAAAATATAAACACATATAATATGATTGAAGCAAGTGAACCATAATTCAATCATTTCACGTTTCAATTAATAAATGTGTACTCATTCAAGTCCGTTAATATTTTAACTTTTCATTTTCATTTTCAATTAATTTTTCAATGATTATACAATTATTCCGAAATTTATTTAATAGCAACTCAATTTCTTATATAATAAAATCATTATTGAACTTATAAAGCGCTGAATATATTTTTGAGCTAATGTTATTAAATAGTCTACTCCCTTCTTTGTCTATAAGTGGGAATTTACTAATTGGGAATCAGAACTATAATATAATATTTTCATATCCGCATACATTTTAATAATTTAATACATAGATTTTAATATTCTTTTAGAACTATTAGAAAACTGAGCAAATTTCTATTTTATATTAAACTAGACCGTCGCAGCGTAAGAACTATTTTAGAATAAAATCTGTACTACGTACTTTTCCGCAATAAGTCTCTAGTGTACTATTACAAGGTTATATGTTATATTTGATGTGCAAATTGAATTAATATTATGACTAAGTATATATTTTTCAGTGAAAATTACCAATAATCCCGAAAGAATAAATCCTTGATGCATTAAAAGATTTATAAACCTGGAGGAAGCTAAAGAAGTATGCAAGAATAGTACAAAGTGGCAATACATAGTCCCTGCCTACCCCTATGGTATAAAGGCGTGATACTATGTATGTGTATTTATCCTGAAAGATAAATAAAGGGGGAACAATCCTTTTCTAATTTTTACAATCATAAATTTTTTTAATCAAATTTTTACAACGTAGGTAAATATTACCGTATGACGTTATGAACTTGGTCTAATGTTTACTCGGATGATGGCTATCTCCCGAGTGTCGACATTAGGCTGCAAGACTGGTGAAACCAAGATAACCGTTCCACTCATCCCCCTGTGGTGGTAACGAAATTTCCATGCGAAATAAAAGGACCAAATAGTAGCGCGAGAGCGAAGAGTCATTCATATATGTAAGTCCAGCACATGGTGTAACCTTATACTAATATTATAAGTTACTTTGTTTCTTTCTAACAAACAATCAAACTTCACACACTCGCATTTGTAATGTAGTTAATAGTTTTAAGGTGAATTCTTCAAAATTAGTTTTTCTTTGTGGCTACATCGCATTATATGTACAAACACAATGTACAGCCGGCACCCACGACCTCTTGGGCCGTCAATTTCTATATTAGCACAGTGTCGCATCAGGCTATCAATCTCTGAGCACGCCGTTGATTGATTTCAGGTTTGATTTTAGTTGTTCTAGAGAAAGTGGAATTAAAGCAGTGTAATAAATGAAAAAGTTTCTATTTTTTTTTTTGGATAACATAGTATTACACACACACTAAACTTGACTGTTCTTATATAGTTTAAAATAATAATTATTTTGATTTAAGACTAGTTTTTGGCCGCGGCTCCGCCTGTGGGAAAAGTTATTCCTTAATAAATTGTTTCCCGGGATAAAAAGTAGCCTATAGCAGAGTAATGTCATTGTTGAAAGAATTTTCAGAATTGGTTCAGTAGCTTAAGAGATTAACCCCTAAAAACCAACTAACTTTTCAGCTTTATATTAGTATAGGTATATTTAAATACATATTTGAAAACTTATTTCCGCTTTTAATTTCAAAACTAATATAAATTTTCATTAATATTGATTAAGATTAGGTCCAATTAGGTAATTTTTTAAAGAAATTTCTCAACTATATTTACTGTGCGTTCTTTAAACGTTCAGTTACCACGCGTACAACATTCCTGTTCTTAGATACAAGCTTAAATTCAGTAAGTATTTTAATATAAAAGATAATATATATTTTCCAAGAATTGTTATTTTATAAGATTGCGAAACACAAGCATCAAGTTACATTTATTATGTTAAAAGTGTTATCCATTACCAAGCCGCCATGTCAAATAGAGAGATTGAACAAAAGCCGATTGATTTTTCAAAAGATACGTGAACAAAGCACTCTTAAATGAACAAAGAGGGGATATTTACCAACTTCTACATTTACCTCTACGGTGAAAAATTTAATTATATATATACAACTTCCATTTAATTAATACGCTTATAGTATATTTGCTCGCGGTTTCGTTCACGTCTAATTCCGTTTCCAGTATAAAAGTACTTCCTGGGATATAAAAATATCGTGAAAATACAGCAATATCCATTCCCAAGCGCTAGCTCTGGTGAGTCCCGTCGTATTTTAAAACGGTATATTATATTCAGAAAGGCGGACTGGCAAATATCATACTGTGATATACCACCTAACTTATTACAAAACTACTCACGATCCACATACAATATAACAAAACACTTTGCCACATACATTCACTTTCTGCGTTGGTAAAGATCTAGAGAAATACTAGCACACCGTGCGCGGGTACACCCTCTGGCTAACCAACTCAACCTCTCTTATGTCGATACTATATGTCAAACCTTAAAGTTTACCAAGTGATATTAAGTAAAGATAGTAATGAAATGATTTATTTGAACCAGTAAAATGTTATACATTATTTAGTAGTTAGTGGTAGATAAATATAGTGTAGGAGGCCCTCCATTTAGGTGAAGTGACGAATTGCGAGAAGTTGCTGGCGAGAACTGGATGCGACAGGCTGAAGACGTGGTAAAATGGCGCATATTAGAGGAGGCCCATGTCCAGCAGTGTACAAAGATAAGTATAGGCTGATGATGATAGAGTAGTTAATTTGCCATATAAAAAAATAGTTTGTTAGTACTACAGACACGGGATTGTACAGTAATTGTCTCATTACTTTAAGTAAATAGTGAGAAGGAACCGTAATTAATATATCGCAATTATTCCTACATTATATATCACATACCATTAATTTCAGCATTTATTTATATATTTTCTTGAGTAATCCTTGATTATTCACGAAATCGTGAGTAATGGTGTACTTAAAATCGATCTGGATGTAATTTGAGCTACATTAGATTACGTTATGTAGCGACCATAGCCTAGATAAGGATGGAACGGATTGCTAAGACGAATGTCCTAAGTTACTAATCCCAAGGCACACCTGTGACTTTTCTAAAGTGTGAATTATCGTTTGCTTTAACGGTGAAGGAAAACATTGCGGGGAATCCTGTGCACCAGAGTTCTCCATAAGAATTTTGAAGGTATGGGTAGGTACCATCGCAATCTCTGTTTCTGCCACCAAGCAGCAGTGTGTTATCACTGTTGTTCCGGATTGAAGGATATTGTAGCCAGTGTAACTATTGGACATAATAAGACTTAACATCTCATGTCTGAGGATGGCGAGCGCAGTGGAATAAACAATACTTTGTAATTCAAGGTGTGAGATGGTGTTTCTATTGATCATGGACAGTCTTATCGCGTACCATCAGAAAAAGGGCAAGCTCATCTCATCGTTTATCACAATAAAAAAAAAATATGTCTGCTTAACTGCACTACGCCAGTGTGGTGGACTAAGTCCTAAACCCTCTCAGTACTAGAGAAGGGTCGTGCCCCGTAGTGAGACACTATATAATTCTGACTGTTTGTAATATTATTTATATTATATTATACATAAGAACCTCCAACGGCCGTCTTTCCTATGATCGTAAGGCTTATTAATAAGCCAGTATACTACGTTCATGCTCAAAAAAAAATTATCGTTTTCGAGAACTGTAGATCAGAGCACACTCTCTATTTCTCAGGTCTGCGAGATATTTTATACGGACTTTAACAAGTAAAAGATTTATCGATCTTAGTAAACCACCGTACAACTTTGACGTTAAGATGAATAAAGAAAACTAGGAGTATTTTTTCTATACTTTATCACTTGTTGGATATTATGCGCCATTGAATTATTGAAGGTATTCAACACCGCAATACCAAATGATTATAGTCATAAATTTTACAAAATATTACAAGCGTAAATTTTCATACACTTTATCATGGTTCAAAGGCATCCTCTGTCGTGGGAGTTTGCTTTATAATCCTCTCTGGCTCGATGCGGTTTAGTGGTCGTTGTTAGAGAAAACCAGTCCAGTTTAGTGCCAGATTTTAAATCACTTAGAATCCACCGTGGCTATAGATAGTAGCTGTCTTAAGTCGGCAAATACCGACGACTTAACGCTCTCGAAAGCACTTTGCGTCACAAGATTTACGTGAACTGGTCACACTGGTACATAATTTACGTTTATAATATAAAATATTTGAATTTGGATTATTTAAAAACATGAGTATTTAGCAAATATCAATTGTATTTATAATACGATCTTCAAATCAAAATATTTTTGATTATTTCAGAACATTTGTAACATTTTGTAACACGAATATGCCTATAAGGTTTTAAATAATCTAATGTGCTGTGAACATTTTTCTCTGTGAACATTATTTCATAGAAAAATGCAAATGTTTCAAACTAGACACGTATTTAATGTACAAAAGCGTTGGATTAAATAATTTAACTGCTTCATTTGGTTAAACATTTGATCATGCTAACAGCGTATCGGGATAAAGAGTACAATGATCGACAACAATTTCTATGAGTATCACCGTTTAATTGGGATTACAAAGCTGTTCATTTAAATAAATTACACTCGTGCAAAACCACAATGTCAGTTCCAGAATACAAAGTCATAAGCGAATAATGAAACACGAACAAAACGATTAGTAGATTTTAATGGGATTGCGGTTCGACAAAGTATTTAGTAGTATCATGTTTAAATAAATGTAATTTATTTATAAAGTGATTTAAATGAAATCCAATTTTTCGATTTTAATAAAAATTATAGCGGCTGGGAGAATTATACTTATTAAAAAGATTTTCAGGGGGTAACGTGAGTCCAAGAAATAAATAAATACACGAAAAACTCAGTCAGACTGACGGATTACCGTGTTCAAACCTGGGACATCAGCTATTAAAGCAGGACTCATCTACTACACTAAGAAAATCAAAAAATGAAACTACAAGTTTCATTAAGGTTTAAAGCTGTGTAAATAAGAATATATTTCAAGAGAACCAATTATAAAATCAACATGTGCTATTAATTAATGTCTACGAACGTATAGAAAATCACATTCGGTTCAACAACCTGAATATCCGAATCATAAAGGCACCCTCGCATTTCGAATGAGATTCATTTGAAGAGTTTTGTGTGCGAATTGTATATAAGAGGTTAAATAATTTATCTTTTCATTGCGGGAAAATAAGCTAATAACATAAGTAAATCTTGTTCAGGGTTGATTTTGTTTAATAATTCGTATACAAAAGATGTATATAGGATGAACTGTATCAACAAGGTAATAATGACAATTGTAAGAATAAAATTGCTAAATTGATACACTTTTGCACACAAACAAGATATAATTTATTTGATCGATAACTTTACCTATCTATCGAAGGATAATTGAATAATTTTGCTGGTGGCAGGATAAATGTTATATCCACCCGGCTAGCGACAACTGTACATAAGGTGTTAAAACCCGTCATAGTGGTCCACGTAAGTGTATCGCATTCCGAAATCAGCTTGTGAGTATCCAGTTTCAACACGCCGGGATAATTATGTTGACTGCCGATAGATAATCATCTTTCGTCAATCGATATTCTATCGGACCCCACTCCACTTACCATCAGGTGCAGTGGGGTCACTTTGGCATTTTTCGTACAAAAAACCTAACATCTTAATGCATAATTAACATAAAAAGTAATAATATGGTAACATTAACTTAAGGATATGTGTTTCTTTTTTATTCAGGAGTCTAAGCCGAGTAAATGATTGGTGGGATTGCAAGAGTTAATCAAAAATAAATGCAGCCACACAAAACGTATTGTCGAGCAATGGTTATAAATTCCAATTTCTCTTGCTTCGAGGAAATCATAAACTCTTGATCTTAGCATAATTCAGCATTACAAAAAACACTTCATTTAAGCAATGTACGTTGTTTATTTGATGGTTTTTTTCTACAAGAGAAATTCAATAATTTCTCAGTGGTGGATAAACAAGTTATTTCTGTAGCAACAATCCGTCTCTGCATTTTTTATCATCCGAGCGCTCTAGGCGAGCTCAACCGCATTCCAATCTAAGATGCATCTCGTAAATGCTACTACTATTCTACGTCTAAGGAACTTCGCGGATTAGTGAACTGCTAGCCAACAAATACACAACAAGCCAGACAATGTAATGGACGAGTAGATTGTAGACGAGCAACAATGCTGCGGTATTTTCGGATTGATTCATCGTGGAGGTGTCGCTGCAAACAGTACAATTTATGACTTAACTCTACGCGATATTGCGTCGAAGCCATGAAATGGTGCATTGTCCACATAAGGTTCTGTATATAGGTTACCGCTAGGATCGTTCCTGCGGCAAATCGATACAATATCTTGTGGTGTTGATTGGATTCTTCGATGCCGGTAGGCAATAACTTATCTACTAACTAAACAGTTTAAGGTTATAGAATTTTATTTTTAAAAAGACAAAAAAGTCATTTACATGAGAATAATGTAACAAAACAGAAGTAATCATTGAAATACAGTGGTCGCCGTGCACTCACTTAATAAAAGTTTCGTATTTATTCTTGATCGAAAGAGCAGGTTTTTTTTTTATTATTTTTTATTTATTTTAACAACTAAAACTTGACTGCTTCCAAATTTAGACAAAAGTTACTAATTTTCAATGATGTGGCTTGTTGACCGAGATTTAAAATTAAAAATGCTAAGTAAGCTTACAATTTTGATTTTTGGTGGTATATTATTGTAAATGTTATGTTTATGGAAATACATAAAGGATTGAATTGACCTTCCGAATTGAAAATAAAACCTCATGACTTGCAGACAAACAATCCAGCTGAATACGAAGATGTTCAGATATCTCTAAACATATTGAAATGAGAGAGGCAAACAGATGCAATGAATTATAAATCCGTTAAGACTTAAATCGGTTGAAATTGATGAAGTTGAAGCCAAAGCTAGAATGTGCGCATCAAATCGAATGTGTTTGCGCGGTTTCAACATCCTACTAAAAGCTCTTTATAAGTCATTGACATAAGATTCTCAGAGCTGGTAGTACCTCATACCAAAATGTTCTGAGGACCTGGACCAGATGGTATAGTCGTGTGAGAGTTCAAATAAAATTTATTTAGAAAATGAGTAACAGGAGAGTCTACTTTTCCCGATGAAGCAAAATTTTTGGGAATAAAAATTATGTACTGTGAATCCCAATAATTTAATTAATCATCGATATTTTGTTCCTATTTTTACAATACAACATCATTAATTGACAATTTACTATAGCCTCTTGAATTTTCTATGTTAGAATTGTGTTGTTTTTAGTCATAGATGCCCTCAATCCTTCAGCACAAAGTATGTCTCACGTCGTTGTAAACGAAACAAACTATATCCGTGAGAAGTTGACCACATGGTCGGATCGGGACGTGGGGATTATGGTCCGATGCCAATTGGCTTACTTTATCTTGACTTAGTTTTGCTTTTACAATGATTACGGTGCGGACTTTTAAGAGATTTGTACAGCGCAGAGAAGTTTATCAATCTGAGTGGATGGTGCCATTCTAGTATCTTTTAAATTAATTTGGTACGGTTGTCTGATGTTTCTTTCTTTCTAGTATATTTCTTTCTAGGTATACTGAACGAATTATAATTCATAATTTTAAATAATTCACTGTTTAAGACATAAATTATTTTAAGTGGATCTTAATCCACCACCCATGTCCTCCACTAGCATTTGGACATTCAATACCTTTTTAATTTTTACATGAATTGTAATATATATTTTTTTAAATGCGTTCAAACAAAAAATCGATATTGGGGACATCATCATAATCTTCGTTCAGTTGATACGCAATCAGCCGTGCAAACACATCGACATACAGTGATCGATCCGGGATTCAAATTGAGGGACAGGGTTGAAGCACGCTTTAAAGACCTCATTGATGGACCGTGTTGATTTAATATCGTTGAGATTTGAGATGGGTGTTCCTAGTGATTTCAGGGCAATCTATTGTAACTTTGTATATTTTGTACATATTGACTCTTCTTTAGAATAACAAAGCTGAGCGTGATTGTACAATGTAATCATTAGTTTTAATCAAATAAGTGTTTTGGGAAATAGGCAAGTTGATAATATGTACATTAGTAGCGTAGGTTCTACATAACCTAACGAATTACTTTCATCACAATTACATGGTTTATCTCATATTATTTTTTATTTTTTGTCATAGAAGTTAAGTTTTTGTTTTTGTTTTTTTTTTATATTGTATCTGTAGTTTAAAAAATTGTTCATTATTATTAATATTATGTGTACCGTTTTGAGGCCGCATAAAAATATGCTACTCGCTGAGTGCTGTGGCGAATGTTATGTACGCCTTACTTGTTGTACATATTAGTGACTATAATTATTGTTTAAAACTAGTGTAACTATGTGTAACTGTTATCATATGTACAATGTGGCAGTGCTAATAAATAAATAACCTAATTCCTGCCGGTTTCCCCTTATGTAGAATTTTCTAGAATAGAACGATTAGCACACGGTTTTTATGCATATAGTACCTATGTGTTGTGTCGGGTTCTCTTTCAAAAAATACCACCCTTCGCCACTGGTAATGGCGATATATAGTTAATCCCATATATCTTCTATACTTTAAATTTTCCCTGCAAATTACAATATCGTACTTGACTTGAACAATATAATTTTTATAACCGAAATACGTTCGTGTTTAATTATACATTTCAGCGAGTTAACTCAAGCAGATAAATAAATTCAAATAAGTTCTATAAATTAACCCATTTTGTTGGGCGCAAGTAATCCAAGAACGGTAATTGGGGTTTATTGTACATCGAACAAAGAAAACAGACCCAAAGTAACAGTAGAAAAAATTAAAAGCTTTTTTACAACCGCCTTAAGAATGTTTATCTCGATTGTAAAAAACCTCTTGTGGTATGGCGGACGTGAAATTCTTTAATATTAATCCATTTAAATAACCCTTAAATTTTTCACGCTTTGAATCGAAATTTATTAAAATATATTAGCTTTATAGCCATGATAGAATAGTTTGTTGTGGAACAGATTGCCGAGACGAATTTCGGCAGATTCAAAACCCAAGGGCGAACACCTCTGATTTTTCTTAAGTGTGTATTCTTTGTAAATTATCGCTTATTTTAACGGTTAAAAAACCATCACGAGGTAGCCTGCATACCTGAGAAGTATTCTATATGAATTTTGAAGGTGTGTGAAGTCTACCAGCCGCACTAGGCCAGCGTGGTGGATTAAGACCTAATCCCTCAGTAGTCGAGCAGGCCCGTGTCCAGTACTGGGACAGTACAATACAGGGCTGATGTTATTATTATATTAGTTTTCGCTCACAGCATCGAATGGTTTTTTATAAGAATAAAAACCTCAACGGAAATGTCACTGAAAGTGAAGATTAGGTTGTTTTTGTGTAATAATATCAATTATGTATTAGCCTATAAGACGTCTAATATTGTGTCGCTGATTTTGTTTTTTAAACAAGTCAATAAAATTTCAGCAACAATTTGGCTTCCATTTTTTCTTTGGCTTCTTTTGATTTCAAATCTCTAATTATTAGGAATATTACAAGTTATGTTCGGAAATTTACTTATAATCAAATGTTAGTTTTGATAAAAAAATCTTATTATATGATGTAAAATTTTGGCGAAAAATAACGGTCAATTGTTATAAATAGCTCATAAGGATGAATTGTTGACATAGATTTTGAAATAATTGTATAATAAGTATGTTTATTTCTTCTTTTTGATATATGAAACGATGATTAAAAATGAAAATGAATATTTTACCTACATGGAGTAAATATTAGATAAGGTAAATATTCGTAATGTAAACTCTGTTAGAAATTCATTTCCCAAGTCAGGAAGCGGAAATAAAATTTTATGTTTTTCTTTCTTATGCGAGAGGCAGCTTTTGGCATTAATACATTCAATCCTTAGTCCTATGTAAAGTTGTATAGAGACCGAAGAAAATCCAAGCAAGAGTTGAAAATCTTTTTCCTTAAAATTGTATTACAAAAGTTCAAGGTCGCATTAATCAGTCGAAAATGGAAAAAGTTTGTAAAAAGTTTTGAACACTAATTTGTCGCGTAGTTTTACACGCGAAATTTTATTTCAAGACAGAATTTAAATTTCTATTGATTTTCATTTTCGTTACTCGGAATACTCTGAATTCCGAAACTGTTTGTCTAAAACTAATTAGGAAATTTAATTTAAAATATTTCTTAAGGTATTGAATAATTTTTCATTACGACATTGAAAATGTTGGTGTATTCTTTAAAATGCTATGATTTTAAAGGGGCACCCGTACGACATTATTTCTAAAAATAATCTCACTTCTTATAATATGAATATAAATGTATTTTATTCGCTTAAATTTACTTCAGGCCACATAAATTTAGTATTGAACATAAAATTAAATTTACAAACATTAAGGTAATTGCATATGTCTGCCGTACCCATTATAGTCATTAATAATATAGACATGGCATTACCGCAATTAACTGGAATACAATGAAACATTGTTTATTATTTATCATATTCAGGCCACAGAGTACACCAAAACAAAATCCATAAACCTTGGTACTTACCTAGTGTTAGTATATGGAATTTTGAAATGCTGAGCAGAGTAATTCTTTGATACTGCATAGACTTCTCTTCAGGCAAATATCATTTTCCTCCTGCCGCAGGCACGAGCTAGGCATTTATATCAGCATTTGTCACGCTTCAAAAATGAGCATGTGACGTGAGAGGTTTAAATTAAATCATAAATCCAAAGCGGAATACCAAGGCTCCTATCACACTGGCGAATTGCGAGCGAATTCACAGGAGACGTGCGGTGAACTTGCCGCGAATTCGCAGCGGGTGTGCTCAGTACTCGCTTTACCGACGTCATTTTGTACACCGTTTTACATTAACGCTTCCAATTGAAATTGATAACCATAAGTGTATATCTTTACGTCGTAAGTATTATTGTACCAAATGTACCAATTCCCAAAATGTATGTTATGACATTTGCATGTCAACAAAATTTGACCATGAAACAAAATTCGTTTGCAAAATAACAGATAGTAGTCACTCTCTTCCAGTCGATTTGTTAAATATGGATTCACCCAAATTCGTCACTGTATCTGCTTTCGCGTTCTTTTCTAACAGCAATATTTCCCCCTCGGAATCCATTCTGTTACTACCTGTAAAAACGCGGTGCGCAGCGTGTTCGCTGCAAATTCGCTGTGCCTTTGCTTGCACTCCGCCAGTGTCATGCCTCTTAGTACCATTGTATGCATATCTAACGCCATTTGGTTATAAACATAAAGCCGACTTTTAAAAAAATGTTATGTAAATCATTTTAAATTGAATTTAACGTACGATAAAAAATAAAATGACAAGCGATTAACTTAAAATAAGTTTGAGCTTACTAAAATTATTTTTCCATTATTCGGTTAATGCCACTTTATTGAAATAAATTTAAAGCTTTACTTACTTCGCTGAAATTTACAAAGAGAGGTTAAAAAGTTAACATTTCACTTAGTATTTACAGTTTTGCGTGTTTCAATTGTCAGTAATCTAAGTTAATTTTATTTATCTAAATTGTTATTAATGCATAAAGTTGAGATAAATCCTTGGTACTTTTACGTACTTATTTTTATATTTTGAGGAACAATAATCGGAAAGATTTAAATGATTATGAACATTCAACTTTTATATCAGAACGAAACTGGAAACGTCCCGCTGTTTTATGAACATAGTTTTTAACCAAGGGATATTTTTGGAGCTCCCAGACTACTGCTACAATATGGCGATATGAAAGGACCTACGAGACACGTAGCTACTCGCGTTACCGCTGTGACACCACAATTCAAACAAGTCACAAGCCCCCAAGCAATGTGGCACGAGTTTTTGACGAAGCCGAGAAACAATAGATCGTAAAAAACAATGTGAAATTACAGCGAAAAGTAGGTGTTAACTAAAAGCAGGTGATAACTACAGCAGCAAACTTTTTGCCCGGCTAATTTCATAGTTAACAATGGCTCTTAATTACTTACCCCTAAATGCAACACAGTTACCTGAAAGCGGTATTCACAAAGGCTGTAACTGAGTTCAAAGAAAATGGACGGCGGAAAGTTTGCATCTGCGAGTTATGAATGCAACGAAATGAATTATTCTATTTGTAATGAAAAAGTATCAGGGCAGTTAGCGTTTTAATATAATATTTTCCGCAGATACGATGCCACGTCGTATAATTGAGTCGATTCAGTTAACTTAATTGAATGTACTTTGTATTGTGATTCTTTTATTCCGGTTATTGTTTGAACAACAATATCAATATTTTCTAATTCTAATATTAACATATTTTTGCAGCGAACCGACAGATTGTTAATTTGCTTTACAAATTGGAAAAATAACAATGACGCGTTCAATTGTAAAATACAATAACTTCAGGATCGTTGTCTGTGTCTGATATGATATTCTTCGGGGAATGAGTAAATGTTCGTAATAAGAAAAATCGTGCTATACATGACATCACAGTCGTTACTAAAATAACTACTTTATGGCCAAGTGACTATGGTCTCCATTACATAGTGCATATATTGAGTATCTCAATATTAAAAGCACTTTGGAGCAGATTGGAACGAGGAGTTTATGATAATATTGGCCACATCGATGATAAACTTGGCGAGCATTCCTAGCACAGAAACTTAAAGACTGTTAAATATAAATGAAGCATGAATTATTCAACTTTTGCTCATGCATTTGCAGTATTGACAAATTCAAGCGCCGATGTTCTAATCCAGTTCTGGGCTTGTAGTAACAGAAATTATTCATCATATCTTTGGTATAAGGTTAGCAAAACGAACGCGACACTGGAAAGAATAAATCTATATTTTAAAATTAACAATGAAGAAAAAGAATGTACACAGTATTGACTGAGGCTTTGACACAATATGTTTACTTTTAAACACCTTTTCTCCTCCAAGCTTATAAACTGCGGTATGTTCACCCGATAGCATATAACGCTCTTATGGGATATATAAATGTAAACGACTTGACGTTGACTGTCAGTCAATGGGAAGAATTTTATTTCAGTATCAATGTATGATCAGTGAAACAATTATCAATATACGATCAAATTTATATCATGGGCATATGATATGATTTTAGGAATCAAATCATCCTTTCAACAAGACCAAACCGTAATATCACAAACCGCAACATCGACCTTCAGATTATCAATTATGCTATCAATGCCCGTATGTCGAGGAATGATGAGGAACGCCGAAACATTTTCCAAGCCACTTGATAACTGGCCCGAAATTAGATCAGCTCGTCTTTGGGGAGAATTAATTTTGGACCCTAATCAAACTTGCCCCATGTTACGCGAAGTCAGTTTAACTCGAGACTGTATGCCCAACTAATGCTGCGTGCACGAGATATTGTATACAGAGCGTTATTGGTAATGGTGGAGAGAAGTATTTTGCATTTTTTTATTGTTAGCGCTACGACGGCCTTGTAGCGGTGTACTCTCTCTATATGTGAAGTAATAGGACTATGAGCTATCTTAAATATTAAAACGAGTTTTTTTCCCACACGCATATGTTTTTATCCTCTAAAGCTTAAGCAGAGGTGGAACTAGTGCACCCTCTTTATGCCATGTGTATTCAGTTACGTGGTGTGATAAAAGTCAAAAGAGGAGTTCAAATTCCAAGCTCCAGGATGACAGGGAGTAAAAAAACCCAATATCACAGAACAACCCAAGGATCGAAGTCGAGACCTCAGCAATGTGGTACCGAACTACGCCGCCGAGGCAATCATAATTTATATACACCAATAGTTTTAAGTTGATGACCAAAAAACTAAATGAGGTTTGTAGCAAAGGTAAGACATTACAAATGTATAGTCAGAATTTTTGTTTACATGTAAATGAGAAAGCTATGACGCAACGCTAATATTCAACAATTCCATGTAAGAAATGATAATAAATATTTTATGAATTATAATACAACATAGTATAAAACTATTAAGTTGTATGAAATGTCTAAAGGATGTTAAAACCAAAATGATGAATGTAAACTTAGACAAAAACCTTTTTAGGGGTAATTTTATCCGCCCTGTGGATTGGGGGCGTTTGGAGAATTTCACCACGGTATCCCCTGCCTGTCGTAAAAGGCGACTAATAGGGGCCACGATGGGGGTCGTCGGCGGGCAGCAGGGGGCTGTCCGCCCTAGTACATTTTTGTGCATTTTTGCACATCTTTCGGTTGACCCCGGGATGGACGGCAGTGTGCAGTTGGCCTCATGCTGCCGTAGACGCCGAGGGCGTCCTTCGGTGCGTGGGGCTCCTGAGCCCCTCCCCACAGGAGACGGGCCGCACTAGGCGGCACCGCGCAGGGGCGGCTGTGGAAGCAGACTTAGACATTTCCGTCAGAGGAAGCTCGCAGTCGTCCCTAATGCGCCGAAGAGGGCCACCGCGGAGTTTTAGTTGGTATGCCGTGCGTTGTACATAGGTTAGGGACTCGGCCCGGCGGTCGCCTGAAGGTCGACATCAAATCCAGGCGGCGCAATGCCGGGTCGTAAGGCACGGTGACCCCAACATAACCGCTCAGTCGCCCCCCACGAAGGCTGAGCGGTAGTCATAAGACACTTTCTCCGCGAAAACAAAAAAAAAAAAAAAAGGGGTAATTTTATGACATCGTATTTTTTTTTGTCAAATATGTGTTCAACAACGCTCAGAACACAACAACGCTAGCAAATAATACTACTTTATTTTTAATTATAATTAAAAATTAGAGGCGTATTTTATGTTGCGACCAAACATCCCTATGTCGCACTATAAGTAACTGATATACCTAGATCAAGTAATTCCAATATATTGTTTCAGGTCTGATTGGCAATGGAATGTAATAATAAAGTTACATAACAACCTAAAGTTATGCGTTATATGTAATCTGACCTTTACAATACTAATATTTGCTACAAACTCCTCCAAATAGATTTACTAATAAATCATCCCACGTACTTATAAGATTAAGTTAAACAAATAAGTGATTTTTGCGCTCTTGCAAATTAATTAGCATTATTCGTACTCAAGTTTTTAGTAAATGTATTGTAAAATCTTGCACGTATTCTTAATTTGAAATACTAAGAAAAAGTACAAGATTAATTAGATCAGACCCTTCACTGACGTACATTTTCTAATAGAACAGCTTTGAATTACTAATTAGGTAAAATATCATGAAGAATATTCAAGTCATAATTTAATTTCATTCAGTACTGAAGAACTAGTAATTTTAAGAACTGGTACGAAACTTGATCAACTTTGTACTCGTAAAGTAACAATTTAATCTTTTTAAATTTTCATTATTGTCAATCAATAAGTTCTAAGATTATGTAAAGCGGTCATTGGCAATATTGTCATACAAAAATTTTACGCTCATGCGATAGTTACTCAATCTATCGTGGAATAGAAAAAAACAATGTAAAATCCTTCCTATTTTATTCATATCGTTATTTGCATTTTTTAACGCGCATCTTAACATATTTTCTGTATTAGATATTTTTGGTCGCTGTGACGTTTGGTCACACGGAGGTTTTAAATAAGACGACTTATTACCAATTGGTAATAAGCCGTCTTAGTCGTCTTTTGGAGCACAAATTTGGTCCTGATCTCCAGTTTATAACTAGTGTAATGTTTAATGTTTTAGCTTTTATTTAAATTTAAAAATGATTACAAACTATAACAATATTATTGAGCATGAAACAATTGTTAAAAGTTATTAAAATGTATTCATATTATAATCTAGTTTCTAATACCATGTTCTAATAAATGCATAGTTTTAGCGAAATAGTAAAATAGCGGGTTATTAGCATTGATATATTTGTGGCTTTGACGAAGAACATGGCTGATATTATCTCTTAGATAGAGTAATCGCTAACCTTATTGAGCTGAAGTGGCTTAATGGTCCATGAACCAACCTATAAAATAGCAATAAAGTCAGCTATTGACGTTCACTTATTGGCAAATTGATAAGTTCTTTGCTGATTTTCGGATCTTTTAAAATAATTCATCAGATTTGTGTGGTTTAAGCCCCTGGATAAAATATACTTATTTGTTGTGATCTCTTTTAAACACAGAATGTGGATTTAATCACTTGGATTTTTACCAGTTCACTACCCATATTATAATAAATATGAGTTATTTTTACAAAATCTCGTTTTAGTTTTTGATCTGTTTGCTATTTACATATTATTTTCTGGCCTTTGGTAAAGTAAAAATAGGTATATAATTAGTAGATGTTATGTTATATATTAATATGTATTTCTTATCTATTTTACAAAAAAAAAATCTAACACATTTAAAGCATAGCAGTTTTTTAGTGTTAGGTACAACTGGTTATAATCTTGGAACATATAATGAAGCGTTGGTTTGCCCGCTTCGTAATTAAATTAAATAAAAATAACCACTACATTAAACGATAATATTTAATCCGTACCCTGTATAAACATGTTCTACAAGCAGATCAGTTCGTTGCGTTCTCGATGATTTGGGTTGTTTTAATTTAATTAGAAGTAAAGGAACTTAACGAGGGTCGCTTCTTAAGTCAACACTGCGAAAAGTAGGAACACTTATGTATAAATCTGCCGTAAGTATTCCTTAATGTGGTAGAGCTTTGATCGTTAACATATAAGATTAGAAATTTACCGAGGAAAAGTGTTTTTCTTTTTATTTTCGAGTTTGTAAATTTTTATTACAAATATACACTCTCTAGTAAGTGTAGGATAGATGAAATCTCAAGTTCAATTCCCGTAGTCTTCATAATTTATGAAATCGATAAATATATATTTTAACTCGGTATGTTCTGGATCGTAATCAATTGGCATAATTGTGTTGAATGTCGATGGTTAATCATCTTTCGTTGGTCTAGACAACACTTGACTTACCATCAGGTGGATGCCATGATCTTGCCATGCTGGTCTTAAAAAAATCCATGTAAGTAATTTAACATCATAAACCATTTCTATTATTTCGGGCTTGTTGTTACAGGTAAGGAAACTTCCGAGTACACTATCTAGAATACTTCTGTATTCAATGAATTTATTATTTATTCATTTGTGATACACAGGTTTGTTAAAATATTAATGAAATAATAATACTTATGCTAAGTGCTCTATGATCAGCCTCATATTGGCATACAAGTGTGACTTAAAATATTTTAATAAGATTAAGCATTAATCCAGATTGAATTAACATAAGTAATAGCACAAATAGAAAGGGCTGATTTTGCAATGGTCAAATAGTAGAATTACTTAAACAAATACCTTTAATTTTTTATTTGTGTGAATTGTACTTTATTCTACGAATCAATTTTATTTGATTATTGTAAAATCAACCCTAAGACGAAATAAAATTATATCACAATTAGTTTTTACCCATATTATTAGATTAAATGTCAATTTATTTTACGTAATAATACAGAAAATAGAAGTTTTGATCATCATAAAGTAGACGTCCAGACATACTTCCGAAAACGTCAATCGTACACAATAGGATTATTATACAAATAATACGTTTACGAGCCAAGAGGTATTAAAAAGAGTTTTATGATGGTATTATGTTTTTATTATGATAAAAATACGTATTCTCATGCAGAATTTTACAGTGTTTCGGTATCCAGTAAATAAGATCACGACTTTTAAAGTGGGTGGGTGTTGATTTAATTTCAACAAAAAAATTATGGCTATACAAAAATAAAATTAAATGTATTCGGGCTGAAGTGTACGTATGTTATTTTGTGACATGACTGTTCTTGTTTTGATTAAATCTTTCAGACATAAAATTGAATTATAATCTTTTTGAGTGGATTGTGAAATTGAGTTATCTCATGCCCCGAAAACTTAAAAAATATATTCTTAAAAGTAATCTATAGTGTACTCAAAGATTTCCATTGGGAATTTATGAAAAGCTTAACAGTTTTATTCTTAGGAATTTTAGAATAGTCGCAAATAAATATTTCTTAAGTATCAAATACTAATACCGCTGAAAATATTTCTCTAAATTATATTGTAAATTTTAGTAGAGTACTTAAGGTGGTAACCTTTGGATAAATGAATTTTGGTAAAACTAAATTATGTTATACTCATTTATATCATAATATTACAAATGCAAAAGTTTGTGATATTTGTATGTTTGCTAGAAAACGCAGAAACGGCTAAACGGAATCCGATAAATTTAGTATACATATAGACCACGCCCTGTATTAACTTTATATCCCGTGTATCCCTGATTTTTTAAATAAATAGCACAAGCGCCGTGTAGATGGAACAATAGATTGTTACAGTGATTTAGTGAATTGGTAGCGGGAAATGCTGTTCACGTAGGTGAAGTCTGGGCCCCAACTAGTCTATAATACAATATACGAGTTCACTATTTATGCTTCTGATTGTGTCTAAATTCGAATTTATATACCTTAAAAAAAATATTCCCCATTTCGCGTAGTGTAGTATATAAGTGAAAGATCCAGAAGCCCTCGCTTTACTAAAAGCATCTTCGGCGCCAAAGACTGCATGACAACTACCCACACTGAGGTTTTCTGAGGTTGCATATAAAAAGAGACGTGACACACCAAAAGCTCAGTTACTTCATACGAAAGACACATTTTTATTTAAACATAGGACCCATTAGTGGACTAAATAAAAAGTTGTGTGCGCGGTAAAATATCCATAACAAAAATTCCTACAAAATTTTAGAAATGTTTAATAGCTAGCGATTTTAAACGTGATTGCGTAGAATATTTCAAAGAGGCCGGCATAATAGTGTCAACTAGAGAGGGGTAATCATCTCTCGTCAGTCGACATTGTATAGAACCTATTCCACTTATCACGTACAGTGAGGTCATTTTTTCATTAATGTATAAAAAAGAACATTAATCTAAAGATTAAATGTTGAAAATATTATATTTGTCAATGTTATTAACTATTTATAAGTTATATTTATTATGTCAGGTACAATACATCATTGAGATCCACTGTTATTAGCTTCTTCTAGTACAATCACGCGTTTGTTCGCTCGTCTTCTTGCGTGCGGGCCCAATCTGATCCTCGTAGGTTCTTCAGTCTCGCCCTGTGTAACCTGTGAAATAATTGTGATGTAATAAGAGATTATTTCCCTCGCACACTCGCCACTGCAACTCAAGTAGGCCATGATCGGAAGTGGCACGCATGTATGACACACAGCGGGGAAGTTTAGCGAGTTTGCTAGTGATAGGATATTTTTTATATCTGTCCTGATAGCGATCACCGTACACAAGGTGTTAAAAGTGCCACAGTAGCCCACGTAAGTGATCGCGTTCCGGGATCAGCCTGGGTATATCCGGTTCCAACGGGCCGGCATAATTGTGTCGACTGCCGAAGGGTAATCATCTCTCTTCAGTCTTCAGTTCAGTCGATATCTATTGGATCCTACTCAATTTACCAACAAGTGCAGTGATTATTTTATCGTACCCCTATAAAAAAATAAGTCACTGAGATCACTAGTCCAGACTTATTTTTCTCTTTGAATAACATAATATGACTTATAATAAATACAAAAGCGACAAATAGTTACTAGAAAAAAATTGTTGTGCGTAAATGTGTAATGATGTTTTCTTTGCTCACCTGAATCCTTTTCCTCACAGGAACATTGTTTTCCAGGAACTTGTTGACAGCACTGAGTGTGTTAATGGGAATCTAAAGTCAGAAACACCAGTAGTAGGTAGGTTTGTTAGATTAATATATTTGTTTACTTATTCGAAGCAACTGTAAAAGTATGTTTGTATCTCCATTTTTTTTTTCAGAAGTTATTATAGGCCCTGTCATCTCAGATCAGAATTCAATGTGAGAAATTCAGAAATTAAAGTACATTTCTGTGTACTTTGCTTAAAATAATGATGTTATTATTGACAGATTTAATTAATTTTGAGAGCGCTGTAGCATAGCGAGGGCAACAAAATGGTTGAGATAAAACCGTTAAACATTTTACTTAGAAATATTGACTACGTAAAATTTGTCTTCAATTTCAAAAAGCAACTGCGTATTTTTAAATAATACTTACTATTATACTTACGTACCAGTCTGGATAAAGAAGATAAATAATGAACCATCCCATACGATTTGAAACTATTTACAAACTAAAAAAACGATCTACATTTGGATAATGGTGATAAATTCTCGCCAGTGGCGAATATAAAATGTTCCTTATTTTAAGAGGAATTTGATGTGATTGTTAGTTAAGCTCATAATAAATAATCCATTAATTAAGTGGTTAGTATTTTTATCAAACTATATAATGTCGCGTGGAAAAGCGGATTATATTACGAGGAAACATAAAAGAGAGTGTTAGTAGAAATCTTTGACGCAAGCTGTTAAAGATGGTGATTATCGGTGCTATAAAAAGGCAATTAGGTGGAGTTGAGTACATTTTTCTAAAGCAATTAAGCAACTCCCTTGAGCTACTAAGTTTTAGTCAGGAAAAAGTTTTAAAAAGCGTCAAATATGTACATTTTTCAAACAAAACGTATTTTTAGAACTGTATAAAAATTCAATCCAAAATTGGTTGCAAATACTTTTATCTAAAAGATAATAACGGAATTAATTCGTCAATTTTAAATCTTGGATTACTGACATTGAAATAATAGTATTTTGTGGATTTTATCGCGATAAACATTCTAACATTCGCGTAAACATAAGAAATCATTAAATTATAATAATTTATGTTATTTTCATAGGAATATTAAACAATTTTTGACTTTCTGTTAACTTTACTACCAAAATAAATGCTTAGCATATCTGGAGTCATTTAGCTGCTTTAAAACTGGAATAAAATTTATTCTCGATAACTTTATAGCGGTCAAAGTCATAAAATTTTGGTGGCCAGATAAAAATTTAGTATCCTTAAAAATGTTTCGAACTTTCCTTTGGATTTCTACTTTGTAAACTACTTTGTGAGATAAATAGAGTTAAATCAATGCAAAATAAAAGTAAATAATAATATGTTATCAATGCCGAGAAAAATAAACAGAACCGTAATGGATTATTCCAGAATCTTCAAGAAAATTTATTTGCTTTTCGAAGCAACTTTCATTTGGATTTATAAGATTAAGTAACTAAGAAATCTTGAAATTGTATGTTTTATTTTTAAATATAAATAGTAATCAAATATTTCCTATAAATATGTTATTGATTTTTAGTGTTTGAAATAACCATCTCTCGCTACAAAAGCCAAATAAATCAACTTCAGAGTGAATGTTAGTGGAATAAGAAGCCAATTAATTTTAAGGGTGCTGTAATGTTACTTAAACCTTATTTATGAGCTGGACTTACAGAGAATATACCGTCAATGAGTTGCGAAGCACTTGGAGTTTCTATTGCTATATGTGCTTCGGATGATGATGATGATACAGATGATGCATGTTTCGGTGTTATCTTATCAGAATCTGTGATATAATGGATGATATAAAAGGTTAGACATGCAGCAATGAAAATATTTTCAGTATAATATTTTTATATGTAATATAATAATTATATATGTTTCTTGTAAACGGTAGAACTTGTAAACATTACTAAGCAAAATAAAGTACTTTACTTTAAAAAGTTATAACCTATCAAATTATTATTTTAATTATTAGCTAAAATAAAACATAATGCCTAAAGGATTCTAATGCCTAAAGTAAGAATAAACGATAACTTAAAAAATGTCTTCATTAAAAATACTATAAAAATTAAGATTACTAAGAGAGCAAGTAGACTTTTAAGTTTAAGTACTTTACAGCCAGCGGTGATGTTTTCACCAGATAGTATATGACATAAAAGTACGATAATGTGGACTTTATATTCTGTAAATTTATTTATATTTTTAACAAGTTCGCCAAAGGTTTGCACGTAAATGGGATGATCGTAAAAAATAAAAACGTAGTAAAAGCTAGGGAGATAAAAATATCATCAAGATTACAAGGGCGAAGAAAATGCTGAGTTTATGTCTCGCAGTTCTCCATGGGTCACTTATATACAAGTACCTTAACGTAGAATCTATCTTCTGTTTGAAATTTTGTGTTATACTACAAATAGACCTCATCATTTGGTATAAGATTTCCTCTTCTTCCACTTGTCCTTATTTAATAAAATGTGGAATCAATACAATACTGTATCAAGCATGTTCCAGAAAGAATTTGGCTTAATTCATACGATTGACCACTTGCCTGTCGTCAATCCTCTCTTAACTACATTAACCATAAATATTATTTTATATTTTATGTTCTTCAAAACCGAAGTTATAATGAAACATTAACTAAGTTTTTACTTTTTATTTATTAAAAATCCATATAAACAAACTTATTTAAACTTTTAAAAGTAAGCACCTGTATGAATCGTGGCAGAGTTCTGTACCGAGACGCCTGTGTTTCCGGCCGTGTTAGTGAGAAAAGTGCTTACTGACTTCAACGCGGAAATAGGGATCTGCGAACATATAAAAATATGAAGTGAAGTTTACAGGCCGCCAAGTAGGTTAGTGTGTATGTTCCATTATACCGTTGATATTATTTTGCCACACAATACTTGAATTAAGGTTTTTTTATCTTTATCTAATTGAATAATTTATTTATTTGTGAGTAGATGTAGTATCGTTTAAATATAAAAAAAATTTAGACGATGAGTTATGACTTTCTTTATTATTACTTACATTGAAAATATCTTGGAAGAAGTTAGGATTCCTCGATACAGTTACTTCTTTAGTGTGTAATACTTGGCCACCTCCATGGGCATCGGCCGCAGCTGCAGCCGCTATGCTCCCCTCGCTTTCAACACCGACGTCGATCCTCTTTTGAATGGCTGTTCCAACGGACTTATGAACAGAAACAGGTTGTGGGGCTGCATCGATCCCCGCTCCGATAAAACCGCCGATATACGCTGCGTTATGGACATGATGTGGCTTAGTATGTGTGTGAACAATGTGTTTTTCCACTACTACCGGTTGCGGCTCGACGTAAACCTGTAATCACATAATATTTATTAATAAATTAAAATATTTAATTTATTTAACTTCAGTGTTAGCACATTATAAATGCGAGAGACACACATCGGAAAACAATTTATTAAATATGGAAGGCAAGTGCTCTAAGTCCAGCTGTCTTAAAGCCTCTGGTGCATTTGTAACACAGAACAGCAGACTTTAGACAAACCTGATGAGCCCTATTATTTTTGTACGTCCTCCACCTCGTCTGACCGACTCCTGTTGAAGGAACTCGAAGAGCGTAGTTCATTATATCTTGTAAATCAATAGTAGCGTAACTACGTCTGTTACTATTACGATGCGGTATCCATTTACTCACTTCTTTGACGACGGCTGTTGGTTGTGCGTTAGCATTCAGATTGACACTTGCCCCGACATTTGCTTCGACTCCCGCAGCCGCTACAGGTGTTATTTCATTAAATGCATCAACATTGTACTCTTTATGAATTTTCTTGTGTTTTACATTTTCAACTGGGACTACTGATACTTCAGTTTCTTTAACTATCGTGCTGGGTACTGCAAGGGATTTTGTGCCAGAATATGTGATCCCCGCTGATCCGTGGACATTTGTTTCACCTGCCTGGAAATTAAACAAGTACATAAAACTTCCATAAATCAGAAATATATACTCATGCAGAATGAGTGACGTAAGAAATGCATTTTGCATTACGTTTCAGTGTTGAAAAGCCTCATGCATATGTGATGCAGCAGATGGACTGCAGTGAATCATAGTAGGAACAATGAGAATCGAGCCCCGAAAACGAGACGTGAAATTGCGAATGGATGTGTTATTGTGAGTGCATGCATGTAGAAATATGGGGTCTATTACCTTATTCCTCAGAGTAATCACACATTTAGTCGCAACCAGCGAGCTAATTATAATCGAAAAAAATATGTTAATTGTCGAATAGATAAGTAAGGCGGATTCAATTTTAGGAGTAAACGAATAAAATGTAATTGTATAAGTATTATATTTTATTCTTAAATGCTTAAGAATTAGTTATAGGAAAAATAAAATATGTATGACACCACCAAATTATATTAACTGTGAACTCTGCCGTCACCAATCAAAGGAATTTCTTTTCATAGTTGCGTAGTGCTTTTTTCAGTTCTTTTCTCCTACGTCTCTCTTCTTTGCTTCTTACCAGGCCAGCTGAAGCTTGCTGAATGCCTCCTTCAGCTACTCCGAACCCTACACCACCTGTCTCTCCAGCTACAACTTTTCCACCGAGGCCAGCTGCAGCTCCAACGCTGCGCCCTGCTGTTGCACCAGCAAAGAGGTTTCCTATAAAAATACAAAAATATGAGTATTTCACATATCATACGATGGCCTAAATTCATCAAATTATTATTTATTCCAGGCTCAGGCCGGATATTCTATCTTCCATTTCAGTGTTGTGAGGTTACAGAATTTCGAAGTTATGTGAAGTCTGCCCATCCGCATTAGACCAACGCGGTGGACTAAGATTTAAACCTTGTCAGTAGTAGATGAGGCCGTGCCCAGCAGTGGGATAGTACATAACACAGGGCTGATATTATTATATCATTATTACTACGCTGGTTATTAACCATTCTTTCGTTATTGTGTTTCGAGGATTAACTATAAATTATTAATTTAAGTACTTTATTTCAGTTTGTACAAAATAAAGGTGGATTTTACCAGTCCACCTATTATGTTGACAGCAGTAAAATATATTTATTTAATTGTTACAATAAAATACTGCAACTGATAGTTTGTTCAATAATATTGTTGCAAATGTAATTGCTGTTCGCTTAGAACGTATTCATAATTGTAGCGCAGCATCACCAGCCTCAATTATTTATTAGTCTTGCCCTCCTGAGTTCAAATGTCGCCTCAAAGTCAAACACTCAATTAATACTGCACGTTCGTTCTATGTACTTGTAACATTATAGCTATAAGTTATAATATTTTAATTATTGTAATCGGAGTGTTAAGTTTGCTGGAAAACCTAATAAATAAATATTATTCGGTCTAAAGTATAGATATAGATTTATATTGATAATCTAAATAATAATTTGCATCTCAATAATGTGACGATTGGATTTCGGACCTAAATGTTCAAACTTGTCCACCAGCTCGTTTAATAAGCAGCAATAAATTTTATTTTAATAAGTAAAATTTTTCGCGCAAGTTTTGCTTCTGCGGATGACAAATATGGGTGTAGTTCGACAGGAATTGTTGAATGTGTTGCAAATATGTTTCCTGTTATAGGTTAAGTTTTTTCGAGCAGTTTCGCTGTAGCACTTTAACTTTTATAGCGTTGTTAATTATTTTAGCAGTAAATATAGAAATGTTGTAAAAACTGTTAATTTTACGATTTTGTACCTCATTGTGAAAATATATGTATATACATAATAACTATGTTGTCTACATGTATCATCTAAGGTCTACCTTTACTATTGTATCCCAATAAAACTGTAGTTCTGTTGCCATGAAAAAAAGTATATTAAAAATATATGAGATACTTTTGGAAAACTTATGAAAGGAAATACATTATTAATAAATATATCTCCAATATGTAATATATACTAATAGCGTATAGCAGTGAAATACTGCAACTGATTGTTCGCTTGAATATTACTGTATTGCATATTACTTTTAAAATTAACAAAACCCTGACAACAGGATTACGCGCATTTAAATAATGTTTAATATTTCCTTGTTCATTTCGAGGAATAAGTAACGCCGGCATTCGAAATCGGCTGAACCTGACAGTTTAAAGCAATGTCCAACGACCGGAGGTATAGTGTTTTGTAGACATTGCATCGTACGGTGGGAATGCATCTTTGATTCAATCACCACTTCACTCAGCTTAAATTCTACAATGTATGTATGGGTGCCGATTTGACTTTTGTTGTTTTGTTTATCGCATTTACTTTTCGGATTCTATCGCGTTTTTTTATATTTTAGTTTTCTCCCGACGTTTCGAAGACTTTGCAGCCTCATGGTCACAGGGGGGACTGAGGTTGTTGTTCATCCGCAAAGTCAAAGTTACAATATCTACCTACATTTTACAATTATACAACATTTTTTAAATTTTAGGTGTTAGTGGTCCGTTCATGAGCTCACAGTGTCTTGAAGTCTGGCAGCCGGTTTTTTGGGTTCCGATTTAGTCCCCCCTGTGACCATGATGGCTGCAAAGTCTTCGAAACGACGGGAGAAAACTAAAATATAAAACACCGCGATAGAATCCGAAAAGTAGATTGATTTTAATATTTAATCAACTGTTAGATCCTCTCAGTTTTTTCTTTTTATCCTTACTCTACTTCTATATCTTCCCTTACCCCTTTAGAACTATTGCTATTACTTATATGGGCTGGTCAATATTCCATTAACAAAGACCACCAGGTTACTGCAATAGCGTGAATACCCTTTCTCCCTAAATCTTTTACTAGGTATGGAATTTACGTTATAATTTTATAATAGAAATATGTCTTACCTGCTGTTCTGCCATTCTCGTCTACATTTCCACCGAGACCGGCCCTCGCTGATTGTCCGTGAGGAGTACCAGCTTCAGCAAACAGCCCACCGCCAACGCCTCCACCTTTAAAAAAATATTATTTAGCACAGATAAAACATAAATGTATACTTGGTACGCCAAGAGATGATAACGGTTTATGAAAGAATTAATGAATGGACACAAACATCAATAATATTATCTTAAAAAGATTTTTGGACAAACGTTTTGTAGGTACTTACACAAATAGTTGTATTTTTTTTTTATATTTACATTATATTCTAAATTTATTTATTCGCATAGTTTAGATTTATTTGATGTGGATAAGAATACTGTGTATTCATGAATTTCTAAGATTCCTCATTTAAATTTGGAACCTTTTATCTCAAGATCTTCCAGTAGACCTTTTATTGAACCATTCAATATTTAACTTGCTACGATCTAGACATTCTAGATTTGTGTTTATAATGATTATATTTATAGAATAACATCAAACATAGCCAATTGGTCCATAAACATTATTTAAGAGAGACGTATTAATTCATTAACCTAATTTTTATTTTTATCGTCACTTATCATTAAGATCAGCACTATTTATAAGTGTAGAAAAAGACATTTTACAAGAACCCAAAGGAACTCTTCTGTCTTATATTTCTATAAAGTATGTATTTTCATCTTTAAAAGACTTACCCGCCCTCACACCCTCCACTACAACTCCTGTAAGCCAGGATCAGCAGTGGCACGCATTTTATAACACCGAGCGGTGAAGCTCGGCTAATCTCAAGGAAAACTAATTTGTCTTTATCCCGCAACGAAATTAATCAACTAGAAAGATAGGGAGGAGTTGAAAATATTAATTGTTCACACCCTCTATAGCAAAGCAGGAGATGGAGGAGACAGAGTGGGAAATCATTTAAATTGCACTATGGGATAAAAAGTTATCACAGAACTTAATAAATAAAACGAATAAATAAAACTTCCACCTTTGAGATCGGTTTTAAAATAATGATAAATGACAAAGTAACCCTTAACAAAGTTTTTGTAAAAACACCCTTAACGCATGGGTACTCGTGTGCTATCGCCTTGTTTAATCTATCTCATCGCTCATTACGTATGAATATGACCTTTTAGTATGATCCCTTTTCCTTTCATGCTTAAAAGCTGGCTTAGAAAGGCAAAAATAATTAGGTGTTAAAATTGTAAAAAAAAAATATATATTATATAACATATTTTGGATTAGAATGGAACACTGATTACCCTCAAGTCCTAAACCTTGCATACTGTATAATTTATAAATATCACTATTTGATATTTACAATAACTCCGCGTTGTCATAACCCATCAATCGGTTCTCATAATGGTTTAATCACAACCAGCAGACATGTCAACGACCATTCACTTTATATTACCAATTACACAACGCTGTTTTATTATCAAATGTAAATTTTAAAAGTGCTCGCTTATTGCATTTTCAAAGCAAATTAAGGTTCGCGCGAGCTGTTTTTTCTGGATGACGTACGGACGCTGGGAATGTGTTTTTATTCATCAGGGATATGGCATCTGCTATAAACCAGGACCGACCGGTTCAGCTTTTACAGTCAGTGTATATTTCATGTTTTATTAAACTTCATTATACGTTTGGATTACAACATTGCATTAAATTTGCATGCATAATGTAGTATAAATAATGAAATACTATACGTGAAATGAAAAATACGCATAAATTCAGAGAATGTTTTTTTTATCATTGAACACTTGTTTTACATGAGTTGACATAATACATTTATGTTTTAAATTTTTAAATTATATTAGAACAAGAGGTTCTACAACACATACAAACAGCTATTCAAAAGAAAATGTTGTGAAGTACCCTTTTAATGGACCAATGATTTAGGAATGAAAATTATTATATTACGATGACAATAAAAATAGGAAGAAACAGTCTTATAACACCTCACACTAGGTTAAAAGTTTTATGTATCAAAAAACTAAGACGTTCGCATAAAACCTACACTGGAAAAAGTTTGCGTATAACATAAATATTTATTACAATGTAGGACTTATAATATTATGTAATATAAAAATGCTACTACTTTATAGTGTAGTGATTAATTAAACTGACATAACAAAGAAATAACAATAATTAAATTCAACAATAAGTCAATTATGCAAACCTGAGTTTTCTAGCAATTATCGATTATTACAAAGTTAATTATACATGCATTTGCGATCTCAGTGCGTCACATTTTAATTCAAATAAATAAACGCACATACACTTATTCCTTCGAAATTGTACAATAACGTTATATTTATGTTGAAAATAACATTTGTTATTACTTTTTATAGATTACTAGTAAATAAAAGACAAAGCATCATCAACTAGTCAATTATTGATTATTTTAGCCATTAGTTAAAGGAAATGTATGTTTCATTAATATTTATATAAAACGGAATATTGACTGATCTTTGTCGCGAATTTTATAGTGCAGAAATTGGACGTCTGCGTCGAGCCTAGAACGCATTTCATATGGTCGTAGTTTTGTCATCGTAGATTTGTAAATATTCATACTTCATATTTTGATATAATACCAAACCACGGGATCAAACTTTCCGCAGGAAAAACTAAAAATAAAAAGGAAACGTACCCAATAAGCCGCCAAGTCCAACGCCCGCATGGTATCCACCAAAGTTCACTCCAAGCTTGCCTTCTTTGAATGTGATGAATTGTGGCGCCTGCAATAGAAAATCATGAAATAAGGGAACTATTTCTAAGAGACAAAAATATACTCCTGACACATAGCCTCATTTTAGTTATAAACAGCATATCTTTTTCGAAACCATCCAAATTACCCATGACATAAATATAATTACTTGCGGAACACCTAATAAATCTCTTCTAAATGTCCATTTTCTTTAAATATTTAAAATTTGACAACTATCCATAATTCCTCTTGTGGAAAGCCTGTTTGTGAACGATAATTACTTATCATTAGAAATTTAACCAGTTTGTTTAATTAGCTTTTATCTGCTTCTAGAAATTACTGTATTCTGATTATTTTCCACAATACAAAAGGATTACGTAACTTTAACATTTTGATGCCAAAAAGTAGTTAAAGTCTTCAAATCTAATAAAGTAGACGAGCCTCAAATCAAATAAAAACTCGTAATCTTCGTCTATTAATCGATAATCGATGGGCGTAAAACCGATCCGCTAATATTCGGAAACATTTTCAGCTTAACGTTTCTGTAAAGGGATGTATCGAAAACTCGTCAGTCGGTATCATGGCCCTATTTAATGCGTTTTTATTCGTTTGATTAATGCCTTTCGTGCGATCTTTTCAATTTATTTCGGCGAAAAATTCCGCTTGAAATTTAGAAAAGGTTTGTATATAAAGTGAGTTATGGATCGCACGTTCGCAATTAGTACGGTATAGAAGTTTTTTCCAGGTTTTTTTGAGGTATTTTTTCTATTTTTATTGTGGCGGCTATGTGAATTTATAAAAAGTCTAATATAGAACATATTACTATGCCAGAGCAAACTTTTTTCACATGTAAAAAACCCAGAGCGACATTTACCGAAGTGTCGTATATTCAATAAGACCAGCCGACATAATAATGCCCTTCATCAGAAGGCTACGTCTCCTGTGGATTGAAATTCACACTTCACTGTACCTGATTACAATCAAAACTAATCATGAGGTAAACATATAATTGAAAATCTAAGCCTCTTAAAAATACTTATTTGCAGTCCACTAAATTGTCAGCTTATAACTGAGCTGAATAACTGCGTTGCTTAAATCATAGTATTCTGAAAAAAAGCCTTACGAATATTCTTTCATATTTTTACCGAGAGCTTATGGAATATAACAAACGTAGATTAATATGAAGGCAATGCTTCCGTAATGGAAATTCCTGCGTACGAATCATTTGAATGACATTAATGATTCAGATCGCGTAATCGACGCCAGCGTGCCTACATCTTGTACAGGGAAGTACAATTCTCATTAATAAACGAATGCATTAAGGAATAATATCTGGCATTAGCTATTTACTTGGTTTTCTTTACGATATTCAAATAAATAATAATTTTACTGATGAATATGCTCCCATTACAAATACAATATCTAACCACCTTTTACGACATCATCTATAAGTTATATATGTAATAATAATATAATGCCAGCCCTTTCCTGCATTGCAGGTTTCCTCACAATGTTTTTGTTTACCGTTAAAGCAAGCGATAATGCCCAAAGAATGGTCACGTAACTTTAGAAAGGTATGAGGAGCGGGCCCTTGGTTTTTGAACTTACGGACATTCGTCACAGCAGTCCGTGCCACTTCTAACTAGGCTATCGTCGCTATAAAAACTATAATTCCGAGAAATAACATGCAAAATAATATTTTGACCTGGACCCCAATGTTATTTTAATATGAATTATTAAATTCTGTTGCATCATAGAACTGAGATAAATGGCTATGGTAATTAACTATTATTAACATCTAATCCTGCCATGACGTAGTTTGATTATAGACGAATGACCTTTGATCATGCTTTATGACTTTTATGGAGAGTACGTCAATACGAATAATAAGACTTATTGTAAGACGTAGATTTATTTACTTATTTATTAGGTCTACTACTAATTATACACTATTAAGTTTAGAAACAGTCTAAAAAGTAATAATAAGAAAAATAGATTCTAAGTACATGATTATTATAGATATAACATTCACTAATTGTAGTTACTATAGATACATATAAATTATGCTCGGGTAGATTATATTATAATGTTGTAAAAAAAGAAGAATCCAAGTTAGAACTACACATAAACTGTAACACGAAGAAAAAATAAATAAGTAAATAATTAATTTGGTTTACGAGAGCGAAATGTCATTCAAACCGATGTAATGATAGAGACGGTGGTCCGTACCGTAAAGATGTTAGACGACAATAATATGATCTTCCTTATGTTCTATTACATGTCAGAATAAAGCTTAGATTCGATTGGCAAAAAAATACACTTCGAATTGAGAACCTCTTCCTTTTTTTAAATCAATTAATAAAAGTGAAACTGCACTTGGCTGTACTACAATGTAATGAAGTTGAACGGCCAAATTTTCTTTTTATAATAATATTGATTTTATAAAATTCAAAAGATTATGTTAAATTTTGGATGTTCCAATGTTTGGTAAATGTTGATTAATATTAGTAAGGTGTAAATCCAGTAATCGATAAACGGATTTGGATGAAATTTAGCACACGGATATACCAATTCCTGGATAAAAAGAATTGTTCCTGTAGAAAATATTTGAGATATAACCGATTTTTAAACAGATGGCTTTGGACCATTATAGTGATTTTAGATTTGTTGCGGGTAACGTTTATCACGCGGTAAAATCCGCGAGAAACACCTAATCTGTCATATCGCACTACATGTCATCCCTTTCCCGCAATCTTGACTCGCGATACCGACCCATTGCTCGTTCGTGAATGTTCCGGCCGCTTGGCGCGGTTTTACGTTAAAATACATATTTTACATTACACTGAACGCCCGCTGTACATCCAGCCTAAAATTTTATTAAAACATTGCATTTTCATTTCAATTCACATGGATAGTCGTAAAACCGTCTGTTCACGGTCAATTAATTCACATTAATGCAATAATTGTTTTGCGTCGTGTTTATAATGCAATTATTTCTATATTCTACTTAAATAAACATATAAATCAATGAATAAGGTATTGTCAAAACATTATGTATGTGAATAGATAACATTTTGCCGTAATTATATTATCAAAGCTTTTCGTAATATTCATAGAGTCCAAAACGACAATTAAAAGTTAAATACGAATGAGTACGTAATATTATACTATGCATTTACTAATATTAGAACCAAGAATAAACATGTGAATATTAATTAAAACACGTGTCAAAGAAAATTATACATTTTTTAGGAATAAATGACATCTAGTTACCTCGCATACAATCCCCTTTATTTATATGTGGTACGTTATTCAAATCCGGCGTAGGTTTAACCAAGAGTGAAATCGTTTTTTACATACTAAACCGAAATCCTTTGACATTTGCATACATTTCTATTTGTCCTTCATAAATATTCAGGAACATAAGTGCTAAATTAGCAGAAAATAATTCATACGTAACATCAGCCAACGCCGGTCCATATTTTATTTCTTGGCACTTGACGTTGAAAAGATAATGATGTCAATGTGTTTACGGCGCCAAAATTTTGATGGAATTATAAAGAAGACGTTTTTCAGCATAAATGTTTAGGAATTTATTTTTAACAAAATCTTCTTTTTTTGCTTAACGTGCCCTCGTCCGAATAAATTTACGTAAAATTATTAGATATTATTATGTTTTATGGTTTAAATATTTTAAGCAATAAACACGTTTGCTTTAGTATCATATTATTATGTTCCAAAAGTCCATGATCTTACGCTTAATCCATTGTTTAAAACAATATTCTAGTACATAAACATCAAACACGTTTAAGCAAGCTGAATAAAGTGGATATTTAAATTATAATTTACTATGCCACAAAATCAGCTACTTCAGAGTACTTACAATGAATTGTATCCTACCAGGCTTCATAATAACCGCAAGAACATTGCAACATTGCATGTCCATTCCCACGGGGTCATGACAACTCTTTGTAATATAAAGTTCAAGGGTCTCGAATATCACAAGTACTAATGTTGGACACATTTTAGACCGCGATTTTCGTGTGGATGATAAATAGCGTCCCACAAGAGTTGTTTCTAGTGCGGGAATATGTTTCATGTTTGCCAGCTGGCTTTAAGTTTTTAACTTATGGCCTCAAGATTTTATTTAGCTGCAACAATGTTTCTGAGATTAACTGATTTTTCGTATAAAACAATATTATTTTATTTACTTTTGTTTTCTGATATTGTGGATGTGAATGGGCTGACATTATTAATTCGCATTAGGTGACCCACTTGAATGTCTGCTCTCTCGTCTATAATAAAATGATTTAGGCATATATTTTATGCAAAAAGCTTCATGTATTTGAAGCATTTTATTATTTTATTGGTAAAAGGAAAAGGTCTTAAAAACATAAAGACGACAATAATAATTGTTACATTGGAGCCTCCCGCTAAATTATTTATGAGATGTTTCGTCGCTTCTCTTATTTTTGGCAGATCTTTTCCGGCAGCCGGAGCTTTAATAACGAACCCTTAATTACTCAAACCCCTTTCTATCTGTGGAAAAATATGTATTTCATTTACAGAGCAATAATAATCATTATCTGAGTAATACTGACATAGTATAAAGGCATATGGTTTTTCATATAGGAGCATGATTTAAATGACGCCATGATAGTAATTAGTAGACATTACCTTAGGTATTTTAAGCATAGTTATATTTCAATCAGCAATATATAATTTTACTTATCTATCTTATCTTAGTTCTTAGTAATATTATAAATAAGAAAATATTTGTATGAAAACTGCTTAACCGCTTTGGATAAAATTTGATACATGGATAGACCATGTCGTAGATATAGGACCAACCATACCTGACACATGGTGGCTAGTAGCATACCTACTTAATATTATCGCGTATATCTATATATGTATGTATATAAAAGGAAGGCTATAAGTTATATATCATCACGCTGTAATCAAAAGAAGCGGAGCAGCACGCGGGCGAAGCCGCGAGCAAAAGCTAGTTATAATGTAAATTACACTTTTTATTATAACATTCTATGAAGCGATTACAACAAACTATTCACACCGGGAGCATAAAACTTAGCAGTAGCATAGTACTTAAGTAACAGCGTCTCAGACGTTAATGTCAGGACAATTCTTAAGATGACAAGCGTAGTGCAATGACTTGGAGCGCATCATTAATTTTAGTAGAAGGCGTTGCTATTATTTATAGACGCTTACCAAAATCATACGTATTTATTTTATATATACACAAAACAATTTAGCTCATGCATACGCTTGTACATCTGAAATTATGGACATATTTCAAAAGTTTATTTGTTCCATTTTGTTTTTACATGGTTGGTTTTATAATAATCGTATGTGTAATTGCACAAATTATGCGAGATTGTACACATGGTTGGCGGTTGTGGACAATTGCAATATAATAACTGCCCACCATTACGCCATATTACATGTGTCACAATGCGTTGCATAATTTCCTATTGTGTTTAATCGAAACTAGCATTTAAAACTTGATTATTTATTAGTTGACAGAAGCTGGTAATTTTAGTCTATATTGTAAGCATGAAGAAGTTTTAATATGATAAAGAAAACAAAAAGGAGGAAAATAATCTGGTATTGTGGAAGGTTAAGATTTGCGTATCTGAGTTCCTTCGAAGAAGATAATAGAACTAATTCAATAAATAATTACTGAAATAAATTATATAATATAATATTATAGTTTGGATATAACGGTGGCGGACGGGTGACCCGATACCGGGCAAATAATGCCTAAGAGGAGTGTGATTTTACCAAGGTCTCATACCTTGGATGTGCGAGGCTTTGTCCAAGACCTGACTTCTGCGAGGGTTGCGGTTGCATGCACTTGCGCACCCCGCGACCTTCAATATTAGGAAGAGAGAGTTAAATGGCGGGGTTTTAGTTGATAGGACAATTTATACCGGCGAGTCCGACAGAAATCCGTAAAAGGATTTTGTGTTGGATGTGAAGGATTTCCGTGTTAAAAAAGGATATAACAAACGGCCTTGAGTAATTTGTTCCATAGTTGGCGGTATGCGATTACTTACGGGAATATGTCAAGCTTTATGAATAAGTTCCTTAACAAATAAATTTAAGACCTTTCTAAAGAATTGAAACTACCAAAATATTTATTATTAAATTGTCTGTCTAAAAATATTGTTTGAAAATTAAAATAGAGCGTACTTCAAGAGAAGATGCACGAAATCAAAAATTTTAGAGGCATATGAATATGAAATAAACGAAACAATATCAACATTATAAAAAAACAATTGCAATAAAAGTAAAAGTAATTTATTGCAAAAATATTGCGAAGTTTAATTGTTTTTGTATGTATTATAAATTTGGAATAGATAGTATCTAAAAATAATGTTGGCTAGCCTTTTTGTTCAAGGGAGGGACTTCAGAGAAATGTTTTACACAGACGTAGTTGCGACTATAACCTATTTCCTATAAAAATATATGCTAGTAACATATTACGATCACATAAAATCTAACATTAAAAACCAAACTTCTGAAAACATTTGCTAAACTAAATCTGGAATTTCAGCTGTTTCACGGAAATTTTCATACATTTACTGGTGTAATTCTTAACAGTTTTTATATGACTTTTGAAAGTGTAAACCAACGTAAAGAAATTCTAGTACGCCAGAGATTATAGGAAGCAGAAATTTACTGAGAGGTCCTTAACTTCTTGTCAAAATACCTGATCAGTAACGAGCGAAAATTGGCTGCATGTTGATTTTGCCAGTTTGATGAGCGAATTGAGGTTGCAATTCGCTATTCCGATAGTAGATTAGTAAAGGTAGAATTCAAATACGAAACTCAATATTAAATGTCACTAAGGGTTATTCGTGGCTCTGCCCGAAAAAATGATGACGTTTTCATATTTCGTTATTAGCTTAAATCCGTGTAGAGGTTCCTTCATTTATTTTTGACATATCCAAACATCACATTTATAAATATAACATGACCTGGAGCTGTATATAGGTACTAATTTAATTGCAACAAATTTAGGGCCTGCTACAAGTTTCTACTAAATTTTATTTGACAGGTATTGTATTAAACAGCTAATGTAGCTAGTACTGTTTTTATTACCACATATTTGGAAGCATAGTTTAAAGTGTGACTTTTGCATTTAGTCGGCTTATGTATGAGCCAGTACTCTGTACCGATGTAAAACAGACATAATATACTCGTACTCTAACGCGAGTTCAGTTTTCACTATTTAAGAAAGAGAAACTGTAGTGATCCTCTTTAACCAATCATTTAGTGGTAAATAAGATATTAACACAATAACTCAACTTGATTTAGAATGATTAATTATGCTCTAGTTAGTGGCTGCAAAATTATATACGGACTGTAAACAAGTTCGGGATTCGATTTCAAGGTCGAGCAACCCATTATATAGGATGTCTGGAACAGGATCCACTAGAGGGTTTCGAGGGGTGGTCAGGCATCACTTTCTAAAAAATTCGCAGGTGCGTGCCCTTAGGTTTTGAATCTGCAACCCTTGGTGCCAGCAGTCCGTTCCACTCCCAACTGGGTTTTTGCCGCCTTATTTTATTGCTATAGATTGTGTTACAATTCCTTATGAAATGATAATAATCAAAGAATACAGTCCCGGAACGTACCATAGATAATAATCATATAAAAAACATTGATTACACTCATTATCATTCCATTGCACAATATCCAGTAATATGTTCAATATTTATTTTATTTCTTACAAATACTCAATCGTACTTTATCTCACTTCATTACATTGATTTATTGAATTGCTTGTGTTCATTATATTCGGATTTACATTCATAAAACGAGTGTCACATATTTCCCGTAGTAATAATGTTTCATTAAAAAGATAATCTGGTTCATTTTTTTCATTTCGTAGTTGTCCAAGAAATTTCATTATTTCACCATGTTTGACCGTTATTTTTACATCAGCGCCCTTCACAAAGTTCTAAGTAATTTAATTATTGCAATACGTTCTTATTTTAAAATAATGTACGTTCAACAATGCGCAAACGTAGTGAAGATGAACAATACGACATACTCCCACGCTACCTATTGTATTGTATTGATAGTACAGTCTTACGCAAGTACTGAAAAAGTAAAAAGTTACTTAAGCGGATGAACTGCACTCAGACACAAGACGAATATGTTTATATATATATTGTATATAAGACACAAATCGTTTTCGCCTGCGCCCCAATCATATATCGTTATGCGCAGGCGGCATCACAGATTAAGAGGCAATGACAGGAACTTATACATTTTTCATGCGAGGAGTGACTTCACTCGAACTAAACAAGACTAGACTTCACTACTAACTAAAGTGCAAACAGTCCTATATGAAGTAAAGAGGAATTTGACTAACAAATATTACAATGTGATTTCGACCATATTGTATTTGTTGAAACAGCGTTACGATCCAAATATGATTTTCTTGCGTTTGCTCGCAATGCAATCCGGTTGCCTGGAGTCTTTCTCAGGACTTGGACTTTTTTTTATTAATTTTCTTAATTCAATTACTTATATACTAATATCATTGTTCTTGAAAATTCCTGGTAGCATTGAAGGGTATACCTTCTCATTGATATTAAAGAATATAATTTAGTTTATACTTTAATAGTTTTCGTTGGTTTATCAAAAATTGTTTCTTAGTTAGGTTAGGTACACCTAGTTAGGTGTACACCTCTACCCGCCCTTTTCGGATTCGGGCATCAACGTACATGTATTTATACGTATGTAAAACTGTTGTCAGTCAATCATGTTTGTTAGGAAGAGTTTGTCTTATAATTAATTAAATACACGACGTGTCTCGTTAAATCAAGTCATTAATTGAGTTAATTACGTTGTGTAATCATATAATTTTAGCTATTATGTACCAAGTGGCTCGAGACAGCTTATATTTCGTAATAATATTGTTAAGTTTTACAATCTGACTTACTTTATAACATATGAATGAACAAATTTACTTTTAAAGGTTTATTAATTTTTAATAGAATAGTTATAAATTCCATGCCAATCTCATTCAAAAACGTTGTCAAACCATTTAACGAATTCAATAAATGTTGTGTCCATAGAAATACTATTTGAATATCGCTACGATATTATATTCCAACCTCACCATAACATTCAGAAAGCGGTCATCACGATATCTTGCTCTGACTGATATTATAAATGCGAAAGTTTGTGTAAATGTTTGGGTATTTGTTAGAAGTAAAATCTGAACTATGAAGTAAACTGCTTAACGGATTTGGATGAAATTTAGCAAACAGATAGATCATGTTCTGAATTATAACAATGTATTTTCCAAGGCCAATAAGCGGCGATAGCCTAGTTGGGTGTGGAACGGACTGCTGAGACGAATGTCCACAGGTTCAATTCCCAAGGGCACACACCTCTGACTTGTGTATTCTCTGTGAATTATCGCTTGCTTTAACGGTGAAGGAAAACATCGTGAGAAAACCTGCATATTTAATAAATTCTCTGTAGGAATTTTGAAGGTGTGTGATGTCTACCAATCTGCACTAGGCCAGCGTGTTGGACTAACGCCTAATCCCTCTCCGTAGTAGAGGAGGCCATTGCCCAACAGTGGGACAGTATAATAAAATATAGGACTCATATTATTATATATTATTATTCGAGTAATTTATTACCATGGCAAAAAAAATATTTAAATATTTTTTTTTAATACGTACAATTACAAAGTTCTCATGACCTCTGAAGCGGGAAAGGCTTTTCAAGCGGGTGAAGCCGCGAGCAATATATACTTTAATATAGTCAATGTTATTCATAATATTAACATTGCAGCATCCAAGTCAGATACAACTCCCACATCGTCTGCCTTACCTTAGCCAAACATATTTTATAATTATTAGTATTATTTTGTAACTAAATAACATGTACGTATCACCTAATTTGAATAAGTTGTATACACTTCTGTTTGGATTCTGACTAGCCTTTAGATCCACTGTAATGTAATTTAGATTATTATTGTCAGTAATCTGTTTAGTGTATCTTTATAAAGAAATAATAAAATCATCACAGTATTCCACAATATGAAGGGCACGGTAAGCCGACTCCACTACACCTTGATAAATAAAATTGCAGCCAGATAGAGTAACGATATATGATTTCCCCTTGTCAACCTGCAATTATGCCGACCAGTCCAAAACCGAATGTACACAGGCCGATCCCGAAATGCAACACCATAAGAGGATGTTATATCTCGATAGCTATCCGGATTCTATTACATTATCCTATAACGTACAACCAATCTCTGAGGCAGAGATTGGTTAAGCGTCGCGAAGGATAGAGATAAGTGGTGTTCCTTGGAGGTGGCCAGGGGGTTCATACAAAAATAACTTTAAAATAATTAAGTCGCTTATTGCATGTTTAATTATCTAAGTATGGAATAAATAAAGCTATATTATTCTTATTATTATAATGTACAAAATACTCACCGAATAACATTGTGAAATAAGCAGCGTTAGTAATAAAAACATCGCCCGCATTTTTCCTGAAAACAAAAAGAAATGTTAAGCCACCTTGAATATCATAATATACATCTACAGGCTACATGACATACTTGCTATCAACAAAAAAAGTTGATTAAAAATTCCCATTTATACGTGTGAGAAAAAGTGTTTTCAATAAAAGGTATTTAATTTGAAGGCTCAGTCCAATGCTTACAATTCTCGCCTTTGTAAGAAAATAATTCAGCTTCGCAATAAGGGCTCGTATTGAGGTGATATTTAAAACTTATGAATGAATTGAAACGTTTAAGGTACGTTTCTGCACACAGCGACTGCTGAACATTATATTTGGTTGAATTCTGTTATTTGGTCGCGATAAGCTTTGTTGAAAAAGTTTTGTACTCTGAAGGAATTCGATACTTAGATACCTGCGTCTTACCTACTCTTACATACGGATGCCAAACGTGACCATACAACATAAAAATAAAAACTAAACTAATGTCATGCCAGAAAGCAATGGAAAGAAGCATATTAAAAATTAGAAAAATACAAAAAATAAGAAGAAAGACTAAAGTTACAGATGCCTTACAATATGCCCTAAAACAAAAATGGCAGTGGGTAGGACATATAGCAAGATATACAGACAAAAGATGGAATAAGGAAAAGAGGGCGTCCTAGAAAAAGGTGGATAGATGATATAGAAGCGATAGCAGGAAGCGAACTGAGAAAGAAGAATATGGATAGAGAGGCCTGGAAAAAGCTGGAGGAGGCCTTTACCCAAGAAGAGGTTCCAATCAATGGCATTGAAGAAGATATTGACAACAAATAAATGACTAAACTCATATTTAGAAGTAATTATATTTTAATAGGTTTAAGTCATATAAATTGTAATAAAGAAATGTGTATAAAGTATGTAACAAAATTTTCGTAGATCGTCAATAAATGGGCTTTATTATTATTATAATTAAGCTTTGCTGTCGCAAATCCAATCTTTGCAAGACAATCGCCAACAGCAGTTAGCTGTTGTAGTAGTAGATAGTAGATAGTTGTAGTAGATAGTAGACCTACTTAAAACGTGTTTACATAGTGGTAAATTGTTAGGATGGCGAAATCATCGTTAGTCGGCTCTATAATTTTGTTTTTAAATATATATAGGAAAAACCTAGAAATATTGCGATAACCATACACAATTATAATGAGTCATTGCTCCGAAGATTGCCAAATTAATAACACATTACGGTGATGTAATTATTTCTTCAACATTATATACGCAACCACAAAATAATTGGTTGTTCAGAATCAGTCAGTGGCACCTTACTCTTTTTTACATAACTGATGACTCAGGCATGCTGCGCGTCTGATAGAGCTTATTCATAAATAGTAGCAATACCTTTTTTCGCAGGAAAAAACATGTTATCGTTACTACTGGGTGAGTGGAACAGTTATGTTGGTTTTGCTGATCTTACTGCCAAATGTCGACACTTGGGAATATAGTCCGAGCAAGCGTCCGAGTTTCTAACCCTATTTACACCCTACGCTGACATACCGACCAAAACCCGCTGTGGCCTTTCTCGCCGCATACGAGGCGACCCCAGCTAAACACAACCCGAACTTCGAGGTTAAGTCCCATAATAAGTACTTATACTGAATACAATGCCTTAACAAAACAATGCTTGCGACAGAAATACGACAAAAAGTGGTACCTATACGCTATTAACATAAATAACAAAATCCTTTAACATGTTTCAGAGGGTAGTACTATAAACCATTTAAAGTTCAAGGTATTCCTTTTACATCACGTTTTAAGTGGATATGTTATCGACGGAATCCGTAGACCTTTATTCATGAGCTTGACGCGTAATTCCCGTACGTGCAAGGACCTATGGAAATTAGTCTTCCGAATTTCAATAAGCCATGGATCCAATGGCACAGATCGACTATTACAGAATAAAGGAGCGAGGGTCTGAAATCTCTATCAAATATTATGTGCTCCTATAGAATAACAAATCTACGGAAAGGAAGGCAATATTTTGTGTTATTTTTGAATGATCATAATATGTAACTATGTTTACACTAGAATGTGTTTTGCTTTAAAAAAAATGGTTTTTTGTTCATAAAAGTCATTATAACGCAATTTATACTATTATAAATGTGTGGGTAATGTCATTGAGGACAAAGCTATGCTACGTACTAGATATGATCTTGTTATTAGGTTTATATCTAACATTCGTGATCATCAGATAGTTTATCACTTTACAGTTCAACCATACATTGAACCAACAATGTTGTGTATTCCTCGTCAATTATCGTTTGCTTTCACGGTGAAGGAAAACATTGTGAGAAAACCTGCATGTCATAGCATTTCTCCGTAAGAATTTTGTGGGTATGTGAAGTCTTCCAATCCGCACTAGGCCAACGTGATTGACTAAGGCTTAATCCCTCTCGATAGTAGAGGAAGCCCGTGCCTAGCAGTGGGCAATATATCATACATGGTACATATTATTATATATAGGTAGCTAAACGTTCATCAAAGCTTATGAAGACGAGAGAATAGTGACTGCATTGCTGCCTTTATAGAAGGAATGTGGATGGGAAATGGAAGAGAATTTATTAGGCTTCCGACAATCTCTAGCTATACAAAATGCAACAAAACAGCTGCCAATTCACACCAGTTTTCTGTGCAACGAAAAAACTGACAACTCGATGTATTCGCACGGCAGATTAAACAGTTTACAGCATGGCTCTATTTTGAAGATGGTTGTTTGACCCAAGTTGACGCAAAATCGGTGAACCCATAGGGATGAAACGTTAAACACAAAGACTGTTGGTTATTTTAGGAAATAAATATGCCCTTTTAAGGATTATATTTATTTATGCACATATTACACGTGACATGCAGCAAAAGTCGAGAGAAGAGAGAGGAAATAAAAATCTGTCATGTATTTGATATCGTACGTCAGAATGACATTTATATTGCGTTTTATTTATTCAATAATATTAACATTTGTGTTGGCAATATTATATTTTATGTACCCTGGCACCACTGCGTATGCCCGAGCCGAAAAAGTATGGCGTGTTTGTACCAATGTGAACCTGAGAAATATTAATTTAAAGGTGTTATGATTAACATTATTTTATTTTGGTGTCTGAAAATACTTAACAATAAATAAGTTCTATCAAAGACACAATATGCTCTATAAGTATATAATATCAGCCCTGTATTAAAAACTGTCCCACTGTTAGGCACGGGCAGACTGTACTACTGAGAGGGATTAGGTCTTAAGTCCACCACGCTGGCCTAGTGCGGATTGGTAGACTTCACACACCCTCGAAAATTCCTGTAGAGAATTTCTCAGGTATGCAGGTTTCCTCAGAATGTTTTCCTTCACCATTAAAGCAAGCGATAATTCAAAAGGAATACACACATATTTTTTTTAGAAAAGTCAGAGGTGTGTGCCCTTGGCATTTTAACCTGCGAACATTCGTCTCGGCAGTCCGTTCCACAACCAACTAGGCTATCGTCGCTACTACTATATGTAGCTATAAGTATATAGGCTACTTTAATCTTGAAAAATATTTTTTATGCGGACGGAACCCCTAGCAATACTTACCTACACTATCTCTGCCATGTCATATCGGGAATAAATCGCGGTGCGCACTCGCCCTGAGATTACATCGAGACAACCGTGTCGACATCGTAAGACTTTCACTTGTCTGATTTACGTCATTTTATACTTATTACGGCTTGTATTACGAGACGAGTCATAGATCTTATGTTACTTACTCTATTCCAAATGCTTGGTCTAAAGAATATTGAGCATTATTAATACATGTATCATGCGTTGTTATATTAAGAAATATATATAATATGTTCCACTTTCACTTATTATATTACAACCTTCATACTGTAGATAGTAGACAAGAAAGAATTCAAATTTAAGTCGAATGTTCAATAATTTGTTCTAAATTAAGATTCAAAATCCGATTTGTTTTTAGTTAATTATAATTTAGTGTAGCGTATGCTGGGTCTATGTCTGTAATTTTTTTGTTACTACATGTAGCGAATGTATTTATAATAATATTTTTCTATTTATTTATTTGAAATAAATATAATCAATCAACTAAATCCAACTAATGGAATACAAATTTGTAAAGCGTTATAAATTGTTTCTATATTTAATTTGTATTTCGATCTTTTTCTAATCTACATTTAAAATTTAAATATAGAACAGCGACATTCTTCAAACACATTTTTTCCTTGTGCACCCCTCGCTCCCTCTCTAAAGCAAATACCTGTAGACCGTCGTTTGTCCCAATAGGGAAATTGTTGCCGCGCTTGCCTTCCCAACATCCGCATATTACGAGGTAGGATACAAATAAATTACATTTGTACATCTCATGTGTACGATTTGCATTGGAAGCAAAATGCTATTAATATTGGATACAGTTTGCGAAATCCGTTATTAATTTCTAACGATTTCTGGATAGTTTATCGCCATAATTCGATTATTGAAGTATTCATGCGGATGTTGATTTTAATTATAGATTCGAATTAGTATAATTAGTACCACAAATTCATCCCTAACCATTCACCCTAGTTCATTATGCCAGTTACTATGCCAACTTCACTAAAGAAATATTGTTACTAATTAAAAACAACTAATACATTAATATGGAAAAAAATCTCATATAAGCTATCGTTAGCGAAACACAAAGAGATAAATACAAAAAGGTTATGAGTTTAATAAAGTAAAATACATATGTAATTCGATCATTCTATTATGTACCTAACGGATTTGCTCATTAACAAGTACAGCCTAATCAGTAATCTCAATTTACATTGTTATAATTATTTGACAGCTTTGTTACACACGGCCCAGAAGTCCTTTTGATCAGAAATAATTGGGTATAAAAGACAACCTACATGAGCATTTTTTTTTTTTTATTTTAGCTAAAGAAGAAAAAATATTTAAATTTTTATTCAGCGTGTTTATAACTCACTGGGTTTTCTCTGCGGCTTTGGCGTGAAAAAGTTTCTCGGAATAATTATTTGAAAGTAGACTATAGCAATCATAAGTAATGTAACTTGCTATGAGTAGGAATATCGGTTTAGTTTGTAGTTCACGCGAATAGCGCTCAAACAAACTCTTCAGCTTTATAAATTAGTAAAGTATAGAAATATGCTATGCAAAATTAGGGTCATGTAATCAAAAGCAATGATATAAAACACAAATGTGGAAATGATACAAAATGTACTAAAAGCTTTGGAAAATTATCATATTATCTTTTAAATTATTTGTTATATTTAGCGTATATATTTATGCTTAACATAATAATGAAACGGGTATAAAAACCAGCTATTACTGGATATGTAAAGAAAATAACATTCTCCGCTGTTTTATCCATTGTTCAGAATTTAGATTTGGTATTTTATGAATTGCATTCAAAATTAATTAAAACCCTTTAACAAAATACGAAATGTTGTTAACAGTTTACATTATTTACGAACCAAAAAAACGGTTTAGAATGAACGCGTGTCGATTAAATTGGGCAAGCTCGTGTGATGAATTTAATATAACCATTATTTTACATGCTGTTATGCAAAGCGACGGGTATTTCGATTTTAAAATTCAGGAACGCTAAATATTAGCCATTTTTATGCAACGTTTAGAAATGGACCGTAAAACTGTTCGACAAAAAGCAAGACAATAATTCTTGAAGAACAACTTTAGAATGCTTATTAATATAAAATTCGAATAAATGTTCCGAATTCAAATTGAATATTTATACGAACACTTTTATGTTTAAATACATAATTTTATATCTACGTATCTAACCTAAATAATTTTTACCTATATTGTACAGGATAAATGCATGTAATATCAAGGTCAGACGGTATAAAATTAAATATTTAATTTCGACAAAAGATTTTGCAATATTACGTGCAGGATGTTTTATTATATTATTATGTAAATACATCAGACATTTAAATCTTACCAAGTTTTACAAATATAAAAACAATACCTACACAACAATATGGGTTGTTTACTTTAATGAATTCTATTTGACATAAATAGCAATATAACAGCCTTATTTCCAATGGGACATAAATGGAATCCTCTTAAAGCCTTTACATAATGTAAGAGACTCCCGCGCAAGAAGTCATGTATTTAGATAGAGACAGTTGTTAAAGCCAAGCGTTGTTTAACAATCAACCATAAAAAAAAATGCTCATTCTAATGCCAAACTAAATTTTATGTACTTTGTTTATTTAAGGTGATATAAATAAAAACCCAATCAATTAAGTATTTTCAACTTTAAACAAACTATCACTACATTGTCAAAGAGTTCGAATGCTTCATTCAAAATATTGGATTTGTCATAGGTCGTATACAGAGTAGTAACCATTTATTCTGCGCGTCGGATACAACAAAATCTATTTTTTTCTATTTTGTAACTCACACTTTTAGCAGATTCGTTGTCAATCGAAATGTTTGTACAATTTTTGGTTTGAAATAGATTTTTTGGCTAACACATTTAAAGCTCAATTTGCTGTAGTTACAAAGGAATACTAACAAAAACAGAAAAGGATCACAAAACGTTTATTTTAAGTGTTAAAACGATAACAACAAAATTTGATGGTGAGTTTTTTTTATTACTATGAATGACGAGATAAGCTTGCCGTTCGCCTGATGGTAAGCGATACGACAGCCCATAAACAGTAGAAACATAAACAGTTGAATTACAAAGTTTTGTTTGGTATTCCACTGCGCTCGCAATCCTAAGACATGAGATGTTAAGTCTTATTATGTCCAGTACTTACACCGGCTACAATGTCCTTCAAACCGGAACACAACAGTGACTACACACTGCTGCTTGACGGCAGAAATAGACATTGCAGTGGTACTTATGCAGACTGACTCCCACATATGAGAGACCTACCACCAGTAAAAGTGTAGTTGAGTAGTATTTTTGTCATTTATTAAAGATGTAAAGAAAGAAATTAAACACAGATATGATTAGTAAAATATATGTACATTTCTTATACTATAAAATATATTTTAATAAATCAGTATTTTATCGTTGACACTAGCTGACGCGACAGACGTTGTCCCGTCTTAACTATGAATTTGCAGTGCGCATTCTGTCAATTGCTGACAGTTATTTCAAACAATTGACAGTTATATAAAATTTATATTTTCGTTAAGTTTTCTAAAATTCCCTATTTTTCCGCGCAAGTTTTAGATTTTTTTCTTTCATAAGAACCTTCTACTGACAATAACAAACACAACAAAAAAAAATGTGTAGTCGGTCTAGCCGTTCACGCGTGATGGCGTGACCAAGGGAAATAGAGATTCATTTTTATATATGTAGACAATAGCAAAGTTCACACGTAAAACAAAATATTGTGGATGAAAAAAACTTTGAAGATGGAAATGTGACGCTATTCGAATTGCGATAATTATTATTCGACTAACACCGATGACTCATAGAGGCGATATAGTTTTATAGTATATATAAAATTATGAAGTAAAATATTTTTCAATATTGCCTATATGCATAATATAAAAATAATGTTTACCCATGGCCTACTAAAAGGTCTGACCTAATTAAATCAGAAATTGCAACGTCATGAGGAATTTCCTGTGCTTAAATAAAGGAAATTGCCTATTCATAAAGATTGATTAGCCGTAAATTAATCTCACGAAATGTACGTACGTGTGTACGTATTATGCGCTCATTAATAATATAAATGCATGAATGGTCCTTGCAAAATAATTTATTCATAGAAATCGAATACCTGTCAGATATTATTGAATAAACGACCCAGGATAATGAGGCACTAAAAACTACTTTTGATTATTTAGGAACTTATTTATTAAGATCGTTTAGAACAGAATTTTGTTAGCTAGAGCTACGATATACTTTGGACTTCTTATTTCCATGTTCCGTAAACTCAGAACATCGAAAGCCGATTACCCACATCAGTGAATGTATATTCACTATAACTAAAATGCAATTATAGTGATTATAATGTAGTTACTATTGTAATTGTAATGTAATTGCTGCGTTTTTTAAAAATATCGAAATATATTTTCACTGTAATTAGAGATATAGACCAATGCATATTTCTATCACAAAACAATACCGTGGATGCATTGTTGTGTTTCAATTTACATACATACTCTCGATATTCAAATACAATAATAAAAAAGAGTGATAATTGTATGTACCTCTAAATTAGTAAGTGATGAATAAAACTAAGCTCCATTGATTTGTGGTCGACAATCCCGTAGTAACCGAGTCAACTGACGCTTTTCGTATTAATTATTCTCATTTACCTGTGGATTCATTAAGTTAATGTATTTGCTAATCATTTGGCATACGTGTTAATCTTCCAATCGTTCCTGACGTCATAGAAAATGAATTATGATGCATAGTTTATTATGTTGAACGAAGTATTGGTTATATTACCATAACTGTTCTACTTATATACACTTAATTAATATAATTATTTTATTGTTTTAATGGTATATTTATACTTTTAGACTGGTGATTACTGACGGTAGGCCTCTCATGTGTGAGAGTCCGCCTGGGTAGATACCACCGTAACGTTGCTACGTGTAGTCGTCACTCTTTTGTCCCAGTTTGAAGGACATTGTAGCCAGTGTAACTACTGGACATTATAAGATTTAACACCTCGCATGTATGACGAGCGCAGTAGAACACCAAACAATACTTTGTAAATTAAAGTTGTTGGATGGTGAGTCTGCTGTGTATGGGCGGGCGGTCGTATCGCTTACCATCAGGCGAACGGCAGGCCCGTCTCGTCATTCAAAGAAATAAACTAAAAAAACAAAAACATTGCAATAATGTAAATTAAATGTTATTCGCCTTTTCATTGTATAACCAAATCACACAGGTTTAATAAAAAAGAACAGATAAAATATTATTATCCTAATAAATAAATTGCAAAAGAATCAACAGATTTATTTTTATCTCTCTCTCTGCATAATAATATCGTCTCCATTAAAAACCTAAAATGTTTTTCCTTAATACCATAAAGACGAAACATGCGTTCAATAACAATCATTTGTAATACACACTTATTTACTTTAGCCCCATTCCAAAAACGCAATTCTGTGGCGCAATTCTAAACCTAATTCGAAGGTGTAAAAGTCTTACAAGACCACAAGAACTCTAAAAAGCATTTTGTATGCTAACATAACGTTATATGATATTAAACATCTGATATCCGGAACCACGCGGATTAATTTGAGAAGATTGAATTATGTATAAGGAATTGCGAACGTTTCACGGATGCCTAAAATTGGAACCGACGAGCGAAATATTGGGTTGATGTTGGCTTTTTAATGTAGTCAGCTGGAGGTAGAATGCATCGAAGTATTAGATGAAGTGAGTACTAAGGCTTGAAGTATTGGTTTATAAGTTATGATAGATGTATAAATTAGTCTTCTACAATAGAAGTAAAACACAAGCATCGAGTCTAAAATAATGAATCATCATGATCATCACCTATAGAAAGACATTTCCCAATAATCGAAGGAACAATGGAAAACCCTTAAAAATAGTTAAGCCACGCAATAGACATAATATCTATCTTTGAATGAAGAGACCGATTAGACCAGCATGGTACTCTGAAAGAAAACTAATTTGAAATGACAGGTTGCTATTACGTTGTGTATGGTGAATTAGAATTTTCAGACATTGCCATCTCTTCCCTAATCAGGGTACGTATATTCTAATTTATGGCCGGTAGAGCAGTCATAATTCTTCGACAACTAATTCACAACCTCATCTTTAATTCTAAGCCTAAAAAAAGATCTCACCATGATAAGAGAGATGATGGCACCATCAAGTTTTGTTCAAAATAAAATATGTATCTATGTATATTTTTTATAGGACATTATTTGGTTATTATTGTTTCCATCACAAATGTATAGTGGTTTTATTCGCTAACTTCCTCTTATATTTAAAACTAAGAATAATCTGTACCTTCAAATGGTTTCTTTTTTTTTAATTAATTGTTTACGTACAATGCCTTATGAACGCGCAAGGACGTTGTAATTAAACTTGTCCGGTTTGGCTATTTATATTAAATACTCGCATTAGCTCGCGGCTTCGCCTGCGTGGAATTCGATTTAGGACATTGCATTAGTTTATTAATTAGTGTATGAATAAATACAAGCCCAAAAGAAATTTTATTGTGAATACGATCTACCTATAAAGATTCTGTATAGATTAGAGCTTTGTAAGTAAAAATAGCGAGCTCAGTGAGAGCTAGACTCGTGCATCGAAATTCCTACACCCCAACGCTTTTGACCACTAATTTTTCTTAACATCCGACATTGTATATTTTTTTGTTGTTGCTTTGTATGACGGGATGAGCCCGCCGTTCGCTCGATGGTAAGGGATACGACCGACCATAAACAGCAGAAGACCATCCAACACCTTGAATTACAAAGTATTGTTTGGTATTCTACTGCGCTCGCCATCCTGAGACAAGAGATGTTAAGTCTCATTATGTCACTACACATTGCTGCTTGGCGTATAAATAGACATTGCGGTGGTACCTACCCAGACGGACTCTTACATATGAGGGACACACCACCAGTAAATAAATATTTTACATTTTAAGCTTGTAGTACCTACCCAGGCGGACATATGAGGGACCTACCACCAATAAATTTACATATTTTATACTCGTAAGTTATTTTCAAAACATTGAGCCTTTTAAAAATCGAACAAATATTATACAGAAATAACCAATTGCGGTTCAAAAAGGCTCCTTTATCATACAAGCAAAAAAAGTACGGCAAAGTTTATGATAGTTTATAGATTCATTAGTGCAAACTCTAACGAAGTGCCAGTTTGTGTTTACCAATCTATAAAGCTTAATCTATTTTAAAAGGCTGAAGAGTTCGTTTGTGTAAACACGCTTCTCAGGAACTACTAATCCAATAAAGTTTTTTTCCACTTATAGTATGCTACTTTACTCCTGGCTGCTACAGATGTATTTCAATCCCGGAAAGATATTTAACCCGAAATCTCTTCACGGGGGCAAAACCGCATACAAAAGCTAGTTATACTACAGAGATATATATTTATGACGATATAGATATGTTTATGATATACTATACAACACTGACAAACGTTTATTCCGGCGGAAATAGCCTAATTATGAAACACACATAAATTACCCATACAGTATAACGAGACATCGGTTCATAATCGAGTTTACCGAAGCCGCAACTTCCGATTCTGCGGTATCATTTAATTAATATCACCGGGGTCCATAGCATATTATATATTTAGGATGATTGTTGTATATTAATAACTAGCTACTCCGGCTTCGCACACGTAGCACACACACACATCACGCATTTATCCTTGAAGGGGTATGCCGAGGGACAACCAGGGCACCCACTTTTCGCCTAGTGTGTTCAGTCCTATGACGTGATAGGGAGCAAGCCTATCGCCATATAGGGCACAAACTCTAGGCACCGAGGTAATACTGAGCAGAAAATCCCAAATGACACTTTTCCCGACCCGGGATTCGAACTCAGGACCTCATAGCGCAAATGTTTGAGCAATTTTAAAGTCAGGAACTTTCTCCATATATCTTGTATGAAAGGTGAATCAAATGGACTTTTGAAGATGTGAAAAATGTATTCAAATATAAAATATTTCTAGCCCAAAGAAACCTATACTCATGAGAATTCACCTGAATAATTTCGGAGATATGTGTAGTCTTCCAAAACTCCCAACCTACCCTAGGCCAGGTTGGTGGAATAGGCCTAAACTCTCTCAAAAGCTGAAGACCCCAACAGTGTATCAGTACATAATACACACACATGCAGAAGGGGTATGCAGAGGCGCACCCAGGGTACCCACTATTCGCCAAATCTGTTCCGTCCCATGGCGTGATAGGGTGCGAGCCTATCGCCATATCGGGCACAATTTCCACGCCGTATATATTACAGACTGGTATTATATTATATTGTTTATTAACATTTCAACACATACTATGAACCTATTGTCTGCGCGCACGACAAGAATACGAGATTATTCTATTGTTCTTACCCGATAGACCTACTCAAACAACTGCTATAAACGTGCAATTTGCCAATGAATTAAAGATTCTGCTACCATAAAACTAAGGAGGAAAATCATCGAGAAATTAATACCTAGTTTGTATTATAAACTGCATAGATATAACTAGTCTAATTATAATAAATAAAAAAAATTAACAGGATTTTATCTATAATATATTAATATTAAAATAATTATAATATTATCATTATACAAAACTTATGAGTTTATTATTTAAATGGTATTTTTTTTTTCAATAGAAATAAAAATATTTCTTACCAATTATAGACATTATCATCTTCAAATATGCAATTTTTTTTATTAGTCAATATTTATTGAAACAGTACCTATAGTGTACTTGGAATACTTTGATTATCAAACTTAATTATATCTTTTTATACATGTGTATAAAAAACCTACGTAACTATTACACAACAAATATAATCATAAAGGCCCTAATTACAAATAGTTTATATACAATTATTATACAACGAATCCATTAAAAAATAATAATACAAAGAAAAAACATTGTATACAAACCTGCTTTGTAAATCACTTAATATGTATGTCCACAGATTAAAAACTGAACTATCGTTTTTCGAACGAAAACGTAATTCAAAATAACGTACAAATAGGATTTACGTTCGCGTCGCGTGCGCCGTCGAAGGCTTTAAAGTAAAAACTACCAATTGGTATACTGGGCCTTGCCATTCTCTTGCTAGAAGGTATATCGTCACAGGCAGACCGGTTGGCTGTCTTCATTTACACCGTGATTTAAAAAGTAAATAAATAAACAGGTTCGGTGCACTCTAGATCTGTTCGCGCATTCAAATCGAAGCAATGACATTGGCATGACAGGAATAATAAAATTCAAACTTTATTCGTAGAATAGCTAGTGATACACATTGCTCTTATGTGTGTGAATAGTTTAAAAATATTGTCTCGCAATCTAACTCGAAAGATTTAGATACTCGGATATAAACTGTATTCAATTATTAATATATATAAAAAGTTATTCAAAATCAAAACAGAAGTATGTGTTTATTATTTCGATAAATGATGTTATTTATGTAGGTTCTATTAGTCATATTCAGTTTGGGGTAAAACTTGTAACACTGGGTTTATGAGTGAAATACCAGCATTAAAGAAAGAAATATTTATCGCCTACAAAAAGAGAACCTGTAACTAATAGGTACCTGTAATAAAAGACGAGAAAAAACTTATAAATACTGCTGGGGTTAGGAAATTATGTACACAAAGAAAAATCCTATCACTATTTTATGTATATGTATTTCGTCCAAAAAATCAAAATCATATGCATAAATAAAAAATGGCAATCATATAGTTTGGTATTTTATTTGATCTTTCAGAGATAGATTTTCATGCTTTCTATTATAATTTCGAGTGAACTAATTAATTACTTACTGTACTCAATCAACCCTTATTAACATTTCACATTAAAATCTATTATTTGATCTAGCGGTTTATTACGCTTCGGTGTAAATTGACTGAACATTATTAATTTAGAGAAATGGGCAGTGGGTTTTGCCATCTTAATAATATACGAGTAACATTTAATCATAAGTATGCGTGTAACGGGTTAACATCGCTGAATTACACATACAACAGTATTTCTTTTAACAAACCATTTAAATTTAACATAGTTTCCTGTTATTATGTTTCAAAATCCTGCACGCGATAGAATGCTCGCATTTATAAAATACGTTGTCGCACCGATTACTCGTTCTATTATAATGGCTTTTTAATTCTAAAGGCCACTTTCTAGTAAAACCGCGCGCTAACTGTCTTTATATAGTTTTTAAAGGGTTTAGAAGGTTTTTAGTAACATCATGTTCCGCAATATGTTATCTTTACTTTGGTTGTTTCAAATTTGTTATATCGTATTGCTTTTTTAATTTCATAATGAGAATACCATTCACTTTTTTATTCCATGCATCTCCTAAAGACACACACATATTTATTTGCAACTGACACTATTACGTACCTTCCAATTCAATAATAAATATTTCAATATTTTTTCTCAAAGGCCCATAATTTATTTTTTAAAGCAGTTATTCGTAGATCTGTACATATTCCCACTCGTGCGCAAACAAATAGGAAACGAATGCTTAAGGCCACTTGCTCGGGCAGACACCTTAAGTGTACTTCGATATATGTTTTATAGTCTGTCGACAGTAATTACAATTAAATCTGATAATATGTAGACTTAGAGTGCGCAATCTTGAATGACACACGTAAAGTGATATTCTCTCTATTATATCGCAATTTTAGTACGTATTTCTTATAGGTAATTGTAAAGTTGTTGAATATTTTACTATCTCTTTCAATACTATGTGTGAGATGATAGTGATATCTGTCATTGCTTTATGAGAATGGTATATAAATAAAGTAACAAAAAATACTTCAGTAATATGATAGTAGAGTAGAAAATTGAGTATCAAAAATCTACTTCAGACACTACACTCAGTAACTACAATCAGTAACGAGAAAGATCTATCTATCTATCTACAGTAAATTCCTTGACAAACATATTATTATCTGTAATTGTTTAAAATACGCCGCTATCTACTCATTAGTTATGCCCAAAACTTCGTTAGGGAGCTTATATCTATCTCAGTGCCTATAAACGTTTTCTCGGTAGACTACCACACAAGAAATATTTCTCGCGTCTTCCAGGTATAATTTCCAAAAATATTAAATGTCCAGACACGCATAATCTTCGATCTGATTTTATACACATATAAACACAGAGAACTCTTTGCCTATAAACTGAGAACATACAAAATGTCGAACGTGTAAACTTCGCAGCATCATCGGTCTATCGTCCTATCGTATCGTGCGATCGTGTGCATTAGCTGGTGTTTGCACTCTATAAGGATGGAAAACGAAACGAGACTAATCTAGGAATTACTTTCGATCGGATCATTCAGGTTCACGAGGATTTTCTAACGCGCCAGCTGCTCAGGAGGGAGTCATTAATTTATGTAATTTATTTTTACTCTCCTTTTACAAGTCATTAGGATCATGATCTTTAACTTTGTAGACGATGCAGTCTAGAGTAATTATGCTTATGATTATGGTATATGTTAATGATTATGGTAATAATTATAGTACGGAAATCTCGTAGTATTTTTCCTATTATAATCGATTGGCTATACACTCGAGATATTTTTAGCCTTATAAAGGGAATTTTCCAATCATTCACGCCCATCAGTACTTTAATCCTTGACCCTGAGATCTCTCAAGTAAGCAACAAAATGATAAAAGAGTTATTAGTTAAACATTGCTCAGTATCAGCCCGTAGTCTGGGAATTTTGGCAGATATGGCGATAGGCTCGCCCCCTATCCACACCATGGCACGGAACACACTTGGCGAAAAGTGGGTGCCCTGGTTGCGCCTCTGTATTCCTCTCCGGGGATAAATTCGTGATGTGTGTTCTCGTGTTAAGTTAAAGATCATAAACTTTAAAATTACGTATTGAATATTTGATTAAAATATCATATTTGATCTTGCAAGTAAATTGAAAACTATACCTAGTCTAGCAGCACTCATTATTTCGAACATATTAATATACCAGGAAGAATTTCACACCTAAAAACCAAATAAAAAATTATCTAAAGAATAAATCTTCCTGTGTCAAGGCAGCGAGCTGAAAACATCTAAAGACCGTTTTTACTTACTCTTAATGAAGATAATTATTTCAAATGTGCGGCCTTGGCGACTGCGTGCTAATGAAGGGAGATCAGATCTTGCCACGCCATCACGGAGGTTGGTCAGTTTGTTGGTAAAACCAGCGATATTTTAATACTTTCTTTTTCAAATTACCAATATAATTATGAGTCGAGAGAATAAATTAGTGAATGAATTGGGCAAGTTTTGTTCATATATAATTTTAGTATCCTCAATTGTGATGGCCTTTAAAGATTTTTAGTTCCATATCAAGTTAATAACTTGGTTGTGACGTACATATTGGTCAACATTACGTCTTGTTTTTTTAATTTTGTATTTAAAATGGTATTTATTCGAGTTCGATATAGCATACATAATATATTGATTTAAATACATTATTTTTTGTACAGTGTCATATAAAAGTATACTATTAAATCAGTATTTAAATAACTGCAACCTATATGCATAAAGGATTTCCTTATAGCAGAGCAAATCGTTGAAATTATTATCAATTAGCTTCCGCCCGCAGCTTCGCCCGCGTGGATTTCGGACTTCAAAAATGGAGGAGGTGCTCAATTTGTCGGGATGTTTTTTTAATGTATGGTGGTATGCAGGTGGCCCGATTGTCCGGTCAGGGTCTGATGATGAGATCCTGGTGAAATCGAAGGAACTTTTAACCATTAAGGTTGCACACGCGACGGAAGCTTAAAAAATGTAGTAACTTCTCCCGTTTTCCCAACATTTCCCTTCACTGCTCTGCTCCTATTAATTGTAGCGTGATGAAAAGTATACTATAACCAGCTCAGGAGTATGAAAAATAATTGTACTAAGGTTCGTTGAAATCCGTCGAGTAGTTTTTGTTTCTATAACGTGTTATACAGACAGACAGACAAAAAATTTACATATTGCATTTTTGGCATCAGTATCGATCCCTAATCACCCCCTGATAGTTATTTTGGAAATATATTTCATGTACAGAATTGACCTCTCTACAGATTTATTATAAGTATAGATAGATTAGTGTTCGAAATTCAGAATTAAAAGCTTAAATAAAAACAATAAAAAATATCTTCCAAATAATTTCTAAAAATTTCCATTCGCTATTCACAATAATTGAGTTTGATTTAACTTTGCTCAGGATCTACAAAGTTGAATTTAAAGAGGTTTCAATTATTCATAGCAAGACTTTAACAAACAAATATAAAAAGTTAAGATATAGGTCAGAATTTCGTGGCCGAGTGAAGTAAAGTTGAGTGCGGTCAGTAATTAGATAAGAGGCATCATTTTAAAAATATTTTTTATAGACCCAATTGACTAAAGTATTCGTTTGCTAACCGATATAAAGATATTTAAGGGTTATTAATTATTACGTTTGCTTATCAAAAAGACCTTTATAACCTAAATTAGGTCATATTATTAAAAATCTAAAAGAACATGATGATAAATAATATCGAGGTTATATTTCGGAGAAGAATTTCTATGGCATAAATGGTTCTAGTACATGCGAATTATTATATATTATAGACTGTATAGCACTTAACTTCGGTCACGTAAAATATTTGACAAGTGTCACCAGTGAGCATGAGCGAAGATATAGAATGTACAAAACGACATAAATAAAGACATTTATTTAGATTTAAAATTTTGACCTTTATTGAACAAGAACTAAAAGTTTCTTAAGATATTAAATATCTTTGTGTTGAAAGGGAGGTTGATAATTATAAAACTTATTAAATATTTACTGGTTGTCAGCGCCTCAATATTTACGAAATTATATTTAAATTAATCCCTTCTTATAACAATTCCTGTTTATTTTTAATACTGTTATTTCGATGATGAAAATTGATTGTGAATCCCGTCTAAAAATAAAAGATTAAAAGTGAATAAACTGTAAACAATAAAAATGTATGAATAGTACTGCATTCCCTAAAAAAGTAGATTGAATTTGTTCATTCTAATTGTTATTGGAAAATTTAATTAAATACGTTCCACATTACAAAAATACTTCGTCAGGCATTTGCAAATTTGAAAAACGTTTCGTAATTCATTGTTACAGAGTGTTCTACCGACTCGTTTTATTAAAAGGCCATGACGTTTGATGAAGTGAATAAATTTTAAAGTTTGCAGATAATTGATTGACTATTTTAAATTATTTTTGATCGTCCATGTGTTGAAAATATTTTTTCGCTTTTAATGACAAAATATAGTGATATATTCTCATTAAAAGCGAAAAAATATTGTAAGTAGAGACTTACAATCGATTCCTGGCTTAAAGATTATCATTCTGTTTATCAAATTACGAACCCAAATCATTTTATTACTTTTCTTTTTCTTTCGTCGTGCCACAAGCTTTTAGGTCCATTGCCTTGTTTACAAAATGATGACTGTATGAAATGTCAAATGGTTATCCATTTTTTACTGCAATGATAAAGAAGTTGCTTATATATGGCATGTACGTTTGAATATTCACTTCGAGCATGCGTATTCATAGGCACTCTTTTAATGAGTATGCTTTTCACAAGGGTAATAAATACAGCTAAAGAGCATATTGGTTAAGCATACTCATTTCGTGACATCTCTATTTGAGTTCCTAGTGTTTCCTAAAGTGTCCTAAAGTTTTTTACGATAAAATTTACTTCAATGCCGTGGTTGAAAATATTTCCATAACATTATCCAATGTTAACCTTTGAAAATTACTTCCTGCTACAATTACGATTATCACTTAAAAAAATTCCACGCAAATATTGCGTACGATGTTGATCTGGAAAAAAAAAGAAATCAAGAGTCAAACGCACCTTCGTGGACTTAAGTGAATTAATTCCGAGAACTTTGTCTCCTTAACTTTGTTAGTTCGTATACAATTTATTTCCCCAAAGGGGCACAAACATTGATAACTTTTAATATACCAACCAATTAATCTACTTCGGTGAATTAATTATATTATACAGGAACACGATTGATGCCAACGTCCGCCGGTTTCCGAATAGGGTACGTGAGTTTTTTGTTTAAATAGGTATATATAATGCCTTTAGGAAGATCGACTAAATAATTAAAAACACGGCACACAGGTATAAGATGAAAAAAGTAAAAAAAAAAAAGACTCCTTATCCCCCTCTTTACAATCATACTTGGAAGATATTTTACATGAACAACGTCGCGGGCAAAAGCTAATTTGAATATATTTAGTTGTTGATTAGGTAAGATGTCATTGTCTTTATCGTTGTAATGATCATTTGTAAAGATTTGAACTTGAATTAAATTACTACAGAGTGGACGACATTATTACAAATTAGTCACTATAATTATGCTACTTCAATATATGATTTTTGATATCAGCAACTATGAATATTTTTTTTGTTTCTAGAATATTCTGTAAAAACTGAATGTCATATTAAACCATTAAACAGCATCTTAAGATTGGGTTTTCTAATGCAAAATATTTATATTAGTTTGTCTGAATTGCGATGTAAATATAACATTAATGATCACAAAAAATGTATAACAAAAAAGGCTTACGGATTGACGCACGATCCACACGAGAGGTGCTTGTCCTTTTTCATTGGACCGGTACCAAAAATATATTATAAAGGCTTTATTAAGGTTCAATATCGCTTGGCAAAGCAAAATGTTGAAATTACGAGACAAGAGTGCATAATCAGTTTTAATACATTTAAAGGAGCAGTATAAATGGGGATGAATGAGGGGAATATTATATTGAAAATATTTCCTAAGTTCTAGAATATAGTGTTAATGTTTTTTGTAGAGCAATTGGATTTCAGGAAGAATTGCTTTGTTAGACATTGAGCTCAATGCATAGTAAGTTAAACTTATTTTATTCTACTGTAAAATGAGAATATCTCTGATTATGCATTCATGTTTCGTCTGAGATCTGGTTCATAAAAGGTGGTATTATGATTCATAATATTATAAACAAAAAGATATAAAAAAATATTAGATAGTAAAAAATAGAGCTATCAAACAATGCTTTACCTAAAATAATTGCTGAAGAAATTTGCACCCCTTTCAAGAATAAAATACTAACAAACAATAAAAGTCGAATTACAAATATATTACATCTATTTTGATGCATGGGCATTCGAGTAATACTTGCTATAAGATGTTAGTTCACACGTCTGGTTTGAAACAAAGAGCAACATAATGTTTTTTATTATGTTTAATTAAGTGTTTTTCCACGCACTAGGAAACGTGAGAACAGCTACATTGGACTTAAGACTTAATGTTAAAAGCACATTTACTGTTATGACATCCATCTTGTTTAACTGCTGAGGTCATCAGAGTGGTAAGGTATTTTGGGAACTACATTATGAACCATGGTACCTCTGAATTGTTATTAGGTCATGGGTACCTTTTAGCTTTAGTCACTGCAAAGGCTCTGAAGAAGGAGTAAAAGATGAAGAAAAGGAGGAGAAAATTATGATGGGAGAAATATGTTAGCAATAATAGGCATTATTACTACAGTAATAAGGAGTAAATGATTTGTTTAATTAGGTTTGGTTCCCAAATTCCGGTATTGTAGGATAAGTTACATGGATTTTTTATTTGAAGTGATACTCAGAGAGGATTCTATGTCCTTTCTGTTACTCAAGTTTATTATCCCTGAAAACATAGTTTACGTTTAGGAATGTAAGACATTAAAGTGAAACTATTTTTCAGATTTTAGCGCGGTTTTATATGTTATAATTTTTCAGATTGGGAAACAGACATTAGACAATTTGTCACCTTCTATATTTTAACCTAAATCAGCTGACCACTAAAATATAGCTACTCAGTTAGTCCTATACAAAAATACCCAAATCTTTCCATTAATAAAAACACAGCGTCACTTACTCATAAATATTACGCAAGAACTTAATAAGTTGTTGATTGAATTTTTTTCTGTCTAGATATACAAGTCTCATTATTAATATATTTATCACTAGATTTAATTTCGGCTTCGCTCGCATAGAATACGTTCCCGGTAATAACTGAAAATTAAACACACAGGGACAATGGCCTATAAATGAACAAATAATCACAATCAGTAATCTAGTTTAATAGATTAACGCGTTCAAATAAAAAAACGAATCCTACAATACAGAAAATTCTAGATGGAATTAGAGCTAATGAGTATTAAATTGAAAGTGATTATTGTATTATACAACAATGTTTTAATGAAAATAACTGGTAATGACTTTGTAACTGGTGTAATCACGTAATTGTCGTGTGTCAAAGAAAACAGCATGTCTAACTAAATAGATTAAATACTAATACATTAAACGAAATAAGAAAAATTACTTTGAACTTTAATGGAAATTAGATAAGCCTTTAGATTAACGATTTCATTGTAGGAATTTATTTTTTAATTACTTTGGAAACGTTTACACAAACGAAATGTAAAGGACCAAAACGCTAAGTAAATAAAGTAACTTAACAACGTAAAAAGTAACAAATTGTAAATAACTTTACGGCTCATAATCGAATAGATAATAGCAATGACATAAAACCACATGACTAAACTGCGCTATGGTTAGCTCATTACGAAAATCCAACCAAACCGGCCGCACAAACGATGCTAAATAAATAATGTTGGCCAAACTAAATTGCAATTAGCACACAAAGGTCTGTGGTACTTGATTTTAAATTCAAATACATGATAACATTGTTCATGTTAATATCATCGTAATAAATGTTCGCAATGTTACATCCATTTCGTATGTACAAATTGGTATGTAAAAGCCATGCGAAAAAAAAAATTGACATTAAAATAAAACTATTTGCGGATTTTATATAAAAGAAATCTCCCACATTAAGGGTAATCAAGGAATTTTAGTGTATAAGTAACGCAATACTAACCCCTAATCATAAACCACTTATTTGTGAATAAACTCCTTCTGTCTTTTGAATTCGTTGCAATTGTTCTCGGAAATATTACCAAAGTGAAATGTTACATAGTTGCATACAAAACTCTTTCCAACCAGCAGTATTCAACTTTAAGAGTGCAATATTAGCAAGCAAAAACTGCACCAGTAACGACTCCTTACCAAAAGAATAAATTTAACGAGTTCTGTATGAAACCATTTTGTATTATGCAGAATTATATTGTAATGGCAATAGCAATTTACAGTGATGCTAGGTTTCCAAAAGAATAAATTTAGCGATGATTTCCTCTTTGGCGTAGTTGTATTGTATGTGAGGCAAGTCTGTAGCGCTGGAACTCGGATTTGAATGCCGGGTCGGGCAAAGCAAAAAAAAATTCTGTTCAATGTTAAAAAGGACTTTGGAAATGCTACCATTAAACTGCAATAGACCCCATAACAAAGGACTTAACATAGCTGGTTCAACAAGGGTGCGTTACATCTCTGCCTATGCCTGAAAATGGAAAAGGCGTGACGCTATGTATGCATGACACTTGCTCATATTATACAGAAATATTTGGATCCGTGCAAACGCAGTCAATTTGTTTTGTTGTTGATGAAACAACTGTCATCTTCAATATCATTTCCGCTACGCCTTATATAGATATCATATTATACTCGTCTTCATCTTTGCTGACATGGTGCCAAAAATCATTCATTAATAACGAATATTTTCACCAAAAATCCTGAATTTAGTTTCCTGCTTTTTGTGCATTAGTACATATATGGTTTCATATAGTAACGCGACGCAAAATGACCCTGTATAACGGGAATATTAAGATACTACCGTATTTCCTTTACTGCTTAAACTTGCCAGTTACATGGTTTAATTTTATGCATAGAAACGCCCTAATCTAGTGATGTCATCAATGCTCAGAGGGCTAGTACTCTCGTAACTCCGTAGGTAACTTGTACGGGAAAGTTGAACGTAAATGCACGAATAATGCATGCTATCCATAGAGACTGGCTCCTTTCCCGATGTACATACTGTAAGAGCTTAATTTTGTGTTAAATACTAGTTTCACTTCAACTTTAACAGTTGCTGTATTCTGAATTCTGAAAATACATTAACCGAATAACGTTTTCTGGATTGAATGCCTCAAGCTGCGCACTTTCATGTATATCATTTATTATTGCATTTATAGAGAGAAAGAAATGTTGTGATCACAACTTGAGTTTAATACTAGTCTTTCCTATTTGAATTATGTTCGTTTTTGATTTAATGCAGTATTTTTGCGCATTATCTTATGCAATACTCGACTTTGACATTAACCTTACTGCCACTCCAATATAATGAAGCAATGTGACGTCGTCATCTATTAAAATATAATTATAAAACGTTACAAAAACGGATTATTTTAAGCCATTTGATTATATTTCTTTCGTTTATTTAAATTTTATGCGGCAGTTCGGTAAAATTTTTGTTTTAACATAATGAGATATTGTTGTTTGTTTCTATGTAAAGCATTATTACTCTTAAACGGAAGCTAGAATTGTGTTACTGCGGTCGACCGGCGGTTGCTATATTCAGACAGTAATATAAGATAGAATTACGAAATATGGTAATACTCTACAATATTATAGTAGTATTAGCCTTACATATAAAATAAAGTCTCCCGCCTCGTCGGTCTCTCTGTCTGAACGCGACAAACTCAAAAACTACCGAACGGATTTCGATGAAATTTGGTATGGAGATAGTTTGGAACATAGGCTTCTTATGATTTTTGGAATCTTCCAAGGATCAAAAATAGCCTGCTTTCCTCTGTATATATAAAGGGACATTCATCCAGAAAAAACTCTTTCACGGGACGATGCCGCCATCAAGCTTGCAAAGAGTAATATTAAGGGAGATAGTGAATAATAAGAAAGTTTTGGCAAGAAAGTATATTGTGATACAAAAATGAAACTCTAATTCCCTTTTCCAGCCAATACTTTAATGTATTTTATGACAAGGATATTAAATTATATGTGTTAAAATACAATACCTTAAAAACAAGTTAGGTACATGAATTAAATATATATAAATGACGCACCGGGTTTTACCATGTTTGCAATTTAAGATTCCGTACTTGCGAAAATAAAATAACTTTATAAATTGCATTTTGTTGTGATCAGTTCATTAAACCAGCATCGATTATATATGCATAAATATGTAGTTCGTTTTAACCGTTATAGAACCCTACATTAGTAAGTATTTAATAATTATTTTATTTATATTTATTATATCGGTTCTTATGTATGAAAATTTGCATCGACACTGCAAGTATCCGGTTAAATTATTGTCATATAGACTTGAGTCGAAAAATATCATATCAAATAGATCATAAAATGATGTACGTCTTGAGTCTTAAATATTCTATAATAAACATCAAGGTGTCAGTTTCGTCAACAATACATTTTTATTGATACTAATGGTTTTACAGTGACTGAGATTCGACCGTAAAATTTTATGTGTTTGTAACTCATATAATACATACATTTTATTTTTATATCTCATCTAATATTCCTTCGTGCGCGCAATTCGCTTAGGGACATAAAGTTTTCTCTTCACCTATTTAGTTAATAGTTACCTATTATTAGAATTATTATTTTTATGAATTAAAGTCAAGTAAATAAAATAAATATATATTTTTTTAATTATACTTAGTATTATTGGAAAATAAACTGCACATGTCGTTTCTATTGAAACAAAAACAACACAATCAATATAAAAACTGATCTTGTAAGACATTTAACATTATGATAATTATCTTTGACATTCAGTAAGACTATACATTAAAGACAAATAATTAATCTCGTTGACAACAGAGTTTGGTTATGATATATCCATAAACAAAAGTGTATACATGTTTATCTAACACATGGTAGTGTGTGTAATGTTTCCTTTTTTTGGTAATTTAATGTATCTCTTATATATATGTGCTTGTTCACTTTTTGGCTTAACATGTGCTATCTTATTGTGGAAACTGCTGGATTGTGTGATATTTAGTCTTTGTTTATTTTTTAGCTAATATTGTTCTGTTTGTTTCCCGAATATATATAAATAAATAAATATTATATAAAAATATTGGCTTTCTATCCTCCTCTATATAAACTTTAATTGTGCAAAATTTCATACCCCTCCATCCGCTTAAATTTGTCCTAAAAATGGGTACAAAGTTTTTGCCTCGCGTATTAATGTCTTACAAAATCCAAAAACAAAAATTCCACCAGAGTTAAATTCTAGACAATATGTTTATTTAGGTTAACACTAGGATTTCAGTTGTTACAATATTTCAGCACATTTCCCAAGAGGTTGTTCACGCGTCATTGATTTCGCCTTTTTACGAAACAGCTTAGGATGTTACATAAAAGTTTCAAATAAGTACGCAACCATTGACGTATATTCTATAGATATGAACGTCCATATAAACTATTTGTTCGAAATCTGAACCAAAATGGCAACCACAACGTCATTGTTATAACCTATTTATTCACTTGAACAACAAATAATTTTACTTATTTGACTGATATTTTTTATTAACATCCAGGTTTACCACAGACTCGAGTTCTTATATCATGAGCGCCACTCCGTACACAACCACAAGCTGTCAATATTGACTATACTAAAGCCAGTTTGAATGGATATCAGTTCAAATCAGTTGAACACAGTGAATGTTCGGAACGCCAAATCTAGTACGTAGTACAAATTATATCGATGTGCGCAACACAATAAAATGTTGATTACTATGTCACTCACTCGTTCCGAAACAAAAACCCTAAAACAGTTATGACGAAAGGCGTGACCTATGTTGTTGTATTCAGAAAATAACAGACAAAGCCAGTCTCATACAAATAGAGATGTCAGAGAGTATTATGTTCATACCTGAATATGATTCTCCGAAGAATATAAAAAGAATTTGCGATAATTTTATTTCTTTTGTCTTGTGTTCCTTTTAAATCTGATAAAGAGTACGTTATTTCTTACTTTCATTGACGTTTGATCATTTAAAAGAACGGTTAAGGAACTAGGAAAAAATATTATTAACCAGGGTCTTCAGTATAGCAATATCAAATATCCATGAAAGCTTTCGATTTTTTTTAACCATAGGAAACATTAGCGGTATACCCAAGACTTAACATCTTTTGTCTCAAAATGAGAAAAGGAACGTGATGCCGTAGTTTGTAATTTGCAGTTCGGTATGGTGTTTAACTTTTCTAGACTTGAGGTGCACCTACCATCAACTGAGCGATCTACTTTTTTCTTGTGTATTTTAGACTTTACACTTCCACCAGGAATTGTCACCAAAAGCCCCTAATCAGCCGACAAACTCATCGTAAGCCTTTCTATCTGTCTGTCCAGTGATTTGGGTAAAATAAATAAACACTTTTGTCTTAGTCGATAATATAAAAAGATACGACTATATAAAAATATTCGAATATTGTCGATCAATTAAAGAAAAATTCCAAAAATGTATCCTTTTTGTGACAACAATAATTTGTCAGTTCCACAAAACGTTACCGAAGATCCCTTTTTGATCATATTATAAAGACCTGAGTTACAAATCACTAAAAGGTTACCTACGTTTATATTTTTATCGTTATTATTTACAACAAAACTGTAATTGGCAGCCATTTATTGTTGACGAGAGTTTTAAGGATAATAAACTAAAATTAAAAAGAAGACTGCCTCGGTGGCGTAGTTGTACTGCATGCGCGGTACGGCAGCGCTCTGAGGTCCTGGGTTCGAATCCCGGGTCGGGCAAAGTGATATTTGGGTTTTTCTGCTCAGTATCAGCCCAGAGTCTGGAATTTGTGCCCGATATGGCGATAGGCTCGCCCCCTATCACATCATGGGACGGAACACAGTTGGCGAAAAGTGGGTGCCATGGTTGCGCCTCTGCATACCCCTTCGGGGATAAAATGCGTGATGTTGTGTGTGTGTGTAAAAAGAAGAGTAAAATATTTAATGTCAGATAACAATCTTGAAAGCGATATCCTTTTATCAATCAATTCAAAATATAGTTGAAGGATGTCTCCTTTTCCTTGAGTAAAGTTCAAGAGATTATTACAACTAGAAACCTGTGGGGCAATTCTTGCGCCTTCGAATTAAAAAAAATCTCGTATTGGATTTTTTTTTGCATAAAATTTTAATTGGTCTGTTCTGAAAATCTCAAGCCCTACAATTCTCGTACCTTAATTCCAACCATATGAATCTAACAAAGTCCTAATGTCTACTCATAGCACGTCCTTTTTTCAAATATATAGTATAATGGAAAGGTGATGATCCCTCCTCTGCAATACAACATTTGCTTTTTCGACTTCACCATTTGTTCTAGTGAGGCTTCTGCTGGGCACTTGCTTGGTTTTTTATGGACTGTAGTCATTTTAAAGACCAAGATGGAACAACATAAAATTTGAAAATATAATAATATTTCCAAATCAAAAGAATTACACAGTCAGATTTAGCAAAATATTCTACACTAGGCACTGCCTGTCTCGTAGAATGAATTAAATATAAATAAATATATTTGTAGTAATCCTATTCTTTAATTCAAACTTAATAATTATCTGACCCGATACGAAGTAAAAACTCATCGACTTATTCCCATTCAAATTTATAATTGTCAATTCAATAAAAAAAAAAACTCAAAACTTATTTTAAAATCTGCTTGCAAAGTGTATATCATTATATGTATTACAATAATATTAAATACGTACATGACGTTCTTTATCACGTCAGTTGTCACTTGCGATTAAAGATCGCGTTACTTACGTAGAACGGAACGCCTCGCGCACTGTTTATGTTTTAAGTGGCAATATTTTGCTACTCCGATTAGACATTTATTCGAATTTTATTTCGGCTGTTGCTGAAAATACAAAATTCGAGAAAACTACTTCAACATTTGTAATTTTACAGTAGAGAACCGGCTCTAATTGTTGGTTCGAGTTTGAGATTATTTCGAGGGAGCTGAGAATTACCTTAATGTAGTAAAATAATTCTTTTAATATAAAAAAGTTCAAAAATGATTAGCTGGATCACCTAATAAATAACGACTGCGACTGTAATCATCTCAAACAGCAGAGGAGTTATCGATGCTTTGTCATATTTTAATGAAAGAACAACATCAAAGTCCCTAAAGAGAACCATATTACAATAAGCAATAGCTTCCACAAGGACGTTCCTCTTCTTGGCATCGTTCTCCTCAGTTCTTATGCTCGTTATCTCCTCTCACCAGCTTCCACCATATATCACGTCATCAATCGCGTCTCTTGGCCACCTTAATGGTGTCAGGCATCATATACAGTGGTGTAAAGTTTGGTGCGGATCTGATCGTATCACCGTATTGCTATGCGTCCACACGCTCTTTTACCCTCTACTTTTGCTTTGTAAAGAAATGAGAAAATAAATAATATAAAAATGCAAATTATAGTATTAAAGAATAATCCATCCAAATGGAGCGGGAATCCCGTTCCGATTCGTTTCTGGCCATATTAGAGGACTTTTTAAAATTGTAACTTGTATGAATTTGCTAATAACTGACTTTTTTCGTTTTGTCGTTTTTTCCTTAGCCAATCGATGGTTATCACCTTGCTCCATACCTCAATACCTTTACACCTTAATAGAATATCGCAAAAAAGTAGTATAACAGATTATTCCGTGGCACAGATGTGTACGTCAACATAAAAAATAACAACTACGACATGAAATTTTGATGTTAAACCTTTACGTGTTGTGCGGTTAAACAGCGATTTAGCAGCACCGATCGCACAAACTGCCGTATTCAACGTAACTACACAATGGCATATTCCCGGGTTATTTTTCATTTGAAAGGGAAATTCGGTAAAAGTTTTTTTATTGACTTGTTTTCGCCGTAACTCTGCCGTACCGTGCTCGGAATATTCAATTTTTAAACCCTTTTCGGTAATATGATTTGTTGATATTGCGTAATGTTGTAAACGTATATTCTAAGTAAATATTAGCATAATTTTACTTATAAAAACTTAAGAAACTTGTCGACCTTTCGAGTAAGCGAGGCTAAACTTCTAAACAACAAATTATATTTAATGTACTTGAAGTGCGGATGTGCTGGCATTAAATAAACATTGAACTTGTACTTACAGGGTTAACTACTCCAAAACTTACGCTTTAATGAGACCAATGTGGCATTATTTATTTAAAATATTGTTTTAAAATTTAATACCACCACCTAAAGATAATTTGTGACGGCGAAGTTTGTTTTATAATTAAAAGAAAAATGTCTGGTGAGTGGTCGTTTGTAAAAAATAAGTCAAACCTTTTCTACACCAATCTTGACACAGTTTGTTGCGCTTACCTCGTTTTGAAGTGTGATAAGGGTTTGTGAAGAAAAATATAACATAAAATATATTATTATATTTTTTGAAAATTCAATTAATTAACACACTGTATATATCGTAAACATAAATATATATATATATATATCGTAAACATTACAAATCTTCCGTACGCCTAATTATTTAAAAATATTTGGTAAAACATAAAATTACTTCTGCTATAATTTTTAATACTTTATTTGGGGACCATGGTATGCGAAACTCTATGCGAAATGAACAAACTTGGCTTCTTAATTTAGAAATCTAGTAGCACCAATCCGTAAATGTTTACGACTTGCTAATGGAATGTGTCCGATACAGAACGAGAATCATTTATAGAGGCATTAAAAGTTAATATTTTAGAATTGGGTGTGGTCTAAACACGGCTACACCTTACAGTGAAGATGCTATTAAAGTCTATAGATTTGTAGGCAAGCTCTAAAGGACATAAAATGTTTCCTTTCCTGTTAAATTAGTTTTAGATAAGGCTGGCATAATCTTGTGTCAAAAACCTTTAGACTTCTATATTAAATAAATATATTTTTAATACTTACTCATTACGTAAATGAATACATCAGTAAACAAGTCGAACAAGTAAGTTATCAGAGTACGTATTTGCGTCTACAAATTGTTTACTATTTCAAAGGACCAAGAATATTCGGATCGTGACATGAGTTCAAATCTGCTGAATTGACTCTAGGAAACACGCGGCCACACGCAGTGTTTTGTTTTAGTTGCTATTCAATTTAACGTACTGTATATTTACATTCACTTTGTCAATATCATGCGTGCATGAATGGTTAACACAAAATATTAAAAAATGTATCATAAAAATATAGAGCTAATTCGCTTTTGAAAATCTATTAATTTGATGAAGCAAGCTATATATTTCTATATATTTTTGCTGCCGATTAAATTTTTGGCATAAATCTCTGTTCAAATACAAATAGCAAAAAAACAAATATAAAATATATTTGAAAATGTACGTAAAATTAATCCATTTACCATATCAGATTTAACACTTTTGGCTCAATCGTTACCAACAATTAATACTTCGCTAAGTAGATTCTGGGTAATTTCAATTTTTAATAAGTAGTTTTTATCTATCACAATTTTTTTCTGCGGCTTTACCCGCGTGAAAAAGTTTTCCCTGATAAATATTTTCTTGGAATAAAAAATTGCTCATAGCACTCAGGATTAATGAATTTCGTCAAAAGATTTAACATTATAATATTGGCTATCTGAATAAATATTGGGTGCTTTAGAACATGCTTAAAGGTTTTATATGCTATTGAAGTGTTACTACTATATTTATTATTCTTGTACATAAAAACATGTTACATTATATATAGCATAGCATTATGGCTCTCGTATTATAAAAGTTATTTTATATCTCTTTAAAAGTCTCTGCTGTGAAGTAGACCATATTGTATTAGCGTTGTGTTAATTGCTGGTATCAAAATTTTAATTTAATAATATTAGTATCTTTAAACCAGACGAGAACGGTATTTATATTAAAGAGACGTTATTTTTAACTTTAAAAAAATCTACTGAAGCAACACTAACATGCGTTAACTATTTTCATATACAAAAACTGATAACATCATTTACTTAGACGCATTGTTAACTGTTATTAACTGCGTATTGATATTCAACGCATTCTCATCCCCTAATATCTTAAATTTCAACAAATTCGTTCATAACCGCTACACGAAACAAGGATCTTTATCAACTAATTATTGCCCATCTGAACAGTACCCACGTTTTACTGTTATTGCGTTAGAAAAGAGGAGGAAATTGGAGCAGTTTCGGCCACTTACATTTTGTATGGCAACCGCGAGCCGTAAGCTCCTCGTATCTCTCACTTTAATCTGACGAGGGGCTACAATCGCTCCTTGTTCGTCCTTTTCCACTTATTTAATTTAATTTCCCGCTTCTCAAATTAAAAATGTTTCAGAATTAGGTAACAAGTTCGTGCAAATATTAGAACGTGACGGCAAGTGGCACATGCTTTACCATCTGTTTGGTATTAACAGACGATAGCTGCAATTTGGCCACATTAAAACCTTGAGTTTCCTCGAGCAGTCAAAATAACAGGATATTAATTTAACTCTGCCGCAGCAGTTAGTGTACCTATTTGAAATTCAATTCCGCATCTCGAATGGGGTTGTGTTGGGACTTGAATTTTGATCAGTTTTGTTTACGTTGCTATTTAATAGCAAGTGCGAACTATTGACTGTCTCTTACATTGAGTTACAGAATGTACTGACATTCAGACAATTTAAAACTGTTTAAATATAGATTGATTTGAATTAATCAAATGACGCAATTTAAGCATTTTGCTCAGTATGAATACTGACTACCGTTCGGGTTCCAGCTTCGAATTCCGGCCCAAGCAAAGTGGTTTTGGATTTTTGTATTCAGTATCAACTTGGAGTCTATTATGTAGGTTCGGTTATGGCAATAGCTTCGCTTCCTATCACATGATGAGTCGGAACACATGTGGCGGAAAGTGAATGCTCAGTTTTCGTATTCAGTATCAGCTCGGAGTCTAATATTTGGGTCCGATATTGCGATAGGTTCACTTCCTATCACATGATAGGTCGGAACACACAAGGCGGAAAGTGAGTACCCTGGTAGCACAGCTGCTTACTTTAACGATTGATGCAAGTGCGATTTACATTACTATTTTGCCTGTATAAGTATATTTTAAAAAATCTTAATCATTTACTCATTGAGACTATACAAGTATAAAAACCAGTAGTTTATATTTAGCTTGTGAAAGGAACTTTAACTTTAACGTAGAAAAATGCGACATAGTATTATGAACTCTGTAACCCATAAATATTTTACTGTCATTTCGGCCGCCCTTGCCCTTGAGAGCGGTGACCTTGAGTAAATTAAGGACAAGTTATAAGAGGGAAACCTTTACGCAACCTTACATATTTGTTACTATTACTTTTAGTACTGCGAGAGTATTTACTTACCATAAGGTTCATTTTGTTTTCTTTTCTCAGCAAAGGTCGAAGTGGTTTGAGCCCCTAGGAACCCTTAAGTAGTTTCCTTTTTATACGCATTTTGTACGAACAGTTCGTGCTGGCACGTCATGTTGTGATTCTATAGGTCCCAAAACTTAAAACCAAAAATATTCTATTTATTATTTATTTAATAAATTTAAATTGAACATTGGTTTTGTATATTTGTTCGTGTACAGTGAAAGCACAGCCAGCAATTTAAATTACGCATCGACTTTAAAATTAGTAATCATAATATACGGGATATTATGATATGATTTTGCAGGCGGTTTAATTAAACAAAAGTTTTTTTTTTTTTAAGAAAGTGATAACCTAACCGAATTTAACGCAAAAACACCACAAAGAAGTCACAGGAAAGCCAATATTACTTAATTTTATTTATTTGAATAAAATACATATTCCATTTATTTTAATTTGCAAACCAAACTTCTAGCCGATTTCATATAAAAATCTATAAGAACAATCAGAAAGTAGATCCTTTCATATAAAAAAAAACATTTTTCAAGGTATAAATGACGGAGTTCTGAGAAATAAAAATATATTATACTAAACATTGAGAACCACCTACTTTAATTGAAGTCGGTTTAAAATAAGTCCAATAAAGTCATACAACATTTTTACAAGATAAATAATTGCTAGATTACCTTCCTTGAGCCAATTGTGGGGTAATGACCCCCAACTACCATCCAATCAACTGCTTACCTACCTGACCGCCGTTGGATTTCCGAAAACAATCCCAATATAACTAGAATTCGTTTGAATCCCACACAGGACAATATAAACTAATGAAAAAGTTGTGTGTGGCAACATTTTTGGTTGGCCATTTGTTTTCTATTCTTTCATGCCACAGCGGGCTTTTCTACAACCGAATAGAGCCAACAAAAACCTGTTTTTAATGTACTCCAAAATGAAACTATATAATCGTTATTACTTTTTTTGTTATTAGCAATATTTTTTTACCGCCTGGTCTGATTTAAATTATTCCATTTGTATTGGATTTCCTATAGTTTTGGAATGGTCCTATTTTATTTCATTGATATAGGACCTTGGACTTCAAATATGCAAAGAGGAACTTCTCAAAATCAAATATTATTTTGATAATTCTTGTTGTTTTATCAAAATATATTCAAAAGGGCCTATATTTTAGACGCAATTTAGATGCAACTTTATATCTATAGTTGAAAGTATTTTAATTGATGTTTTTCGACAAGGTAAGGAAACAGCTTGGTACCCCTAGCACGAATATTTGCGTTATAGTATACGTTATGATTTCGTTTAAGTAATTTTTTGTATGGATGTTTCAACAGCGCCATATAAACGTAAACTAAAATTTGCGGTATTTTAATGAACATTGCACACCTGTAAACTTCAAATAGTAAATCATGTAACCATGGCAACAGTAAAATGTATAGAAAGCGACAATACGAATCTCTTTTTTGACTTTATCTTACTCGATACGAATACTTGGAGCGATTCTTTATTATTCGTGCTTGGGGTACTAATTGCAGTAGCAACTGGCAACTTACTTGCGGTATGTGATTCTGGGCTAGATTTTCAGGTTTGACCATATAAATTTCTGAACGTATCGATTTAACAAAATATGATAAAATTTATATAATTTATCACAAACTGCCATCACTAATTTGGCCAAGTGTGAGTGGTGGTAGTATCTGTACGTAATGTTTTGGGTACAAAGCATTCATTATTTTAAGATTGATATTTTTTATTTTAGATATATTTAAAATAATAATTCATCGGCATCTTTACAACGCTTTAGTGCTTCCTATCCTAGAATATGCCAGTGTAGTGTGGAACCCTCACTATGACGTCTATATAAAACGTTTGGAAAGTGTGCAAAGACGATTTCTATATCACCTCTCTTATGGGGATCAATTAGCCGCAGAAATACCTCATTACTCAGATCGCCTGAAGTACTACAATATAAGTACCTTAGACACACGCAGAAAGATGATTGATCTATTATTTTTGCAAAAAATATTTAATGGTAAGTTAGACTGCAATGAGCTTGTAAGTGTCCTGAGTATTAACGCCCCAGCTCGAATTCCACGAAAAAGCGTATATAATCTTTTAAGTATCCCCTCATCTAAAACTAACTTGGGTCACTTCGCTGCTGTGCCAAGACTCTGTAGGCAGTATAATGCTCTTGCAAAAACGCATGACCTTGATATCACGGACATTTCTAAGTACAGGAAACAAGTCCTACAACTGTTACGTACTCACAATTAATAATTATAATTAATCACATTCACCACCACATGTTATAACATAAGATCTTATTATGTTTTATCCCTTTTGTCTGCTTTAAGTTTCTACTTATATACTTAAATAATATTAGTAACAAATATTATTATTTTTGCCGCTGTACTAATATATAAATTTGCATGTTGTGGTCTCCTGTAATTGAAGAGGCACGTCACATTGTTAATTATACCAATATTACGACATTGTATTTATTATAAGCCGTGTATCCTTTGTTGGAGGTCCTTAAATAAAAAAAAAAAAAAAAAAAAAACGTTTTCTTTCAATATAAATACAAGTAGTCTTAGAACAGTACCACTTAAATATGAATCAGAAATTTCAGAACTAAACCTTGTTTCACGAATTCAAGATCCAATTTAGAAGTAAATGTTTCCCAGTGCAGGAAATATCAGTTCACTTACTATTGCTTATTACCTTTCTAGAAAGATGGCAATAAATGAGTCTTGCCCGAAAATCTATCGCCTGAGATCCTCCCATCTGAACATCGCCTGAGATATTATTAGGATGACTTACTAAGTCCTGGAATCTATAACTATTTCAATATCACAGATATGACATATCTATATGTTGATTCCATGATCCATCTACTATTGGCAAAATCAGCCCCAATTAATGGTCACAGCTAAGGCTTTGAATGACTTTTCAAAACGAAAGTAATAAACAATAATATACAGGATGTTATTGGTGATTTGTTGTTTATTTTGAGATTGATTGTTGCGCTGTAAGTTTTGAAACTAAGTACATACAGAATCTTATTACGTAAATACCAGAGACCACGTCGGCTGGCCTTTGAAGGAGTCTGCTAACATCGTTTCATATTATGATCGTGCTAGGGGCGTGTCAGGCAAAGTTTTGTATTGAAAAATATAAGACTTTACTAGAGGCTGACGGAACAGTCTAGCGGGATTAATCCTATAATCTATCTATATATATATATATAGACTATATATCTAGACTTTTTTATATATTTTTTTTATGTATATTGAACTGTAATACTTGGCAAGGTAGTTACATAAAAAAACGTTAAATGAAGAATACTCTAACTCGAATCAATGTATTGAATACAAAAAGTGTTTGAATATAGAACTTTTGGCACAAGAATCCGACTAGCTCTTGACCGGTTTTTATTTCATAGCCATGCACTGTGAATGTTTCACGTCTTTTTGCTCTCAGATACTACAGCATTATAATTTATATCAGCCGACTTTTTTTACAGTCCCAAGACATTTCAATTATTTTTCATGATGTCACGGTGATGGTACTTCACTATTTTCCTGTCTATATAAATCTATAATTCGTTATACAGATATAATATGTAAAATATTCCAATTATAACTATGCATATACGCACACAGGTTGCCAAAATCGACTAGTTTTCCAAACTTTTAATATTACTAAAAACCTGTTTTTGGTTAGACTGCATTTTGAACTGTTTACAACTAGTTTTACTGCATGCCTTTACAACTTAAATTTCCTTGTTATAGCCATAATATACAGCTTTGCAAACTCTATTTTAAAATGTAACTAGTTTTAGATGGATTAAGTTTGTGTTAAATGGGTAAAATTATTTAATATAATATTATGTATTTACATACTTAATGGGAATCACTGACTGCCGTGGTGGCTTACTTGTATTGCATTAACGGTACGACCAATGCTATGCAGCCCGAGTCCCAGTTCGGAAACCGTGATATTTGGATTTTCTGCTCACAACCTTAGGCTTGCCCCCTATCACATCATGGGACGGACACACTTAGCGAAAGGTGGATGTTCTGATAGCAAGTCTACCTACCCCTTCGGAGATAAAGGCGTTTTGTATGTGTAATAGAAATTAAAATATTTAAAACTAAAAACTTCTATTATTTCTATTAAAAATCTGAGTTCATAGACGCTACATAAGTAAAGTATTTTTAAAACTTTGCCAGAGACAAAATGGTACCTACTTTGATGTAAAACTTACCACGCTCGTGTACAAAGAGAAATTTATAAAACTTATTTTTAACTGATAAAACGATATCGTCAAACTATACCGAAGATAAAAAATTACGAACGTGGTGTGTATGTAGTATTAGGAATAAATATTAGAATTTTAATCAGCAAGTATACAAAATACTGTAAATCTGTCCATATAAAAATCTTATTCACGGTGATTTTATGATGAGTGAAATGAAAATTTTAAATTCTGTATCAATAATAGAGTTTAAAAAAATATCAATGTAATAAAATAAAAATATTTTTGTTTGCAAAAAATTAAAATTAATGTTTAAGAATAATAAATAAGAACTCCTGGTAATGCAATTAAATCTCACGTACTACTATGATCACTACGATCGGTGGTGATCATATGAATTAATTGTCGCAACTACCATTATCAAACTCGAACGAGTGAAAAATATTATCAAAAACTTGTTTTTGAATTATCAACTGTACAATTAATTCCCTATTTTTTTGGTCCTACCAATTTTTCTAAGTAATGACACATTTTAGTTCCAAAACGCCTATAAAATCACGGTTTATTTAGTATCTAATATAAAATTCCCTACAAACAAAGACTTCTCCCTACGACATGATGGTTCGAATTAAACTCGACAATCTAGAACTGACTACCTACACCAATTATGCCTTTGTCTATCTATTCAAAAATAAAGCTGTGAAGCAAAGAGTTCTTTTTGGCGAATCAAATGGCAAAATGTACTACAAAATCTCAAAGATCGGAGCTCAGAATGTCACTGTGATTTCATTGCCTCTTTACAATTATGCAATCGTGTTAATAACAAAAAGTATTTACGTTACCAATAAAATAGGTTTTACAAGTTTCATATATATCAAATTTGTTTTTAGTGAGGATGAACCAAAGACACGGTCGGACGGTTTTATCTGGGCCGAGCCATTCATGGTCTGCTGAGCACTACATAATGTTGCCTTGAGTTCTAAGTATACATTTGGATAATAAAATATTATTTTTTTTCAAAAGGGCCACGAAGACGGATGATAGTGGTATATTTTTTATTCATCTATATAAAATTAAAAATATAATTATGATTGTTAAGATAGTATGTGTGAATAGTACAAATATAGGAAAATTTACATTAACGACGATATATTAGCCATAATTTTTATCAAGTTTATTTTAATTATTCATTTACAATAATTATATTAATTTTACCAATCGGTCAAATATCGAATATGAATGTAGGTATTTTTAAAATTCTATTGACTAGAAAAATTGGTTTCACGGTCCTCGAAGGTACAGCGTCGACAAAAAAGACAACCGGGGTTAGTCTAAAGTGGGTATGGCTTTGACTTTAATTAAATTTTAATTGAAGGCTATGGCATTACTCGCCTACTCGATCCGAAAGCCAATTACCAATAAAGTCTAAAAGAAAAATGCATCATAACTTGTATGACTTCTACACAAATTAAATAAAACACGCGCCGATCTACAAACAAGAGTTTGTTAGAAACATTGCGTCTAGTCTTTGAAATATTTTTATCACAACTTGAAAAAAATGTAGCTCGCTTTTTCTAAGACCTCGGCGGGGACATAACGATGTCTAGTACAAGTCGGCAGATCCTTAAGGCGCACTTGAAGTGTTTCGCGTCACTGATATCAAAATCCAAGTGGGCACATCGTGACGTCATAGTACAATATTCCTGCATTTGAAATAGAAATTCAGTCACAAATGGTATCTGTAGCTTGTAGAATTTTATTGCATTCTCTTTTGCTCCATTATAATTCTTGCTTAAATAAATAAATACCCGTTGTGCGGATTACACAGACTAGCCTCACGATATATATTTTACAAAGCTGCAGTATATTAATACACCAAAAGCTAGAGAATAAACAAAAATTCTCGCACGACACAGTTTCATACACATGCTGTAATAATTTGGTATCCGGGAAATATGAGATTTCATCTGCACTTACAGAGTGCTGTTATATAATTTACGAGGACACTATTAAATGCATTATATTATCTTTTATAAATAAAAGACTTAGAATAGAGAAAATGGCATTTCAAATACTTAACCCCGAGATAATTATGATAGAAATTGTAAAATGACAAAGAATATTCTGAAACCTCTTCATATTATTCAAGAAACAACAAATACGGTTCATAATAATTTCAACAAGAGTAAGACGAATGACGCAACAGTCCATAATTACTATCTGGACGAAAAGCAATTATGAAAATTAAGTGTCCTATGAAAACAGAAGTTCCAAGAAATAACAGAATCACGATGAAGCGAGCCGTATTAAGTGGAATGTAATTTGTTTAATTATCTTTTTGTACCAAATTAACCTAATGATCCTTCATTATACGTGATATTAGAGAAACGAAATTAAATTTGTGTGCATACTCATAAATATAACCTCGGAGAACAAACTAATCGTGTGCGTGCATTAATTAGTCGCCAACAGAAATAGCAATCTACATTAGACTTATTAGTATTCCGTTAAGCAGCAAATGCATATGAAGTAACAAAATTATTCTGTGAAAGGAATGCGACCATATTTAGCCGGTCTAAAGGCAACTGCTAGATGAGTGGCAACTTCTACAGAATAGAGATATAGGATATTATGTACCTACTGGCCAGGTAACTTACTTTGAATAGGGTATTTTCCTTTATTCCATTTTGTAAAATGTTCTATTATGTAACAGCAACATAAAAGAAGTCCTGCTGTGAAATCCGCATTAAAATTGGACAAGAAATGAGGCCGTAATTTATATTATAATATTGCAATGTGCAAGAGCATGCGTGTTGTAAAGATATCGCTCTTTTTCATTTTTTGCAATATCCCGATGAAGCCACGGGCGCATATTGCGCCTCTTTTCTCATTTTTTGACACTTTCTACTAAAATTCAAAAGCTTCTAACTTCTAAGATATTGTTTATTTGCCAGATTTTAATTATTATTTTGTATTTTAAGTTATATGAAGAAATTATTTATTTATTATCATTTATCTATGTAAGAAACAAAAATGAACGAAATACCCTATTAGCTAAAAATATTATAATAACATATTATTATCAGCTATTTTTCCTGTTACAGGTTACTTTAAAGTTGTCTCCGTAACTCTAACGTTTCAATAAATAGTACATAAGGTAAAAAATTATTAAAGTGGAGTTCGTACTTTACATTTACCTAAAAAACAAATTTTAATCCCTATTGTATAAAATAGTTCATTTATAGGTTATCGATATACCGCTATTTCAAAGCAAGATTTGCTATCTGAGTATTTATGTATTTAAAAAGTTTTAAATTATTCAATTGAAAATTCATGTTAGATTTCCAAAGTAGCTAATATATTTTTTATATTTAAAAAGAATATTATACTGATCATAATACATTTTAAATTTTGTATCTCTGGAGTCTCTTTAGTATTTTTTTTCTGGCACAATTGTGACAGGGCTTATACAAGAGGAATGGCAGTGACTCGATGCATAAAGTAGCAGACCAACCTCTGTGGCGTACCTTCGGATAAGCATAGGTTTATGGAAATAGTTCCAGCAGTGGACTGCAACGGGTTGATGATGATGATGATAGTCCCTTGTTTTAATAATTGTCACGAAATCATAAGTACTTACTTATGTCTTCTCCATTGTTCTTAGTACATAAACATGTTCAAAGCAACATTTATATGTGACGACTGCACCCTAATACAACACAAGTACACGCGTAGCTGTGCAAATAGAAAGCCAGACAAAATAAATATAAATAAAACTAAAATTCAAGAGCTGCTTTAAAGTTATTCATGAAATCAAAGAAAGGGTAAATAATGAAGAGGCATGTGACCATATAAACACAGTTAAGCAATCGAGATGTTGTTTTATAAAGATTATTTAATGTGCCTAGATTTTCAACTATGTTAGAAACAATTAAATTTTGAAAATAGAATGAAACAGATGGTTTGCATACTTATGGAAATAAACGGAAAACCAATGCATTTGTTTTATTATATCGAAAGTATCTCCTTACACATGCATGCCATGCTATGGTACTTATGTATTTCCTATAGCAACTATGCCAACTATAAAGAATGTTTGTTAATAAAAGGTAATATTTGAACGTAAATAGATAAACGGAGAACTTTATAAACGCTATGCTTACTCCCAAGAATCACTAAAATAGTTTGGTGGAACTAGAGGAAGGCCATTGCTATATTTATTAGAAAAGAGGTATTAATAACGTATTCTGCTTTTACTTAGTAACGAAAGCGTTAGAAGCTTCTTTTAATAATTCTAGTTGAATTTCAGGTAGGTGGCGAATCTCAACCGAGATCAGGCCAGTACGCAGGTGATATAATAGTGCATTATCGTGTGCGCAATACACAGTTGCACTCTCTGTGCCTTCACTGTCATACTCCGGTGAGACAGATATCCGACCAGGGAAGCATCAATGATGATGCCGTGAGTGAAAAATCATCCGTTACTAAATATATTCTAAATACCTTGGATATCGTTTTGATATAAAGAATAATCTCTGATACATTTTTAAAATCAACAGCAAAGATTATTCGCGCATCTTGAAACTATGTTTTTGCGCTTATTTCACTATTTCTACCATTGCCTTTACAATTATACCCTATAATTATAATGAAATCATATTTCGAATCTCTTCTATTAATCCGATAGTTGATGGGCAGCAATTCATTACGAACTTTATATTATTACCTATTACGGAAAGATGTACAAAACGATCCAATTTATTCCCAACTTTGTACGTAAACCAAATTACCTTGCCAAGTTTGGCAACAGTGATTAACCACATAATAATTTGAACCCTGTTAAGTTGCCAATAATTATTGTCTTGTATAGAAGACGATAATGTTTAATTTTCTCTAAACTTCACGACTAGTCAACTTCGGTATTGAATTATGATACGATTACTATAAAAATGTAATATTGTCCTGTAATTTTAAAACGTATTCTTATAATAAAATACTAGGTCTTGCTCGCGGCTTAGCCCGCGGTAAAAGCCTCTCTTTCTACAAGTCTCTGTAATACCATAGCAAAACCTGGACGACAGCAGTGCCATATTTTTAATAAATGTGATTAAAAATGCTGTTATTCCCCATGGAAGTAAATTACAAATACAAGGTCTATCATGTGCCAAATTTCATTCCAATCCTTTCAGCTTTTTTTTGCATTTATAATAGCATTAAAATGAAATAAGAAGTAAGATTATACTTTCTAATAGATTTTGACTTTACTATGTTTTAAATTTTTTGTCATACAATAAATAGTAAATACCTTGCCTATTATGTCTTAAAGCGAAACAATACAAAGCACATATTATACTGCTACTTGGGTATAAAATAAATTATCCCGACGTACCCTTAAATGCAATCTATCTTCGTAACTAATTAATACCCATTTGTAATAAACAATTTCTTTGAAGTGCCTTATCAATACATACTCATTTCTCTGACTTTTTGAAACCCAGACGATTTCACGTAAAACAGAAAGCATTGTCTATGCTTTCTGTTTGTGTGTAATATTTATTAACGATATTGTTGGTAGTCCTCGATTTGGCAGTACACAATACTCGGCAGTAAATATTGATACATCCAAAAACAAAAACGAAAAAGAATTTAACCGCTTATCTCTTTCGTTAGCTATTGTATATTAAAATCGAATATTCTATATATTCTTATAGTTCGATATGAAATGTTAATGCCGAGTACTGTTCAAATATTAGAGTTGTTAAGTATACTACATAAGTATGAATTTCAACATTTTCACCCTCTTGAATGGAAACGCGACCAAATATAATAAAATGTGTTAATTGTTATATATACTACTTGACTTCTAGAACGCGGATCGCCTTCGCTGCCAATGAGCTATGAACGAATATCACGCATATATCAGTTTTTTACTTTTAGGAACATTATTGCGAAAATATGCACAAATTTCTTACTCATATACTTACTTAACTACAGGCCTTCTCTATTTCTGAGAAAGATTAGGCCTTAGTCTATCAGGCTTGTCTACTGCGGATTGGCAGACTTCACACACACTCAAAATTCTTATATAAAACTTCTCGGGTATGCAGGTTTTCCTCACGATATTTTTCTTCACCGTTAAAGCGAGCAATAAATGTACAAGGAGTGCTCATATAACTTAAGAAAAGGCAGGGAAGCGTGCCGTTGGGTTTGAATCTGCCGACTCCGACTCGGCAGTAAGTTCCACTCCCAACTAGAACATGGCCGCAGTCTCACCCTTGACACACTTATATACACATGAATTAAAATATATAGCTTGAGTCGTACTGCCTACTAAACATTTTTTATCGCAATTAAACTTTCGTTCACATGAAACTAGTTTATGATAAAACTGACTGGATTATTGTGATAAAAATTTGTGCATATTAAACAGAAAGTAGATTATCTTCTACAAAGCATGTGCTATAGCATACAGAGTCATTTTGAAATTGCGTTGCAAAATGCAACCACATAATCGTCTTTGCCTTTGCTAACATTTTGCTAAAAATATTTCCGCGAATAACGAATATTTTCAACCGAAATTCTTATTTTATTTTTCTGATCTTTGTATTATTGTATAGTACACTCGTAGTGTGAATATAGCGTGTGCGGGAGTATATTTTTGACTGACAGTATGATGTTGAGGAGGCGAGAAATTATCTAAAAAGTAAATAGTGGTATTAGACCGCCTAAAATTAAAATTACTTTTTATTGTCAATTATATTGTTCAAAACTTATACTTTTTGTATTTTCCATCTACGGTTCGAGTAACGTATTGTAAAGTATTATATCCAAGAAGATAACTACGTGGTTTCATTTAGTAACACAATGTTCAAATGTCTGTATAAAAATATATTCTAATAATAATATCAGCCTTGTATTATATATTTCCCAAATGCTGGGCACAAACGTCCTCTACTACTGAAAAGGACTTAGAACACCACGCTGGTCTGTATAAAAATATGTTATCTAAATTATACATAAAGACGGCCTATAACAAAAGTATAATAAATCATTTTCATTTCATTCCTAGACCCAATATTAATTTACTCTTATTGTATTCCCTCGTGTTTTATAGGTAGACAAGGGTCGTCCTCAAATAAAGTAAACTAATTCTAAGGGCCATTGTTTAGGGTTGCCTCATCCAACGTTATAGGCGAGTAATGAAAGCAATTTCTAACTGTCCCTTCCGGTAAACAGCTAGTTACTGGCTCTTATACAAATTCAATTGGATCTCTTGACTGAACAGAAAACGGCGTAATTCAGATTTGGTTTACTGGGTTTTCTTTCTATTACGTTTTACTCAATGTTAAGTTGCTCAATGTAGTAAAAATCTAGGATTGTTACAGCCCTAGATTTAGGTCTGGTTCGATCGTATGCTAGATGTACAATGGTTTTCCATAGAATGCTTCTCGTCCTAGTATGATAATTTTAACATACATACGATGGTCGCTAATTAATTCACTAAATTAATAAGTAAAAGAATAATCCTACCACGTCATAATTTTCGCGGTAACTACAAAATAATAATATTCCATCCCAAAAACGTTCTCCGGCCTCCTTTATTGAATAGCTGACGCGAAATTTTCGAAAATCTTTAGTTAAAATTTCACAAGAGGCAGAGCAACCCTATTCTTAAACCGGAATCTGCGCAGTAAATTAATTAGTAGGTGCTAATTAGTATAGTGTTTTCGCATCATAATTAATGAAGTATATGCAACAACAAATAGATATTAGCTTGTTGCAAACTTCATATGTAAATAAATGTAAAATTACTAGTTATGAGTAAGGCTTTTCACAAACAGTTTCCTAAAACTCCTTGCGTATTCAAATCTATAGGAATATTAAAAAGCTGAAGAGTTTGTTTGTTTGTTTAATCTCAGGAACTCCTAAAACGATTTTGATTTATTTTTTTCACTAATAGGATGCTACAATACTCTTCACTAGCTAGAGGCTTCTTTTTATCTCGGAAAAACATTTATCCCGAAGAAACTTTTTTTACGCGAAGCGGCAGGTAAATGCTAGTTAATAATAAATTTGTGCGTCAAACAATCATAATTATGTGTCTACATAATATGTAGACAAGAAGGTAGTGATACTTTCAATATTAGAGCTCTCAATAATTATAGATAGATTAGGTTTGCTCCGTCCCCGAGATAAAAGTAGTCTATAGAACCGACTTTATAGAGATACTAGCTTTAGCTCGCGGATTCGGCCGTTTTCCGGGATAAAAGAGTTTTCCGGGATAAAAGTCCCGCTATATATTTTCTCGGGATGTAATGTGGCCTTCGTCTTTCCCAGGGTTTCAAACTATCTCCGTGCCAAATTTCATCGAAATGCGTTGGGTAGTTTTTTAGGCAGACAGGCTTGCCTTAAAATATATTTTTAAAAGGAACAATACCATCACACATGATTGTGCTCTCAAAAGGAAGAATTTTTCCCGTTTTTTCAACATTCTTTATTGGTGCTGTGCTTATACAATGGCTATAGCGTGGTGTTATATAGACTTCTTTGATAAATGGGTTGTCCAGCTCGAAAAGATTTTTTCAATTCGAACCAGTAAGTAGTTCTTGAGATTAGCGCGCTCCATCAAACAAACTCTTCAGCTTTATACAATTACATTAAGTATAGATAGATATAATTAGTATATTATAACTTTATTCGGTTAAAATATTTTAATATAATTAAATGTAATTTGCCGCAGATTTATATTAATTACTAAGTTTTTAAAAAGCAAGAGAAATTATAAAATCACCAAGGAAACAACGGTAAGCTTTATAATATTGATAAAATCTATTCAGAATATTATTTCATAGCAAAGTGTATAGCGCAATATCAACTATTCAAATCAAAAAGGCACTTAAAGAACATAATACACGAACGATTTCCTGTATCATTAATCCGCCGCTTAGAACGTATAAAACGACTACGAAGTTAAAGCTATTAGGCCGTGCGTAATCTTGTTAGGAAAAGTATTATTTGCCTGTTCGAATAAGCATCGAACGAGAGCTCCACATACTGCATTAACTATTACCAATCGTTTAAGCCTTCATCGGAACGTATTATAGGTTGCTAGTTGCTTCATTGAAACTTTCGAAAGGCTTATGAAAAATTTACTTTGATATTTTGTTCAATGCATACATTTAGGACTGTATGCCTTTATAATAATATAATATAATAATAATATCAGCCCTGTATTATATACTGTCCCACTGTTGGGCACGGGTCTCCTCTTCTATTGAGAGGGATTAGGCCTTAGTCCACCACGCTGGCCCCATGCTGATTGGTAGACTTCACACATCCTCGAAAATTCATATAGAGAATTTCTCAGGTATGCAGGTTTCCTCACGATGTTTTCCTTCACCGTTAAAGCAAACGATAATTCACAAAGAATACACACATATTTTTTTAGAAAAGTCAGAGGTGTGCGCCCTTGGGATTTGAACCTGCGGACATTCGTCTCGGCAGTCCGTTCCACAACCAACTAGGCTATCGCCGCTTTTGTATGCCTTTAGTGACTGAAAATGGACAAAGAAAGGAAGTTAGCCAACGCCTAGAGATTATTTGGCTTCGGTTAAATTTCAAATTTCGAATTGAAATCGATAATGGTTGTGAAAACTACCAGCAACTTTTTTTCCACTTTTTGCCAACGAATGTAGGGCAGTGTCTACAGCAGTTTTAAGTGAACTCGAAAGCAGAGTACTAGATTACAGGCTGTATAAGTTTGTATTAACTATACAAGATTCTTCGTTAAAGTATCTTATCTAAGAGTTACAAGAGGGCTTACTATCGCATTACGATATTTAAGCATTTTCCACACATCGCGATTTTCCTAAGAACAATTAAATTGGATTCGTTTTGGAATTCCTGGGCCAAGGGTTAATTTATTTTATTCGTTTATATTGTGTATGTAGAAGGAATATAACACAATAATCCGCCTCGCATTTCCATAATTAATTGGCGTGTAATTACATTCGCAAAGTATACTATTGGGAGCAACAAAATGCTAGCTTATTACGAGTTCCATGGGCAGTAAATGATTCCCGAACGGTAAGAGATTAAATCTCGGAAAGAAGTCCTAATTTATTTTTGTTTTTTTATTCCCGTGGTCTGGCGCGTACATTTATTGATGTCACTATCCGTAATCTGTAAATACTTTCTTACTTTATAGAGTGCGCATTTCTGTGTCAGTTGTAGACTTAATTATTTAAAATAAAAAACATACTCTTAAAAGAAGGTAATTAATAAAGGTTTAGAATATAAAACCAATAGATTTCAAGTCCGAACAATAGTAAAGGCAAATAGCGAAACATGGTGAGCGTTGTTTTTTTATTATATAAACCAAAACTGATTTAAAGATCAGAGTCATCAGTCATTTTTAGGCCAGAACATATAAAGGATTAAATATTATGTAGGAGGTCTCGAAAAGCTCTTCACGTCATAAGATCGGTCTCTATCATTTGAACTTTAAGGTGAATTGCGACGGTTATTTAAATACCAAATATCCCCCACCCCCTATAGCTATAACGTCCTATAAGGTCTACTGGAGCATATCCGTCATTCTGAAGTTCTGGGCGTTCTACTCGAAGGATACATAGCGTTGTAGGTAAGAAAGTAAAAATGCCTTTATAATCTATACGGCTTTCAAATTTATCGTTTAATTAGAACGCCCATAAATGCAAAAAGACGGATTCACCCCTGTGGATGAAATAGGCCATCCTGAAGAAATAGAATTATTGTTGAAACATTAATAGTAATGTAAACCGTAAAATAAACTTTATGATATTTCCAATAAACTACAATTTTACACTGCCTTCATTTAAATGTAAAGCACATTAGTCATGAACCACTAAACAGGGCAGTGTTTCGGTAATGTAAACAAATATTAAATACCAGCTTATTAATTATACTTACATACTTATATACGTACACACTCACGCTCTTATCGCATAGGGGTAATCTGGGAGTGCTAAGCGCACATGCTACAATCTTGACACACCTCTTCCACCTTTTTTACATTCATAGTTCCCAAACATTTTCGCAAGAATACTACTAGCCTATTTTTTCGGAAAAGCTCATTTATTTGTACAATTTTATAACTAATGGTGTTAATTGATTCCGTGTTATTTTGTGTCTTGTCTAATTTCATGATACTCGTGAATAATCACGATATATAAGTATAGTATAGCATACATAATTAAAACTAGTTGAAAAAGCAAAATTAACACGGCATATAAAGGTTAGAAGAGTGGATAGATGTTTAATATATTGCTAAAACTGGTGAATAGGCTATCCCAATTTTGCGCCGTGATCGACCCTTACGTTCTATACGCTGCAAACAATGTAAGCAATGTTGCTGGCTTCATTCAATTTTGCAACTTTAAGTGAGGCCACATCAAATATCCGCCCGATGTTAATTTGCCTCGGACGATAACAAGGAAATTACTTTTAAATGGAAGAAGCGCGCTGTAGATATAATGCATATTTTGTGCCCCGAGTGATATGACTTGTCTTTTAAACGAGGCTTTTTTATACGAGAGGGTCGAAGTGACCCCACTGCACCTTATAGTAAGTACAGTGGATTCCAATAGAATGCCGGATGATGAGAGATGATTACCCCGCGGCAGTCGACACAATTATGCCGGCCTGTTGGAACCAGACATACCGGAACGCGACACACTTACATGGGCCACTATGGCGGGTTTTAACACCTTGTGTACGGTGGTCGCTATCCAAGTGGATATAAAATATATTCCACCACCAACTTTTAATTTGACAAAAGTGCTAATAGGTAGCATAGGACATTGCATAAGTTCATGGGCGGCGGGCGTCGCTTATCATAACGCGGACCGCTTGCTCATTTCCCTACTCGGACAATAAAAAAAAAACTTGCGCACCAACAAGTTATATTTTATGTACAAAAATAATAGTCATACCCATAAATGTTAAAACCTATATGTAACATCACTTTCAAAAAATTATTCAAACACGCAAAAATAGTTCATACGCATTTTCGTGAGATCAATTCGATTATTGGACCTTACTGAATGAATATGATAGATTTTCATTCACGGAGCGAGAAGGTGCTTCGTCTCAACTCATTACAAATTCCATTTTCACAGGTAACTAAGCAAAGATTACAAAAAGTTTGTAACTAATTTGCCTAATCTCCAGTTAAAAATTCACATAACGTTAAATTTTAAACGACTTGTATCGTTTGGTTTTATTGTTCATTTAAATTATTCTAGGGGTGTAGGAATTTAGGTCAGAATCGAATGTCACGAGAACGGAATAACTTCGTAGTAGAATTTTATATTACTTGGAGAATACTATCCTAAGGCGTAAATTTAAAAAAGGTAACATAGTTTTTTATACACATTAAGCGCATGTTTTGCGCTCACTATGGGCCTTATCTGAAGGCTGAAAGTCACCCAGAGGGCAATGGAGACGGCTATGATCGGAGTTTCCTTGCGGGATCGAATCAGAAACGTGATGATCCGCAGGAGAACCAAAGTAACCGACATAGCCCTCAGAGTTGCGAAATTCAAGTGGCAGTGGGCAGGACACATAGCTCGTAGAACTGATGGTCGTTGGGGCGGAAAAGTTCTGGAGTGGCGACCACGAACCGGGAGGCGCAGCGTAGTCGGAGTCCCATGGAAGAGGACGGCTCAGAACAAGTCCCTGTGGCGCTCAATGGGGGAGGCCTATATCCAGCAGTGGACGATTCCCGGCTGAAATGATAATGATGATGATGAAGCGCATGTGTTTAGCTGTGAAAAGATTCTAAACCCGACTTGACCTGGTAACCGACTTGGTAATAGTACTCATAACCTCATGGTTCACAATCCAATACTTTACCTCTAACCTAAAGAGGCGATCATATCCATTACTTAACGTTTACTACTAAAACATTTTTATCAAACACAATTTTGACAACTGTCAAGAATTTAGCAGCGCTTTCAAATTAGCTATGAAGCTACAGTGCGGCAACAGCGTTGCTTTGTAAATCTACGAATTTCCACAACACAAACGACAGTAAAGTAAAAGACCTAAGAGCGCCTTAAATTTGCCGCTATTAAGTATTATATCGCTCGGCTGTAGCGCGAGCGCAGCGCAGCGCAGCAGGCGCGCGGCATACTTGACGACCTAGAAATATGCCAGTTCTTAAAAAAATATTTAGAAAAAAAATGACAATAACCGCTTATAATCTGTTAAATTAATTAAATTATACTCTACGAAAAACAGCTTTTAAGACTTGCTTTAAGAGAAAAGCAGTAGGTAAGTATATCTTTCATTTTTAAGATTTGCAAGCCCCACGGCATTAATAAAAAGTTTCATCATTAATCAGCCTAATTGTAAATCCGTTCAGATTTATTTTTTTAATAAATGAATAAGTTATTGCAATATAAAAAAGAATTTGAATTATAATATAATTTTAAAATATCATCTTGATGAACATAATTAAGCAATGGCATGTCTTATTACTTTATTAATTTATATTAGCCGTTATTTAATTTAAAGCCGTGCAAAAAATTCCATACAAATAAAAGACAATTATCAAAATAAAGAAAATGTAGTGCAATGAACTATTCTTTATCTAAAACGGAGACTGTTTGCTTAAACTAATTTACACCGAGCATGTATCTAACAATAAGTAAACTTAATCTCACCCTAATGACAAAACTTTAGGTTTTAAAATCCTAAAACTTGGTCTCATCTCGACAAAGTTTGTTCTGTTTTACATTAAAATTTGCTCATATCTTTTCAAGTTGCAAAAATAATATAAACGTTAATATAATTAAGATAAGAGTAATTGAAACTAGACTTTATTTTTTTTTTTGTTTTGGTAGCTTTTTCAACAGTTATTAATTTAACTGAAATTAATCAAGATATTTCATTAATTATTTTTAATTAAGGTTTTGTTTACTGCGTTGCATTTTTATTACATTTCGGACCAAAAATTTAGACTCAAAAACACACGCTATGATTTTGTTTACAAAGATACAATTCAATCATTATTCGGCACAATCAAAGTTAAAAAATTCGAGGAATATAAATAAACTTACACGTATAAATAAGTCGAATGAAATACCTTGAATTTTTAAAATACTTTTTATTACAAACAAGTTTAGTCTGTTTGAAAGTAAATTGTATATTTTCCATTGAGAAATACTGTTACTCAACAAAAGCAAATTCATCGAATAATGCAGTAGAATGCAGTAAATTCCTAAACGAAAGTATATTTATACTCAAAAGCTCGCAATAAATGAACCTAAGTTCCGAAAGTAATTACCCCATTTCTGTACTAAGCCCTCAGCACTTACACGAGAAGCTGTTACATCACTGGTTTCCTTCAATGACAAAGTATTTTATACCAACAAGAAAACGACAATTTTTCGACACAAAATCAGATAAATGCAACTTATTTTTTAAAAGAACCTTAAATATTTCATTTGGACTGCCTCGGTGGCGTCGTTGTAATAATTGTACACGGTACGAGTACGACTACCGCGCTGAGGTCCTGGGTTTGAACCCCGAGTCGGGTCAAAATAATTGTGACTGGGTTTTTCTATCTTAAAAATATAACTCATTCGCAGCTCGGAGTCAGAATATTGGCGGTATGATATCCCCGTGCCTCGGAAAGCACGTAAAGCCATTGTCTTGCGCCTGATCACTCTCCGGTCATGTCAGATTGCCATCTCACCGAACAATGAGAATGACAGAACAGAGAGTGCATATGTGTATTGCGCACACACTTGTGCACTATAATATTTCCTGCATACTTGGCTGACCTCCGTTGAGATTGGCCACCGCGCCGTAGCCGAAATACAATTAAGAAGGAATCAATCAATCAAATATTTCATACTTTTAATGTGTATTTTTCAAGGTTGAAGTATATATGGTTAAATTATATATCAGTATTACATCGTAACATATTGACATAATATGTGTTGAACTAGTCAATCCTACAATAGCAATAAAGAATTCATGTGCAGTAGATGTAAAAATATATTGCATTCGGCCCAACACACACCTTGGAAATAAATATTTGCGAACACACAAACGTTTGAAGGAAGCCACGGAAATCATGCCTTCAAAATTTCACAGCTCTATTTTCTATTTTAGACCAATATTTGTAGTGTAGTGAAGTTTCCTGTATAAAGCTTTACGAATGCCTGTATCCTCTATTAACTAAAAAAACGAATATCCGTATTTCCTCCAATTTACTACAGGTGACGAAACATATTTGTGGTTTTTATACATATATCAGATTATGTAATGGTCGTATTCCGGACAAAACCTCAGTATGTACTCTATGTATCCAATAAAAAGCCCGTTTAATTTAGGCGATCGACAAGTGGCGTAACATTTTTGATTGACTCATTATAATTCACCACGATCGATATTTACTTATCATTAAATCCAGCCTTACCCGGGCCAGACTTTAAAACTCACATTAAATAAATTCGCTATTCAACTAAAATCGTATATTTAAAATTTCCAATCTATACAGAAATCGATTAGCTAAATGACTATGCCTTCTATACTTAATGTCTATCCATATGTACACGGCAATGCGACCCCACTACACCTGATAGTAAGTAGAGTGGGGTCCAATAGAATGTCGACTGACGATAGATGATTACCTCTCGGTAGTTGACACAATTATGCCGGCCTGTTAGAATCGGGCATACACTGACTGATCCGGAACACGGCACACATACGTGGGCCGCCATGGCGGGTTTTAACACCTTGTGTACGGTGGTCATTAACCGGGCGGATGTAATATCCTACCACCAGCTAAGAGCAAAGATCAATACGTTGATATAACAAACATGATCACAATATTAATTGTTAATTAAATAATACCAGACGTAAGCCACGCATTTCCACAAACAAAGTTACGACTTACGAGTACATATGAAACTCGTAGAAAGTTTCACTACTTAAACTTGATGAACTTTCCTTAATATCCTTGGCGAACTAAGAATTTCACTAAGTACACTGAATTTATCATACAATGTTATAAATAGTTTCAAATTGGAACGCCGCGTCGCGCGTTTATAATTTTGTTGACATGTATTGCTTCGTCTAACTTTTGATGGTTAACATTTTCTTGCACCATTTACGGGATTTTATGAAAGTAAACCAGGATAACGGCACAGTGCAGTGCCACGTAGTGCTTTCTAAAACAATGTTCAGATGATTTCGCTACTGTTTATGCGCTCTCCTATCGAGACAGAGTACGAAACATGCGTTATTATTAACAAATTCATCCATTTAATATAATTTAAAAACCGCATTGTTTAATGCTACATTATCTGACTCATCGGCCCGTAAACATTTAAAACCGAATTTGTTTCTAACCTACATTGCTATTTTGTTATGAACTAGCTTTTACTCGCGGCTTCACGCGCTTGATAGAGTTTATTGTGCGATAAAATTCTCGCTATATATTTTCCCAGGATGAAAAGTAGGATATATCCTCCCCAGGGGCTTAAACTATCTCCAAAGCAAATTACATCGAAAGCCGTTCGCTATCTTATCGCTTGCAGACAGACACACGGACGCGGCAGATGAATTATTTTATAATATGTAAGAAGCAAAAACATAACGCATTTACGTATTATGTAGTTAAACGTTGTCTTCATATATGAAACACTTTACAAAAGACTATAATTTTCATTGTTCATTTACATTTAATAACTAGATCAATATTAATCATTATAAACTTAGTTGCAAACGGGGATAAGCCAAGAACAAATCCCAAAAAGATGCATGACTAAGTTTTTAATGGACTCTAATCAAATATACAGGGCGAAGTTAGCGCGTAAATCCCGAAAAAGGTCCGTGTCCACTTACACTGTCCCACGAAACTGTTTGTTATACTTTTATCCCAAATAAACACGTCCATCTTTACACTATTTACGCGCATATACCAACCACAAAATGTTAGAACGATCTCAAACCCGTGGCACAGAATACGAAAATAATGCCTTTAAGAGATCCACATAAACTATTTTATGTCGATTATTGAATTTTAAAATATAATACGGTACTAGAAAAATAACACCACGTCTGGTTGAACAAAAATTCAGAACGCTTCAGGTACTATGTATTGATGAAAGCATGATATTATTTATTCACTAGTAAAATCTTTAAAATTTTACGATCGAGCTAACCATATAATCGTAATTATATTGAGTGCACCATCCATAGATTGTCTAAAAGGGGATTATTAGACAATCAGTGGTCTTCTGTTATTGCTATAAGAATGATCGTGTAATCAATTAATTGGTCGGATCATGAAATTTTTAGATACTAGCTTTTGCTCGCGGCTTCGCCCGCATGAAGGAGTTTTCCGAGATAAAAATCCCGCTATATATTTCCCGAGATATAAAGTAGCTTCTAACCTTCACAGGGTCTTAAACTATCTCCATACCAAATTTGATAAAAATCCGTTCCGAAGATTTTGAGAAAATCGATAACTTTGTTTTATAATACATAACATACATAACATCACGCATTTTATCCCCGAAGGGGTATGCAGAGGCGCAACTAGGGCACCCACTTTTCGCCAAGTATGTTCCGTCCCATGATGTTATAGGGGGCGAGCCTATCGCCATATCGGGCACAAATTCCAGACTCCGGGCTGATACTGAGCAGAAAAACCCAAATATCAATTTGCCCGACCCGGGATTCGAACCCAGGACCTCAGAGCGCTATTGTACCGGACGTGCAATACAACTACGCCACCGAGGCAGTTTTATAATATGTAAGTATAAATAGATACAAAATAGAATCGTAATCCAAAATCTGATTGATCTGTTAGATTGATCATTAAATGCCCCACACAGAGCCACATAACGCAAGACGGTAACATAATTATCGAAACAAATGAGACACATTGTGGCGACATACCAATAAACGATCCCAATCGCTTTATTCGATCTATCTCAAAAATGGACCAATCAGAACAAATCTTTTTTTGACATGCTTACAAATGAGTTATTTTAATTGGTTCATGCTCGAAATCGGATTACAGATTGAGATTGAAATCGCTTATTGAAAATGGCTGTTAGTGTTAAGAAACTAATACATTTAAACTACTCGTCCTATCCCGACTATCAGTACTCATATCTTTATGTCTTTAATCAAACATGAACTGTCTACTGTTTAGGCCATAGCGAAAATGGTTAAGTATTAAATATTTATACAGAAGTTATATAACGCAATAACAAAAAACGACTTGCGAATCCCAAACTGTGTCCCAGAGCTATTATAATAGTTTTATTTGTTATGTCTGTCCAAATAAACCAGACAGGCTTAGGTAAATCTATTGTAGGATTAAGTCTGGCATCAAATAATAAAATACTCCGGCGGTTAACTAAGATAATTTTAATCACGAAATGCGACGATAAAATGTATACGTTGAATATTAATTGCGTTTGATTTATCTTAATCGCAACGTTGAATGAAACTGACGACAGTTTCAACTCTTCCCAGTGAATATTCGAGTAAATATTTATTAACGGAACGTTTAAAGGAGTACTGGTGGAATTAAATCTAATTACGTTATTAATGGTATTTGTTAAATAAATTAATACCAGAAGGGGTACTTATTATTTAATTACGTATAGTACTTAGATAGTAATAAAATCTTCACATTTAAGAAGTTATTTGGCATTAAATTTTATATTTCTCTCAAAGTGAGTATCGAATACAGTGCAGTTTCACGCCGTAATTTTAAGTTGAATTTCTGCATGATTTTAATTATATATTCGCCCTAACCAATAAACCAACCACTTATCATTAGAATTTCAGACTTTTTTTTCATATTTCATATAAATTTTTTAGGAATACAATTTTTGCAAGGGGCACTAAATTAAGCTGCATTTGTACCATAATAAAGGTACAACATAAGTGATGAGTTCTTAGCAGGTAACAATGCAATTTATAGTACTTAATTATGATGATTTCTTACCTTTAAACGAATGTTAGACATTGAAATAAAACTATTTGCTGTTTTTTCGCGGTTATTTACTTATAATATTATTATTCTCACCCGACGTTTCGAAGACTTTGCAGCAGACTTTTCAGTAAATAGTTTTATTTCAATACTTAACAATGAGCTTTAATTTATAAAAGGAAGCCAAATGAAGAAATTTGGTGAATAAACAAATTAATTAAAAAATATAATGGAACGAGTTTAAAAAAATGACTCTGTTTTTTTAAAGAAAGAAAGGATTAGTTTGGACTTTTGCAAATTTATAATCTAAAATTATCATTAAAGTATCAAATGCTACCAAGGTGATTGTTTTCTACCGAGGGCAAAATACCACAGCTCTATCACTTACGCAAACCCGCCTGAAAGTGATATATCTGTCCCAAAGGCGTCCACGTAAAACGTATCATATGGCGTTAAACAAACCCTCATAAGTGTCGAGAAGACAAGTTGTAAACATACGTTTTGATTTAAGCGAGCGTGAGAGGGAACACTTGATTCTCATATTTTTCTTTATTAGCTTTGCCGTTCCAGTCTTGAGAGACGTCTACGGTTCCTCGAGCTCGTAAAGTTCAATTAGGACGAACAAATGCGTTATTGTACGTGGGTAGGTGTTTTACATCATATTTATAGAAAAGGTTTTCATGTGGAAAATTTATAAAATTAGTCATGTAAATTATTTAAAAATTGGTTACACGCAATTACAATTGTACCTATACCCAAACCACACCTTGTTATGTTTTACAATTATTATTTTGTCCTCAAATTCACGTATACAATTACGCAATTTACGCATGACTTTTTCGAAACACTATTAAGTAATATTCAAATAAACAATGTCCTTCTGTTCATAAAATGTAAAAGGCAAACTTCTATAAAAGTATGAAGTATTCTCAATTTCCACAAACTTCAAAAATCTCATTCCACCCGCTTTAATAAATCTAATTCAATCACATTTCGTTCTTTGTGCACAAACACTCTCTGTTGAGACTTTAGAATACAACGCAATAACGCTAGAAGATTGCGCCAGATGAAGACTGTCTGAATAATAGTTGTTATTTTCTGCACAAATAACAAATTGTAGAAGAACTAAAGGAACTTAAATCTAAATATATCTTAAGGCGGTAAACATTAAGCTCAAAATCGAGAAGTAGAAGTTATAAGCGATGAATCGTACGTAGCCTCGTACAAATGGAGTTTAGAGAGTAAATTGAATGACAAAAGCTTGCTTCGTCAAATCAAGGGAGATAACAGTGTCACGCAACGTGCCGCTGTGACACGCTAGAGCGAAATACGCGGAAATTCGAAATGTCATAATGAAAGGCAAATTCGAAGATAAAAACGCGATCCCTCAACGCTCCGAGAATGAATTGATAATCGATTAATCAAATATTCTTGATCCAATTTTGATTAAGTAAAGGCGTGCTCGTAAACCTCGAAGCGTATTTGGAGCAAAAAAATCGTTAAGTAAATTAGAAATTTGATATTGGAACCGCATTTACTTGTACAAGACTGGACTGTACCGCAAACATTTTCCAATTTACCAGTGTTTAGAACAAGCGAAGAAACTTGGCAACAATATAAGTCCCCAGTCAATAAGCAAAACGTACTTAGTCCCCGGGTAATAACTGGGACGTGAAGTCATGCTTATTTGCGAATCAAATGTATTGCGATGTAGGTATACTAGTGGCGTTCTTGTAATGTAAGTAAACATTATGGTTGCGCTGACTAAAACATTCAGAACTTGCATACTATGTAACAAGAATTTATTAAGTACAAATCTCGCGTTTAAGCCTCGGTAAATCTCACGATTTACCGGAATTGTCCACAACAAACCCGTAGACCTGATCCTATAGTGCAGTTAAATTACAACTGCATGACATTTGATTATTCGACTGTATGCAACGAAGAAGGTATAATAGTAGAAGCAACTGTACATTAACATACAAATATAAACCCCACCACGCGTTAGTGTTCTCAAATTGTTTGCCGGCTATTATACAGTTGACTCCCACTTGTAACGTTGTAGTCGTGCTACGCCCGGAATTTACCACTAGGTAATTCCTAGTAGGATATATTTTATATCTGCCCAGAAGACCACATAAGGTGTTAAGACCCACCCTAGTGGCCCATGTAAGAGTGTGGCGTTCCGGAATCAGCCTGTATATATCTGGTCCCGACATAATTATGTCGACAATCGAGGGGTAATCATGTCGCGTCAGTCGATATTCTATTGGACTCCACACCACTTACCATCAGGTACAGTGGGGTCGCTTTGCTGTGCAAAAAAAGAAAATCCTAGGAACTTGTTATTTCACACAACTATCTGGGCCCTTATTCTGTATGATAGTGAAATCGCGTAACGCGGCCGTGTCATGTTATCTTCGAGAAATGTGCGTGGAATGGTATTCTGTAAGCCAAATCTCTATAGTTCTAAACATGATGCGTTGTGTTGCGTGCTTGTTACGCACTGTCAAAATAACGTGTGAGATAGAGAATAAGGGCCCTGTAGTCGAAGTCACGCTTACACGCAGTTGGGCGGTTCTAGAATACTTCCCCAGTACCCTTTATACATTATATGTATATATATTCGTACGCGAAAACGCTGTTACGGAATCTGATAATGGCGTTTTTTCCACATGAATTATCTAATATTCTACAAAAAGTGGGCACTCATGTGCCTAAATGGAACTTGATACGCTAATTTGTCAACAACGCTTCTGTTTTAAATGTATTTTAGAGCCCTATCACACTGGCGGATCGCAAGCGATTTCATTGCGGAGCAAAGCCGCAATGAATTTGTAGCGGACGCGTAGCGATCACGCCACGGATACGTAGAGTACACGCTGTAGGCTCGCAACGCGTTTTGAACATTCAGCAACAGAATTAATTACGACGAGAAAACATTACTGTTGGCTTTGTTATTTCGAAGACGCAGAAACGAATGCGAAAGTAGATAGCGAAGCGAATAAGTAGAAGCAACGAATTTAGGAAAATACGTAAACGCACACACTTCATGATATAATCAATATCAATTGAAGAAAAAGGTTGTTGTACGGGAGTGTACGAAATGACGTCGATGATGCGAGGACGCGGCGTGTTCTCTGCGAATTCGCGGCAACGTCGCTGCGCCTACGTTCCGCTGTAAATAAGCTCACAATTCGCGGTTGTGATAAGAGCCTTACTATCTACTTTATTTAATAAATCAAAAGCGCTTATAATATAAATTCATTGAATATAAAATTAGTCATAATATTCGATTACGAAGCGGTCACGACGAGTTTTTATATTATAACAAGTTAAAAATACTACGTAATGAAATTAAAAAGGTAGAACCGATCCTTTATGAGAATTTAGCAAAACATTTCAACAATATTAAATATTTTTACAATACCGCACCTCGTGTATAGTACAAAAGTTTCACGGTTTGTTTGGCGCGCCACAGAACTTTGTCGATTTGTTATCACTTTTACGGATTCAAAATACTCGCACACTTCGAGGGCATAAATCAAATATGTACAGGCAAACTTTAACAAAACTTTTCCTTAAAATTGTTTTTCCTAACCAATCGAGATTTACATTGGATGATCTTATAAAATATATTAACTTTTAACCGACCTTTGCCCTTCAATAAAGGCTCAAGGCTCTTCAGTCATATGACTATTTCGTCTTCTATAAAAGTAATTGAGTAAATAAATTACAATCGTAAATACAAACATTGAAGTATACTGAAGATAAATCGATAAAGTTGGCTATGAGATGTCGAAACTCCTTTGGCAAAAACCCAACCCAACAAGCCAACTTAGATTTAAACAAACGGATTAATGTATTGTCATTGTCAGATTCGGATCCGTCTAATTTAAATTAAAACGGGTAACCCGTTTCCGTTACGGGTTAAACTTTGTTCATTGTTTCTTAAATGGAGCGACTGGTGTTCCAAATACAAAAGTTCATAATACATTAATTTCTAATTTTGAAAAAAAAAATTCTGACAGCCAGCAAAATATTGACGTAAAAAGTTTGTCTGACTAACCCACGACAAAAACTAAACGTTCATTATATATAGCAGGGGTGAAAAAGTTTTCTGCCATAAAAACAGGCGTTTTACTGGAGTTAAAGTAGTGACAAAAACTTTCACAGTATTTTTCGTCGTCGATCGTAAATTTAATATGCGATCTATTGAATGTGAGATGCAGCTCCAAGTTAAATTGGTTTAAAACCATAACTCTCAATTTATGACGGGAACACTGAACATTCTCTTAACTTGAATTCCTAAAGATCGTTTTATATCAATATAAAAACTTATACGACACTGAATTTCGCTAAGTTTGAATATATTAATATTACTGCTTCCTGACCAATTTCACTTGTGTAGAATATTTTCAACTATTGCCTTCATAATTTCGTTTGCCAAGAAACTTAGTAAGTACTTGTAACAATTGACTATCCAACCGAAGTTCTTGAAAAACGGTCCGAATGTTATTACTCAAGAACGGAATAAGAAAATTTTCTTTCTGTCTCTGAAACTACTTGAGCTGGTTATTTAACATCGTTTAAATACAGCGATCCAGAAATGGAGACCAGCAATATAGAACAACCACTGACCACTGTTATGTTCCAGTTTGAGTTATTGTAGCCAGCGCATTATTGGGCATTATGAGGTTTAACATTTTAAGTGTCATGTTGGCGAGAGCAGTGTTGTGCCACGCAGTACGTTTGTAATTCAAACTTCTTGATGGTGTTGCTATTGTTTATGGGTGGTCTTATCGCTTATCAAAAGGCGAACGGCATCCTCGTCTCGTCCTACAACTGTAATAAAAAAATTACGTTTGGTATTTTGACTGAAACTTTATTGAACCATTGATTTTTATGGAAATGTTATTAAAAACCAGTTTGTGGCACTGTGTACATTTTAAATTTTTATTTTGATTTAAATTTTTCTAAAAATCTGTTCTATACTACATCCAGAAAGGACTGGCGGACGAAACCACGGGGAGCCTAGTATTTATTAATCAATATCAAAATTGCAGACTTACCAATCCTTATTAAAATCGATTTGTAATTACTACATATTATATAAAAATTGGCAAATCTTGTAATATACGGCCAAATTCAAACATCGGCGACCTTTATTCCTTTATAAACTGGTTGGATTACCTGTTCCCTGCCGGGTGTTTATTACGCGGTGGTTAAGTGGGTCAAACGGTTACCTTTGCCTTGCCACGATGTAAATAAATGAATGCTTTGCATTATTAATTAAACGGAGTTATAATTGACGCGTTTTTGCCCTTTTAAATTATAATTATAAAGTTAATTAGAGGGTGTGGTCAATCGCGTTTACGGAGAATTGTTGAGCGCGTTTTTAAAAGTTGATCTGACCTTATTTAACCTTTATCGTGAATGATATCTTGCAATAGTTTTATAAAAAGATATGTATAATATATTTGTTATCAATTCAAACACAAAAGAGTTTAATTTACAAATAAATAACAATTAAAGATATACACAATGCAATAGGCAGGTTTGTATACGTTTAATAAGAGTTTATTTGCACGTCAGCGATATAGGTTTTCAATGAAGGTTGAAAATAAACCATACAAACTCATAAAACCACACAAATGTAAAGACGTTACCTCAACTCCTTCATTGTATTAAGTCTTAATTCTATTAGCCACGTCTTCGTAGACACCAGTACTGGCAATCTAATTGAATTAAATAACTCATTGCTAACTCTTACAAAGAGAAAGCCACACGTGTAATCAGCAAAATTTGATAATCAGCGAATTTTGTACATCATACGTCCTCATTCATTCGTCCACGTTGCGGCGATAGCCTAGTTGGGTGTGGAACGGACTGCCAAGACGAATGTCCGCAGGTTCAAATCCCAAGGGCACACACCTCTGACTTTTCTAAAAATCATATGTGTATTCTTTGTGAATTTATCGTTCGCTTTAACGGTGAAGGAAAACATCGTGAGGAAACCTGCATATCTGAGAAGTTCTCTACAGGAATTTCGAAGGTGTGTGAAGTCTACCAATCCGCACTAGGCCAGCGTGGTGGACTAAGGCCTAATCCCTCTCATTAGTAGAGGAGGCCCGTGCTCAGCAGTGGGCAAGTATATAATACAGGGCTGATATTATTATACGTCCTCAAACTTATTCGTTTGCAACCCATTTCGATAATCAATTGTTTTCTAATGCCCCACGAAATTACTGTATTTTAAATATGTATTATAGCCACTGCTTACTGTGGCATAAGAGGTTTATATTCGAAATAACCGATAATAGTTTATAATAAACTAGCTTTTACTCGCGGTTTCGCGCACGTGAAAGAGTTTTTCTGGGATAAAAGTCTGGCTACACATTTTCCCGAAATAAAAGACAGCATATTATGTCCTTCCCAAGGTCTTAAACTATCTCTAAACCAAATTTCACCGGAAGCCGTTCGCTATCTTATCGCTTGCAGACAAACAGACGGACGTCGCAGATGGCTTTATTTTATAATATAATATATGAGGAGAAGTAAAAACAACGCATTTACGTATTATGTAGTTAAACGTTGTCTTCATATATGAAACACTTTACAAAAGACTATAATGTTCAATGTTCATTTATATTTAATAACTAGATCTCCATAACAAAATTTCATAAAAATTCGTTTAGTAGATTTTGAGAAAATTGATAACATACAGATAGACAGAAAAGGGGACTTTGTTTTATTATATGTATAGATAGATGACTGAATGAATGATGTAGGTACCGCGATCGTATCCCGAATCAAGCAGTGATATTTGGATTTTTTGGCCCACTATTAGCCAACGATACGAACACTTGGCGAAAAGTGGATGCCATAATTGTTATTATGACATCTACTTCATCCAGAGGTGCTCCTCTGCCTATTTTTCGGGGATAAAGGCGTGACGTATTTATTAATTTAGGTACGTATATTCTAATTTTCCTTTTAATTATGTATTTACAAAAACACAAATTAGTCAATCCTTTCCCTCTCAAATCACTCCATCGCCTGCCAATTTCCTCTAGAACCTTTACTGCCCCCCTGAAAGCTTCCAGCGTGCACATCGAATTATATCGCCCGCTTTGAGAAATACCGTTCGATACGAGGAAAGCATAGAACCGTATTATTCAAGAAATATATTCGAATATACCTACATCTCTCTCTCTAGTCGGTCCCTCAAATTTGAGGATCGTGGTCAGCATCAGGGTTGCATCTGGAGCGGATGATCTGCCTCCACCAGTTTCTGTCCAGCACGTCTCTTACATACTCGTACTTAAAAAAAAATAAGTTATTATACAATATTACAATTAGGCTAAAACATTACTGCATGCGTGAAAAATGTGTTGTGCCGAGCCCAAAGTGGAGAACAATAGGGGCAAATAAAAAACATAGTTTTCTTTCAAACATTTACTTTTTGTATTCATAAACGTGGTACAAAAACTATGTGGTGTCAAACAAAAATATCATACAATTTCTCGACACAGTATATTTTTAGGAGAAGCGGATATCAATACAAATAGCTCAATTTGAAACGAAACTGTGGCGTGGAACAAAGATATTCAGATCTAGTATCGTGCATTATTATAATACGGAAAATATTTTCCATTCGACTGAATAGCGACCTTGGTGAAACTGCGCGGTACATCATGAAAGTACAAGATTTAGTAGTTTTTTCTTTGTAGTCCTGTCTTGGGATTAGCCAGTGCACACCCAGTAAAACAGGCTATTACTGGTGGAAAGGTATATTTTATATTCGCCCGGATAGCGATCACCGTACACAAGGTGTTAAAACCCGCCATAGTGGCCCGCGTAAATGTACCGCGTTCCTAGGTCAGCTGGTGTATATCCGGTTCCAACAGAGCGACATAATTATGTCGGCTGCCGAGGGGTAACCATCACTTTTAAGGAGAATCTTAAGTAAATATTTAATGTAATGAGTTTTATCATAAACAAAGTTTAAGTTGTTATTTAAGAGCTTACTCTCAGCTGAGACGGCGTTGTCAAACAAACTCAGCTATCAAAATCCATCACATGTTGTGGTTTAAGATATCATTATTATTATTAAATAGCATCGAACCTAAGACGGTGACTTTAATTTAACATCTCATATGATGTCGCACTTTAAAGAGAATCTGACTTGCATTTATTAATACAACTCCTAGTTACTAATCGCATTTCAAATTAGGGTGACATAGATTTGAAGATTGTGGTTTGAAAATAAGTATTATTGTGAGCTACTTATAATGTATCAATTATATTCGCTTTGTTTACGAAAATAATAATCCAATAATTGTATAATACAACTGACCCAAATAAATAAATGTATAATTCATATAACAGTTTTAACATTACTTATCATTGTGCCATATTCAGTTGAATAATAATTTAATATTCCATTTGTGGATTTTTTTTTTGTATTTTTCTCCTGTCTGTACCTCGTCACAGATGTTTTGATTAGAATACTAACTAAGTTAACCCACTTATTAGTCACTTTCACGCGTCTACAAGTTACACAATTTAAAGGTGAGGGAAGGTGCTTTATGTTTCGTTAATTATATTAGTTTATTATTCATTCGTTTTAGCATAAATCTTATTCTCTAATGCCATTAGATTTAGATGTAGCAGAGATTACTAACAAAGATTCAAAAATTTAAACGCGGAGTAGTTCTGGACAATGTTACCTTGCCCAGGTTACAATGAATCGAAACAATCCATATGAAAAGATCTATGTGTGGCAAGTATGCTCTACAGAGTCCACTTCAAAGTTCTGCCCATACAAGTTTGTAAGTAAGATCTACTGGCGTTGAAACTTAGAAGAGAAATAAAAAATTTAAAAGCACTTGAAATCTCAGTTGAATGTTCGAAGGTATTATATGAGAACATACATTACTCCTACAAAGTGGTTCTGATAGGCAACGGCAAAGAGAAATACGTAGCGTTTCGTTTTAGTTGCTTCCAAATAATTTAAAGGTTCCGTACTATATTTTTGATTGCTGATATGTAAACCGTCATGTAGCTGAGTGCTTCAAGGAATATTATAAATTCATATCTAGAGAAAGAGTTCGTATAACTCATGCTTCATACATTTACAACGCAGTGCAATTGATGTCAGTTCTCATTTTGTTTGTAGAGTATGTTACTCTATTTCTCTCGTTATATTTAGTCATTCTCGAGTCGTGATATGTTTTAAAATTAGTCGAAGTACTTTAAGATTTATTCCATAGTACAGAATTTTCGCTAAAACTTCAATAGCAATATTTTGGTTTGTTCCAACACGCGCGAAGGCATAATTAATCACATTTTTAATATATTAATACGAAAGATTAATTTATTCAAAAACCACTCTTTAAAGATTGAAGTCTCGTTACATAACTGCTTTCCTTGCATAAAATTATCATAAGTCAAAAACACAACAATTTAAAGCTAAGTATTTCTAAATGACTGTAAAGTTGACAAACACGTTTCGTTGAGAATTCAGTATTAATTAACTAATAAAACACTTTAGTACGACGACTGTTGCCATGCATTACGCTCTCATGAAACGTTCGTATCAAGCCGCAATACATGTCTCAAACGGACCACTTGTGTCCGATCGATCTATATAACGTTTAACGTTGAATTTACAACCCTACCTTCATTGTTTGAAGGCATGTTGTCGTAAAACAGCAACCGAAGCCAAGTGTTGCCGATAAAAATGTTTTATGTTTGAGAGACTACCAAACCGCCATGCTTTTGAAGAGGAAAATGTAATATTGTGAGATTTTAAACAACGCAAAATAAGACTTCATAGGTTAAACAATAACTCGTTTGTTGTTTACACCCAATAATATCTGTTATTTAGTTTAGGTTCCATTTTGATTCTCGGAAATGTTGGAACATTTGAACCCTATTGTTCGAAAATCGTCGTCGGCTTGCCTTCCATTTATTCTTTACTAGCGTTTAACCACGACTTATCCCACAGGATCTTAAATCCTAGGTAAGTTCTCTTTTATGACTTAACTTGTACGACAGTGCGTTAAAATTTTATCGACGCTAGTACGAAATTTAAGTTTAGTAATAATAAACAACATAAGAACGAAATATAAAAATGATTTTGTGTGTGATTTGTTTATATATTATTACACTTAAAACAAAAACACTGTACTTAAGACTACAATGGGTATAGAGGAGGTACAATTGGCGGTCTTATCGCTCGAGGCAATCTCTTACAGGCAACCAAGGCGCATTGTAATACCTAAAGAAGTAAAAAATCTATAAGCCATGCTTTGTAATGTCTAAAAGGCTTTACTAACATTAGGCAACAATTTTCATACTTTTCTTTAATGGAAGTTAAAAAAAACATCAAACCTGAAGCAGTTGGGTAACAGCAATTTGTTTATAAAAATAGTATTATCGATACCGTAAGTTATGAAACAATTTTCTTATACAACGGACTCAAGTATTCTAATACGTGACGGCGCTCACCAGCGGTACAGGCCAAGTATAGTGTGGGAGGGGGAGCGGCAGATCGAAGAAAACTTGATAGAAATCATTGCAATGCAATACCCAATATAACCCATATTGGGTAGGAGAATTATACGTAGTTTATTTTATTTAGCTTTTATTCAATAATTATGTCATTAACCATGTAATGGGGATTGACTTTCAAAATTCGCCCAAATTATATATTTTTTTTAAATCGGGTGCAAGAGGTAATGTCGATTAACAGAAAAAAGAAGCACGTAATAAATCGTGACGTCACAGGACAAAACGGTACGCGCGTGAGAAAGACAGCAATATACAATCACATTTTCACAGAAATACTAATTAGAAATGAAAATAACTGGCTCAATTTTGATATTAGAAGATTAATCATCTATAAATATTATATATGTAAAGACAACTACATTATGAAAGGATTATTAACCCATTTACCTGCTGAATGTTTGCCGGCAAACATGACAGCTACATGACATTACACGTGTCACGGAAAAATAACCTTATTATGTAGTAAGTAATACATATAGTAAGTAAAACATTCCGCAGGTAAATGGGTTAATAAGGCGCGTTGGGGTAAGATCGTAGGAGGTGTAACATCGTATAAATCAAATAACTCGCTATTGTGTTATAATTTTTGTTTTCGGACAACACTACCAGCGACCCCATCTTGTTCCCTACGTTCCACTAGTTCGCATGAGTGAATCCGTCAAGTAAATAATGTTTACGGTGGTAACAAACAGAATATCGGTAATTCGTCGTTCCCTGGCAGATCCGGATTAACCCCATGCAAGAATTTGCCTAATTTTAATTTAGTATTTACTGTTTTCAATTAATTTTGTAGTCATGTAGTTTCATAAAAGTAATAAATCTTGTGACTTGTTTATTCAAATTTGTTGAAACACGTATATTCCCCGAGATCCGATCTTTACACATACAATTATTTGTCGTTAAAGAACGGATAAAAATCGTTCGATCTAGCACTTGTAAAATAATGCAAGTTTGTGTCAAAATTTATACACGAAAACATCTGAACTCAGTAATTATGTATTTTTTTTTAGCTCAGATGAATGATCGATTTTGTTTATTTGTTATTTATTTAAACGTGTATGTACAATTTCTTCGAATATTTTTAAAAATATCTACAGTGTCACTCATGTGGGGTAAGATCGTATGCCTAGAACTATTAAAAAAACAAAGTTCGCTTCTAAAAATATCTTACGAAATTTATTAAATTTTTTGAATATTTATAAATGACTATCTAGATCAGAATATACTCTTTTTATGGATTTTAGAATCCCTTTAACATAGACGGTTTTAGATAGTAGTCCGAACTATACCTGTGAAGGTCCTATCTTTCTCACACATTTCTAAAAGTATAGTACTTTTTTAAAGCCTTATAAAAAATTAACTGTTATATTTAAGAAATCGAAAAAATTTATACCATTTAATATATTTAATAACATATAGCTAAGTTAATGATTCATTATGATAACTTCTATAGAATTCTTGTAAAAAAATAATTCGAGAACACTGTTTAACACGTTGAAAAAGCGTCCGATTTAACCCCAACGCACCTTATAAAGAGTCTCTGCCGGAATACTATCAAATCTCTTCACTGAGCGACAAGCCTTACCCTTGTATTCACTTCCCCACAACTCGATGAAGACACACTCCACTTACGTTGTTGCTTGAAGTTTGTCTAACGAAAATGTTGTGACTAAGTACTAGCCAATACTTGCTTTTGTATAAATACGAGGAACTTGCAACTAGCTCCTTCCATAATACGGACTACTACTTCCGGCTTACTATATTATGAACTTAACTATGATTTGACTAAAACTCAATTGTATTATAAAACAATAGCGTAACAGTACAGTTTTGGTGCAAAACAATCAATATTTTATGATAAACAGCTGATGTTTTATGTTTACCAAAAACACTAATACATCGTAGATGTTACCTTTGAAAGAAAAGGATAAAAATGGTTTTGAATGCAACACCTCACGTATTTTTTGTACGGCAGTACCAATAATAATTACATATCTCAATTAATTCGTGGACCAATGCTTCATAAATGTAGCCCACTGCACACAAAATTTGACACTTAGTAGTAGAAATAAAAACGTGCATACAAGCAGTGGCTAGGGAATGAAACACAATTTAAAATAAATAGGGTATTATTGTCCGTAATTTTTCTATGCCGTCGCAAGTAACAAGTGTCCTTGAGCTTGTTAGAGCTTACTTCTACAGAAATACAAGCTAAGTAGTAAGTAACCCCATTAATGCACGTATATAGTCTGGTGTTATTTCAACCATGTCCACGCATTCAATATAAAAGTGGAAGGTAATTTCAAAATTATTTTTAAATTTCTTTCGCGAGTTTCATTATAACGCTGGTAACATGCACAACAAAATTTCTGATATGCTCTTAGTCAGGCAAATGATGTTTTAATCTTAATTTTCTAACGCTGTAATAACTTTTGTGTATGATGTTAAGCCACTTTAAGATTTTATAATAATTATGAAGGCGTATTTGTGTTATTAGGTTTTACATGGGAATTTAATATATTTTATTTTTAAGAAAAGTGCTTATCTTTTTTTTTAACGAAATCCGAACTCAGTCGTGTATGTTGAGATTACCGGCGAAGTTCCAACGCCGCGCCTACATAGACAATTTTTTTTTTCAGTAAAAGAGTGGCGGTGGTAAAAACGAGGCTGCGGCCTTTCGTACACAGCAATAACATTGCACGATATGCCACATTTACGAATAAAGGAACTGAGTTCCGAACTTATTATGCGAGTAAGGCGACCAAAGAGAAACGTGATTTATCATTTTGAACTAAAATAACAAAGTCTAGATAGAGCTATGTAATACTTTTGACATCACGGCATAATAATTGGGATATCCGACTATTATTAGAAACTAGAATATGAGCGCGGCAAATTTCGTACCTTGTCACGTTATTATGAACACATTTACAGTATGAAATTTAATAAATACCTACTACGTATTTTAGATATATGAATTTCATGGAAATACTTGTTCCTTGTGTAAAATCTGTTACATTTATTATACGTTTGTAGCTATATATACATAACTAGGGTTACAAACCGTTTGACACACTAGTTGTTTCTAACGGCTACACCAGCATTAAAAGCCTTTCCTTCCTATGTACCTAAATCACTACACGACGCATAGCACCATCTATACGACGCCAGCGCAATCTCAATCAAAATATCAGATAAAAAAATCAATAATTTCCTACGAAATCAAGTTACCGGGATAAAAAATTCATGGTTTAATACAGGACATGCTTTATCCGTCTTCCAAAATTAATATAAACCCGTTCAGCTGTTTCTGCGTTTACTTCTAACAAAGATCCAAACATTTTTAAACACTTTCATAGATAAATAAATTTACTAAATGAGATTAGTAAAATAACATGTTTTTTCATAATTAATTCCCTAAGGGAATTTTATCCCATCCAGTACACGGCTAGTATTAAAAATAAATTTATTAAGAGAATCACTAACTTTAGGATAAATTGTAGATATTTTATGATTAGTAAGATTTTATATTAAAATTGCCCTGTAAAGCTACAGAATACCGGTACTTTGTATAAGCCAAAGAATTTTCCTATTATCTTTTATTAATATTACTGAACTACATTAATGCTAAGTAATGAATGCGTAATTAAAACGAAGTTTAAATAACAAAGCGTCGATGGGATTATTACAAATAAAACTTATCGTAATTCTGAATGGTTTATTACTCAATGACTGCAGATTAATTTACTCATGATCTCATAATATCTCTTGGCATTAAAATATTTCGACAGTTATGAAGACCAATAAAAACTAATATCGTTATTCTAATTTTATTACTTCAACCAATACTGAAGTTATCGAATGATAGGCCGTGAAAATTTATAGGCTAACCACAACACCATGTTGTGTTACAAAGCAAGCTATAAGTAATAAAATTAAGATGAATATAGAGGTTTCATTCATGAAATGGAGTAATTGAAAGGCTGGTTGGTTGTGGTCATAAAATACTGTGACCATTTAGTCTATACCAATATGAGTAGGCTCTGATCATGGATTAAATGTTAATTGCAGTGCTTTGAAATACAAAGAGTTAATCAATATACTATGTCCTGAAATGGAACACGTTTGGTATGGTTATAAATACATTTTTTAATTATTATTAACAACGTGTATTTTCTCTTGTATTCATAGTTAACAATTTTAGTCAGGATCCAAGATTTACGCGTTAAGATGTAGGTAAATTGGTAGTTGTTTAATATTTTAAATTTGTCTAAACACTATCAGAACTTCTCATACAAATTAAAATGGCGTGATAATTTTAATTATTATAATCTTTAATTCAAATATTGGTAAGGTATTAGAATCTATAAAGAAATAAAATAAATTTATCCTTTTTAATTCTGAAAATGTTATATGTTTTAAATTAAGAACCGGCATCTTTCAAACGAAAATGCAAATATTAACTTTATGTAAACAAAATAAATTTGGAATACATAGCACAAAGTAAGCAAAAATTGGCTTTATACATAATAAATCGCGAAGGCTAGTCAACGGGTCAGAGCGCGCTGGCGTACGCCCAACATCTTGATATGTGGCGATGACCTTCCTGCCATATTCAAACCAAACCATGCATAAAGAACCCTTCCGTATTTATTACTAGGTTTTGCTCGCGGATAGGTCCACGTGTAGGATCTTACGCTGAATAAAATACCCACAGTATATGTACTTACTTTGTGTAATCTGTATAAAGTTTTTTCGTGGCCTATTGGGCTATCTGTGTGTTTAATTTCATTCTATCCATTGAACAGTTTCTGCATTTCTTACTTAGAAATATATATTCAAAAAACCAAACATAAGCAATCATGAGCACCTGGTCCAAAATTACGAAGGCGAAAGAAGGTTTGACCATATAAGAATTGTCTCGATAGGTTTCATTAAATGCCTCAGTGGTATAATTGTCTGACATGATCGAAATAACGGCTTTGATGTTCTGCATTTGATGCCATATCGGGCGAAAATTGGCTTTTTCTACTCAATATCAGTCGGGAGTCTGGAACCAGTGCCCAATATGGCCATAGGCTCGCCCTCCATCATATCATGGGACGGACCACAAAGGCGAAAAGTGATTGCCCTGGTACCTCTAAGTACGCCTTATGAGATAAAGGCGTGATGTGTATGTATGCATGTTTAATTAACTGGTTTGATTTAATTTCCTGTTACGGTATGCCTTCCACCGTAATCAATGGTGACTGCCATCTAAGATTTTTATCGAGCTGAGCACAACCAAACACATTATCTAGCTAAGCATACTGCTCAGGATCCCTTTATGACCTTTTACGATCTCTTTAAGATAACAGTAATGCTAAACTGTCGCCCTACAGCTGAATTTCTTTTTATAGTGGTAAGAGATATATTATTTCGTCTAGGATTTAAAAATATTCGTAACTTATTTTATTCATGTTTATGATTATGTGTTTGCCAAATACCTTTTTCATATGAACATTATTAACGTTATTTGCATGCCAACAACAAGAGAGTAAATTATGTTATTTTTTCTTGCATAATAAGCCAAAATAAATACCAAAGACAATTCAAGATACAAAGAACTTTTACGTGTTTTCGCCTCGCTGTAATTTGTGAGACAATTATAATAAAGAAATGCATAAGTCTGTGAACATTTTAAAGCACAACGTTACGCGTAAATAGTTAAGTCATCATAAAATTTAATTTTAATAAATACAACCACATTCCATATTTTTAATATCCATAACATTATATCTCGTAGTTATTACACATTTCACAACATAATACATACTTATACTCGTTAATTACTGAACACGAGAAGATTTCATAGATCAATCGTTCTCGACCGCTTTGTCTTTGGCACGTTTTGTACTGTCAATAATTGGAAGGCCCGTGAGCGTCGTTTGGGCCGACAAGGGCTTGGTGCTCGGCCACGGCGCGGCGTTGTCTTTCTGTCTGTCGAAACCAATAATTCGGCATTGTTTGATTGTCTAGGTGATTTAGTGTGTTCGATAAATTTAAGTATTGGAATGTGTAGCGGTTAATTTTCAGTTTATGACCTTGAGAAGCAAGTTCAATCTTCAATCCGATTCCGAGAGTGATTCAATCAAAATAACTAGTTTGAGAGCATGACCAAAAAACTTTTTTCTGATTGGTTCATTCTTGAGATAGAACGAGAAAAGCGATTGGGATCGCTTATTGAAAGTAGTGGTTAGGCTAAATTTAAATATCATAGTCAAGTTGAAGTTTGAAACCCTCAGTGTGCGTGTCTAACTCGCTCATATAATTTATTTAATCTTTCGCCGATATAACTTACTCCAGTATGGATCATTTAATAACTCAATAGATATACTTATTAGGTATACTATATATAATATGATAGGTATACTATACGGTATACCGTATTGTTACATTTTAGTGCCAACATTCGTAACATGATATGTCTAGAAAAAATTGTTGAAATTACATTGGTAACGTTCTTGTGTCATTTGTCTGGTGCTTTTTGTAGACCATTGACACCAGTTTTATTCACCGTGTGATACGCTGTGTGAATGTAAAGATACTTTAGTACGAATTCACACAATCCCCTTTAAAGCGTTTTAGTCTGGGAATAAAATTTCAAAATTCGTAAATTCTAGGCGACGCTTTGTAAAAATGTTGACACGTGTATACATTTTTCAGCAGTTAAATTTGTATGCTTTACTTCATGATAAACAATTATTTGCATTGCAGAAAGTTCCTTATATTAGTACAAATATATTAATAAAAAACATCTTAACGTCACGACGTTTAATACGTTTGAGACGTCTAGCGCATTACCTATAGTTATAAAGCTATCATTAGCTATAAACATTTTTGAATAGTACATATCTTACATCAGTGGTGAAAGGTCCATATAACCCAATTCCTACCGGGTTCCCTTTCGTAATTTATGTAAAATCTAATTATCATTAGAACAATTTGCGCACCACATTTATGCATATAAGTAACAATTATTAAAAGCTGTTAGTAGTCTAATAGCTAGTAATAATTGTTGAGGGATTAGAATACAACAGCACAGACAGCAATAACAAAACTATATTTGCAAACAAATTCAGAATACATAAACTTCAAATCATCCAATCTAACTCGGACGAAATTAGATAAGTTTGAACACACCGCACACAACGGCTTAGTGACAAACGTATTCAGCACAAAGAGTGCACGTACTACTATAAAAAGCCAGATCAATTATGAGCCACTGCATCATCCAATTACTTCGGTGCCGTTCGCGCGCACGTCTCCACTCGCGAAAGATGCTAACTCGGCATTTTCAAGATTCATCCATTAAGAGTAAAGACCCAATTTCCTAGCAACAGTTAATCTCAGCATAACGAGTCCATTAAGTAGATGACGGCGTCCATTGCTGCATAGGGGAGACGTTTACATAAAATATTATTATCTCCTGCGCGTGTTTACATCGAAACGCAATAGTATCGTGTTTAAACTTGTTAAAGCCATAATTTACCTGCGTTTAATTAAGAGTACGGAATGAGACAAGCGGCATAATGAAAAATAAACGCAAGCTGGACCTCGGTGTCGCGGTGGCCAACAAAAATGAACGCAAACGGAAAATAGCGCGTATTTTATAAGTCTCAGAGCCTTATTACTACAACTGTCTCATTATGTTATATAAACTTCGCAGGTCGCTTGGAATTAAAAACAGGATCTTGGCAGCTGTTGCCAAACTCTAGAGTAATAAACCAGAAGTTTGGGGAGAATAATAAATTATTTCACGCAACTTGCTTCCATATATTACTCATACAAGTAGTACAACGCGCATCATTACGTACGAATGCATGAAGTATTTACACGTGCTAAAATATAAAACTTATTGCCAAACATAAGTATGACGTATATAAATTTATTTTCACATTCCCGAAACTGAAAGCAAGTGAGTAAACAGGTGGTTATTAAATACAATTATGAATAAACGCATCCCACAGCAACACGCTTAAGCGTTATCCATCAACAGTTTTAAAATTTATTAAAATCGCACCCTTTCAAAATGAACTATAAATTCACTTCCCATCGTTTATAACGTTACGGGCCATGAAATTGCGTAAAAAAATATATTTACCTCTCCGGGAATCAATTTTACTTCATACTTATATTATAAATGCAAATTTGCGAAGTTTTTTGGATGTTTGTTAAAAGTATTTCCAGAAACTTCTACACAGATTTGGATAATACCTGGCACATAAATAAAACATGTACTGGGTGTTATTAAAGGATAAAAAGAAGTTTATGTAATATAAATATAGACTACTTTTTATCCTGGACGAGTACACACTATTTTCAAACCGCGAGATTCACTCAAACAAAGCCGCCAGCAATACTAAGTCAATTTAATAACAACAAGTAAAGAGGATTTATTCGTCTTACGATGCAGCCGAATATTGGCACGATGTTTCTACGAGATAAGCTCATTTCTTATCACGCAGGATGTGTGACTCGCGGAGGGTGACATATGACGTCATTAGTGTCGCGCCGCCATATTTGTCATTCACGAGTTAGATAATTTTGCACATACGTCTCGTCTTTTGATGGATATAGGAACCTATCTTATGGATGAATGCAATGAAATATGAGTTGATGTGTAGATGAATGCTTGTTAAGTAAGTGAAGTATCTAGTTAAATCAGGCAAACAGACTAACTGACAAACAACAAACAACTTAATCTAGTAACTCTAGGAATATGACACACAAATTTCATATAAGGTTAGGCAGTCCGTCTACGGAGGCGAATCCGTCTTTTTGCAATTATGGGCGAACTAATCAATGGACAGCGTCGATAGCCGTACAGGTGAAAAGAAGATTTCAAACTCTTTAATCTATACGGCTATCAAAGCTGTCCATCGATTAGAACGCCCGTAATTATGAAAGGACGGTTTTGCCCTCCTAGACGGTATAAGGCCTCTTGACCTTACAAACATGAAGTACCTTTTCATTGTTAGAATAATAAAAATATAGGATAATTTATAAAAAGTCATGCATTAAGGGGATTACTAACATTATTATGAGAAATCTCATCGGGCACACGGATAGTTAAAAGCTCGCAATTTTCTAACATTTTGCAGTTAGGCGTAAGTTTCGGAAGTGTTAGCACGAATTATACCGAACGTAATCCCGATAATGTAAGGAAACTACTTAATCTGAATAAGCTGTTATCTAATAAAGTAACTCGCTTTAATACGTAGAATATTCATAGCATACGTAGCAAGTGGTGGCTTAGCTGTACAGAATTAGGCACCAGCTCCAAAATATATTTAATATGCACTCTCTATATGAACGCGTGAGTGCACATTATTATCTGTTTGTAATGGTTTTTGAATCCAGTTTTCTGTTTGTTAAAAAGTTTTTAATAATATGTTATTTTATATTTAATTACGCACCCACCCCAAATAAAAAAAATTATATCAAATGGATTTGTAGTGACATTTGCAGTCGTTTTTTTGTTAATAAGTTAATTATTTGCTTTTTTGTTATTAACATACGTATATTAATAACAAAAAAGCAAATAATTAACTATCTTGCCAGGTGGCAATGTCGGGGTGTACTGTGTTCATTAGTTTAGTCCCTAAACCTTATAAGCGTGATGTTATGATATGACATTGTATAAAATATATGTATTTTTTAAACAAATACGACTAGATATACGACCGCAACCACCGCGGGTCATTAGCTATTAGATATTGAAGAATTCCACTGTCTATCTCCATAGATCCTTATTATGTTATATAAGTACTAAAACTTTACCTAAAAAATATACATTTAAATAACGAAAACCCCATCCAAATCGGATTAATAGTTTTTGAAAAAATCGCATACATACAAAACATACATACACATACGGATCCAATACAGAACCCCTTTTTTGGAAATCGTTTAATAAACAGCATCATACCGTAGCAATAAAAATAAAAACAATAAACAACTTTACTCATCAACGATTTGTAATTTTCGTTTGATTTTATAGTTTCCGTAGTTTATTACACTTTTTTTCTGTTTAGCTTCCCAGCCGATGCTAACAAGGTTGAGAAACAATTATTTTCAAGCCAATAACGAACGCTCGATGTAAATTTTGCTGTCTAGATAATAAACCCTCAATAGCGATTTTTATCTTGCGTCCGTGGCTCCGCAAGTGAAAATATATTTTCGGGATAAAAAGTAGCATATAATACTCAGGAGTAATGTAGCTTTCTATTAGTCAAAAAAAATTCAAAATCGGTTTAGTAGTTCCTGAGATAATCGCGTTTAAACAAATCCTTCAGCTTTATATATTAGTGTAGATTAAAGAGTTCTATACACGCATAAGTGCGCCTATTTGGAAATAACCTTGAAGGTTATCTTTTATTTCATGAACATCTTCGACTAAATTATTTTCAACAACGTATAAGTAAATAACAAGATTTAAGAGAGTCATTACCTTTTGATGTAAGAAATGTAAATGGCGTGTTAAGGAAGGAAACTCTTTGATTTGCTCGACGTAGGTACGCAAACATCAAGGAGAGTTTATTCTGATACTTCTGCCAATAAAAAGAAGCTCATATTATTTACACCTTGTTGACTTTGAATTTATTTCTGTTGTTTCTTTACCTTTGCAGTAAATTGTTGGGATCTCATGTTTTATTTTTTATGCATGAGATTAAATAAGCTTGATGTAGCATTTGAAATAAATTGGCAATTTTAGTTTTATTTTCGCAATAAATAGAATACTATAATATTATCTTAGGAGTGGGCCGGCGAACAATATACTAGATCTAATAAATCACGTTTATCTAAAATACCTACGTACCTACCAGTATAGTCATAAGCATTGTACCGGTGTCTAAAGAAGGGGCTGTGTTTTTAGACTAACGGGAATTTCACTGACAGAATGAAACGTTACAGTATTACGTCGGTCTTCAATGGAGAACTGATCAATACCACCTGCCGTACCCGTTCGATCGAACCATCGTATACTTATACCTATTACTGTTCTAGGCAAAGTTGACTTAAGTGTTCCTCTCCTACGCATATTTTCAGAGCGTGCCGTCGTTTCTTTTATTTCTTTTAATTTCTATTTCGTAAAACCTCATTTTATCATGATGAGTTAAACATATTTCAATGTGATCAATGTAAAACCAGGCTGCCCAACCCTGGAGAACGTCCCTAGGCTATAGCAAATAACAAATGGCCCGCGAGGGCAAGTTTAAATATAACCGGAAAAAATGTAAATATTGCTTATGTATATAAAAGTGGTCACGGTGCCACTGGTGACTTCAGTGAAAAATACTTTGTGAGTTTTGGGTAGCCTCAATATAAATAACAATATTCTTTCTTAGATTCTTATTTCCGAGGAACAACTCAAAAGTTCTTATCAATATAAAATTCGACAGATTCTTTCAATACAAAAGTTTATAATCCTATGTGAGGAATAAAAGAGAGAGCCGGAAGTCCTGGGAAGTATGCATTTTGTTTGTATTTCTTTCCAACATATTCTTTGAAATACTTGGTGCGTCGCGCCGAAGTTCAGAGCAGTAGGGGGAGTGTTGAAATATTTTGCATATCCACAAGTACAATTTGAAAGCATTTCTTTTTAAATTATTCAAATTATGAGTTTATGTGATAAATTTTCGTTTTATTGTAACAGTTCCTTCGCCATCAATATAGTTAATAGGCTTAATGTACGTCTACAACTCTTTTTACAGATCGTTAAGTAAAACTAAAATATATTACTTCCTAGCCATAAGGAAACTAAAAGAAATCAAAACAAAAACAAATTAAAAAAGAAATAAGATCTGTTACAAATTACAGGTCTTAAAATGTTAATTGAAAATGGGTTACAACGATTTCGTACTAAAATGTTTTGTTTGTCACGTACAAACCACTGGACACATCATGAATTTTAAAGAGTTATTGTATTAGCAATTCAAATATTTAAATTCGGAAACAATTTTTCATGTGAACAAAAATTTATTTTACCGTTCAATTTATGTTACTGAATAAATCAAGCGAATAATGATAAATCAAACAATTAATTTACAAAATTTATTAACTTTATATAGGTCTAACGCGAAATCTGTTAATTATGTCACGGTTTTTATATTCTGTTATTGCCGATAATAGGTTACAATAAAGCATTTATATCAATATTCCCACAACTGAAAATATAATTAGGTCGCTTAGTAACACTAATATCACAAATTCGAATATCGGCCAATGGATGTATGTATTTTATGGAATAATTATGTACTACGATTTCTTATCTACATGGGATTTGATTCGCATGGGCAAATTGATATAATTGATTAAAAAAACACATTAAGCATGAACATGTCTTCAAATAAAATTAAAGCTTTATTTTGAATTTCTTCGTTAATTTGAAAATCTAGATTCGATGAAACATAAGCTCTACGATTTATGTTTGTAAGTCTTATTGCTGGCATTTTTAAAAAGAAAAATTCTACTGAATATAAAAAAAATATTCTATTTAATTTTTCTTTATATCAAGTCAATCAAAACAGTCTATTAAAACCTACTAAAATCTCTGTATTACATTCAATTTTCAATATTAGGCGTGATTGCTCTGAAGTTATCCTGATGATTAAACACTTATCAAAAACTCACTTTATAATTGAAATAAAATTACAAGAAATAATAAATTAATTATTTATCAACAGATCCATCTGTGTTAAACGATATTTGCTGCGCGCATTCTGTCAACCGCTGACACTTAATTGAAACAATTAACAGTTATGTAAAATTAATATTGTCGTTAAATTTTCTAATGTTCCGCACAACTTCTTTAATTTTTTCTTTCATAATAACCTTCTTCTGATAATAATTGTCACAACAGAAAAGAAATTGACGAAACTGTTCCATCCGTTCACACGTGATGTTATGACTGAGGGAAATAGAGATTATTTTTTTTATATATAGATTACATAAACCTAAATTTGATATACGTATAATAAATAGTATTAAAATTAAACCTATGGCGTATCAATAAATACTTGGTAATTTTGGCTATGAAGAGGGCTATTATATATTATATATATAAGACCCAAGTCCAGCTGTCAAAATTATATATGTACTGTTAACTCCCACTTGATTCTAAATAGAAAGAAATTAAAAAATCCTCAACTTGGCTGATACAAATTACAAAAAGACATAGCACCTAGACATAAAAGTGAATGTCGCACACCCTTGTCAAGGCAGTGTTCTTGAATTTTCGCTGAGACGTCTACGCTCATCGATATTACGTGTGCAGTATTACAAAAAGTCCTAGAACAAAACTTTGAAAATAGGTTTTAGGGGCACGTCGTATCGTGCGAAAATGTAAAGTAAAGTTGGTACGACATTACAATCAAATTTAAGTTAAAAATCTGATTGACAAGCTACTTATTTTATTTCTCTGTTCTGTTTTAAAAATATTATAAAAAAAAGTCCGCGATAAACTCTAAAACTTAGTCTTATTTCAATGCATAACATTTCTATAAACATAAAAAATAATTATTAAATGGTTAATTTTAACTCACTCACTCATAACAGAGTTAAATTTTGGCGTACTCTTTGAGGAATAAAAGCCACATATATAGTCGTACTTTGAACCCACTAAAGCGTATAAAAAACATACGAGTACCTACGTATGATAAAATTTCCTTTTAATTTTATTTCATGGGAAGTCACGTCCACCCCCGCGTCTTAGATCACGTATTGTCTCACCTTGTTATATTGGATACATTAATAATACAAAAAACCTTTTTACGATGCATTTTCCTCAAAGTTATTTCACCTATAATTTTCTGGATATTCGATCATATTTGTTAAGTTTGAAAGGAATAATAAATTAAGCAATATAAGCATTGAGCAAATAAAATAGGGACAAAATGAATTTTTATACAAATATAATAGGTCATACAGATAAATAATATTAAAACGAAAAACCAACGAGTATACATACATATCAATCACGTCACACAGAGAGACACATACACAGATTTTACACCTCTATAGAAAAAATATTATATATCTTACTATGTTTGGTAGACTACTTATAACTGCGTACTAAAATCATATAACTGCAGTTGTAAAAATAATAAGTCCCCAATTAAATACTTACTGTCTACTGATGAGCGTGGAGCTTCTTTGCTACCAAGAGAGTTTACGCCTTAGTCCACCCCGCTGGCGTAGTGCGGGTGAAAAGATTTCACATACATTCGAAATTCTTATTGATAATTCTCAGGTATGTAAGTTTCCTTACGATATTTTCTTCCCAGTTAAGCAAAAGATACTTGGTAAACAATGCACACGTATCTTAAAAGGTCAGATGTGTGCGCCTTAGATTTTGAACCTGCGGTCATTCGCAAATTCAACTTCAATTCGCATTCAACAATTCGTTCCATTCCCAACTACGCCCTTATGCATGGTAACCTCAATTAGTTATTATTATTGCATAAATATTTAATATACCTAAAATCCAAAACATAGAATCGTTTTATTGATTTGAATCAGATTCCAATAACATATTTTTAGAAATCCACAGAGAAATGTGTAGAATTTTATAAGGTCCCTGCAACTTGCTCGAGTGCAAGATCTCCCAACTGACTATATCACGATTCACGGCTTGACGTCGTGTGAAAGTTTACGCGGAATTGTGAAAAATTATTATGTGTACATTTTTGAATGTATGAAATTTCGACACATCGTTTAACATCTGCAATGCATCGTATTTATGTCGCATGTTGGTGAACTTGCAAATAGAATTGTACACGAGAACATTTTTATTGAATACGTCTCACATGTAAACAAATATATTACTCAATATTTTTATTTGGATAAAATGAAATCGTTTATTGAAAACACAGAGTTACACAGACTTAATTCTACCTAAAATAAATTTATATAAAAGTATGAGATCCTTAATATTTGAATTTCCAGGGGTACCCAAACTAGGCGTAGCCCGTATTTTGGGCTATCAGTGATAGAATTAAACTAAACTGAATCTTAAGGACGAAAGGAAAATAAAGGTAACAGAGAGCTAAAATAATGTACGAAGTTATTGTGTATAAATTAAATTAATTCCTCTTGGAACAGAATTTTTATTCAGTTCCTAAATAGTACTCATTTTTATAACTATGGAACTCAGGATATGTTCTGTGGACTAGTTCTATTGACAAAATGAAAAAAACGTGCATCAAAACCATGGCTAGTTCTTTCTAACTATAGATACAAAATTAAGATCTTGTAAATATTCCATTCATTTTTTTTTCAACTTACCAAACTTCTTTTACAATAACCACACCGTGTAAATTTTGGCGTCCGATAACTTTTCTGGATTAATCGTTTTGAGAGTTGGCTGATCTTATCAAATTCGGTTAACACATTTTTTCGTCTGAAAAGTATTTTAATTAGATTTATAAAGGTTGACGTTTACTAATTGAGGGAATATGCTCAACCAACCGGAGAAATTAGAACTTAGTTCCTTTCCATTTTCACTGGACTATAACTCTTCGCTTTTACAAACACATGTCACCGGAAGTTTATTTATATTATAAACTAGCTGACCCGACAGACGTTGTCCCGTCTTAACTATGAATTTGCAGCGAGGATTCTGTCAATCGCTGACAGTTAATTCAAACAATTGACAGTTACATAAAATTAATATTGTCATTAAGTTGTCTTAAATTTTCTAATTTTCCGCGCAATTTTTTAATTTTTTTCTTTCATAAAAAGCTTCTCCTGACAACAACAAACACAACAAAAAAAAATGTGAAATCGGTCCAGCCGTTCACGCGTGATGGCGTGTCCAAAAGAAAAAGAGATTAATTTTTATATATATAGATTATAAACAGTATCATTTGATGGAATCTACGATGGAATCAGAAGTTTATAACAATGGCCGCAACTTGTCTACGTATTAATTTTTTTTAATTAATTACTCGATGTAATTTCTGTGCATATATGCGTATATTTAGCGACCTGGGTATCAATTTAGTCATAAATTTATATTTTACTAGCTTTTGCTTGCGGGTCAACCGCATGTAGGAGTTCTCCGGGATATATATATTTTTTTAATTACTTGATATGTATTGTTATATTATGACCAAATAACACAAAATCTTGATATATTGTAGCCTGTGTGTTCTTCTAATGTATAACCAGTATTACTGTAAAATTTTATCCAAATCCGTTCAGTAGTTTTTTCGTGAAAGAGGAACAAACGTATTACGTATGTAGGTATGTTTGGATGTATATCCATCCTCACAAACTTTCGCATTTATAATATTAGTAGGAAGTAGGATTTATTAATTGGAATGTTTTAAATCTTTATTTACTTTGGCTTATACCCTAGATTTTATTTAAACTGGTAAGAGGTTACTAAAAGAAGAAAAAAAACCATCCTTCCATTAAGCACTTAACGTTTTATTGGTAAAACGAACAATTACGTTACCTGAAATGTATTTATAGGCGAAAAAGCAATTAAAACTAGACCAGCTAGTTATGAAAAGAATTTCCAAAGGTCCTCAACGCGCACTCGAACTTTTCAATAAAAAAAAACAGAATTTTTATTCTTAATACTCTTACATTAAAATCACTTTTACCAAAGTGTCGTCTACTATTTCACGCGGAGACGGCTTTTTAATCCATTTATCACTAAAATTAAATTTCAGATTTGTAGGGGAGGCGGGGGTAATGGTGCGCTGGGCACGAACTAAACGGCTGGAATCACGCCAACCCACGCCTATGGAAATAGGATGCAACGTAACAAATATGCCCAGTTCATATTAGTTGTTGTTAAAGGGAATATGTGAAAGGCGTTTATGAAATGCGATGATGATGTAAACTATAGGACAGATAAGAGAGAAAGAAGGTAACATTTTTATTCGTACAATATTCTTAGACGCACACACTTTTATAATAAGGTGCACACAGCCACAAAAGTAGCTGAACAAATTAAAAAATTCAAATCACCCATAAACTTTTGGATGCATAGCACAAGGTTTTTTCTTTACTAAAATAAATTTACCAAAATTTAGTTTATTTAAGATAAAAATAAAAGAATATTTTGTCTGAAGTTAATTGTAGAAGCGTTAAAATTTAGTGGTTGACTATAGAAAAAAAAGGTAATACGTACAAAGGTTGCGGGCAACGTGCATCACATGATACCGGCAAAAAAGTTTCAGTTTTACAAAACACATGGCATCGTGAAGCTGGCATTGGTTTTCAACTGGAACCTTTATAGATCATTTTCACGAAACTTATTTAGTTTAATAGTTTAATATATTGATGGCCCTTCCAGGACATGAAAAATAATTCATAACATTCGTGAAGGTAAGACTGCCTCGGTGGCGTAGTTGTACTGCATGCGCAGTACGGCTGCTCTCCGAGTTCCTAGGTCGAATACTGAGCCGGGAAAAGTGATATTTGGGGTCTTTCTGCTCAGTATCAGCACGAAGTGTGGAATTTGTACCCGATATGGCGATAGGCTAGCCCTCTATCACACCATGGGACGGAACACACTTGCCGAAAAGTGGGTGCCCTGGTTGTGCCTCTGCATACCCCTTCGGAGATAAATGCGTGATGTGTGTTTGTTTATTTGTTTGAGAAGGAAATATAATGCTATGCTAATAATAATCTCCATGAATCTTTTGAGTATCTGTTTTGTGTAGACCCTATTCAAGTTAAATACATGTCCTTAAGTGTCTATTTCAACTATGGTAAAGAAAGTACGGAAATAGAGGAATAACAGTAACATGGAAATATTTTCTAAGAAAATTATAACCAAGAAAATTAAAACAAGGCTCTAGACACTGCATGTTTACATTATATTTAAGAAAATTAATTTATAATAACAACGTAGATGTACGGAGATTTATATTCGCTCTTCAGAGATAATTTCTTTCAACCGTTTTGACATTAATGAAACGTGAAAAACAATGATCTCAACTTGACATAATTACATTTTACCTTTCTAATATAAATTCCAAACTTCACGAACACATTTAGAAATTTCTTAGAAGTATAAACAGATTTAGATGATATTTACACACACATAAATGACATCGATATAAAAAGCGGCGATAGCTTAGTTGGGTATAGAACGGACTGTTTAGATGAAAGTCCGCAGATTCTAATCCCAAGGGCACACACGTCTGACTTTTCTAAAATTATGTGTGTATTCTTTGTGAATTATCGCTTGTTTAAACGGTGTAAGAAAACATCATAAAGAAACCTTCATACCTGACAAGTTCTCTATAGACATTTTGCGGGTGCGTGAAGTCTACCAATCCACACTAGGCCAACATGGTGGACTAAGGCCTAACCCCCTAGATAGTAGAGGAGGCTCGTGCCCAGCAGTGGGACAGTATATAATACAAGGCTGATAGTATGATTATTACATAAACCACATCGTTGATTTACACAATATAGTTTACATTTTATTACTTAAAAGTAAACAGTAGGACATTATAGAGAAAGTCAGATGAAGCCACGATGAAAGCATACCAGAATTAACGTAGCATAAAAAGAGTTTAAGATATCACTTAATATCTCTTTAACGATAAGGAGCATTAAGTGCAGGCACAAATTACGTATATCATTATCCACTCATGTAATATCCAAGGAAATAAATCCTTCCATATCAGTACTAAACTCCGTAAATCGTGAGGGAAAATTTTGGCACGTGCATTATGTATGCTAAAGATATTTCCCTTTTCGCTTCAAAGGGATATGTTGAGTTTAAATTTATTTTAGAAAAAAGTGTGGATGAGCTAGCTATATCACCTGGTGTAAGTTATCACTGGCGTACATAAATACCTATACAGCTTGAGTAAATGTAGGTGAAATTAAAATGGCAGATTTGTTGGTTCTCTGACAATCTCACACGCCGTTTAATTGTGTAATAATGACACTAAACCAACCTACTCATCGCACCAAACAACGACAAAACTGTGTACAGCTTGTCTCCAGCAAATTATACTGATTACAGTAAATGAGCTATTAGGTCATTTGATTAGAATATGATCTCCACTGACTATTAAAAAAAAACACAATTTTAGAAGAGGGGCTACTGGCCTTAATAAAATAAGAAGTAAGTATCGGACAAATGTCACTAACCACACAAATGACCTAACTGGAAGCTATCGCTCCACAAAACTTTTCTATGAGACAATGATACTAATCCAACCGAGTGCATTCCAAACAAAACTGTTTACGTCGTGCCACTAACAATAATGTTCGTGATTTTGCGTCATCTGATTGATAATTTATTTGCGTATAGTTCGAACCATTTGCAATGTGGCTGTGACATTTGGACTTGTCACAGCACAATCCGATTCAAGTACCTATTTTAGTATGCGAGACAACTGCGCCACGGGCAGAGAAGCGAGTAAATAGTTTCTAATTAAATTGACTGTTCATTTTGCATTTCCGACTTCAAGATTGGACGGACATTGCTATTAGTTATAGTGTTTGTTTCTTTAACTGATTCTTTATAACAGTAAATAATGATTGATGAAATTATGATCGCTTATAAATTTACAGGTTCAACTTATCGACTTATATGTAATACGTACTGGATCTCATTGTGTTCGACTCAACTATACTGCAACCCGTACACCTAACTTTAGTATGATTTCAAAATTGACAGCGTGTGGTTATATACAGAGTGTCACTCATAATATAAGAAATCGAGTCTAAGTGTAAACCTGCATGAACATTTAAGTGTGTTTTTATACCGTGTCCTACACCATTTTCATGTAGTTGTAATGCAAATAGAATTGACACTTAACTCTTTATGCAACATGATCTACGCAATCGTCTCTATTGCTCACTTTAGCCAGACAATATGGTATCAATGCGGATAATACAAAGTAAATAACCGACAAACTCCGCCAATTATTCCGCTCAGCACATTCCATCCGATAAAAGCCGCTATGACTTGGCATACTTTGCCGAAGTTCCTCGCTTCGAACGCCGTTTACCTTGCCTACTTACTTAGGCTTAGTCAATCAAATAACTTTGAAAACCATGCGCCGAGTCGGTCGGAAATACATCATTGTTACCATACGTACATACTGTTCCAGGTAAGTTTATAAAATACTACATATTGTCTCGTCGAAGTCGAGAATGTACTTGAAATTGCTTTTGTATAATAATAATAATATCAGCCCTGTATTATATACTTGCCCACTGCTGAGCACGGGCCTCCTCTACTACTGAGAGGGATTAGGCCTTAGTCCACCACGCTGGCCTAGTGCGGATTGGTAGACTTCACACACCTTCGAAATTCCTATAGAGAACTTCTCAGATGTGCAGGTTTCCTCACGATGTTTTCCTTCACCGTTAAAGCGAACGATAAATTCACAAAGAATACACACATGATTTTTTAGAAAAGTCAGAGGTGTGTGCCCTTGGGATTTGAACCTGCGGACATTCGTCTCAGCAGTCCGTTCCACACCCAACTAGGCTATCGCCGCTTTTGTATGCTTTCAGTAATTGTTAAAAATGCATCTAGTCGTTAGCTTTATTGTGATTAATTTTAATTTGTCACAATGTTCCACAATGAAGCTAACAATCAATTTAAGTTTGTTCTTTGATACATTATACACATTATTGCCCATATATATTTGACCAAAGTTTCATTTAAGTATTTTTTCTAAATAATAACAAAAATATTTTTAATATTCATAATAAATAATGAATTTATGCCGACAAAATAGTTCTAGAGTTAAATTTTTGGAATGTTTGTCCAACAAACAATAGAATTTCACATAAATGTAGGCTTCTAGCTTAAACCAATAAATGTATACGAGAAACGCGGATCACAGGAAATGTAAACAAAGCAAATTTATTAAAAGGCTTGTATAATACGTGGCTTGTTCAGAAATACTTTATATAATAAATAGTTTATATGAAGATTAATAAATAACTGCCTCCACAGTTGCTCATGAGATACGAAATTTTTAATACTTCAAAGCACTAGAATACCAATAAGACATTTTTGTTATTAATATTCTGTTTTTTAAATTTCATTTTATTTGATTTCAGATATAAGTAAGGATTTAATTGAGTTATAACTAAGAACCATACTTACACTTAGAAAGGTGGATTCACCTACAGAAACGTAAGAGATTTAAATCAATGCGCGGCCTAAAGAAATAGGATCGTCCACGGTAACTACTTGCTGATGATAAATATTTCTAGAAAGTTCTTTCCTTAGTATATAATTAGAACACTGTTAAATATCATTGTTTTGGTAAGGTGACTTAAATCATTACATAATAATAACATAAGTTAATTATAAATTATTTTTTTAATTATGCTGTTATACATAAGCAAAGTACGTTTATAAAAATCAATAAAATATGCAAGCATTGCGTGTCTATAACATTAAAAACAGATAGACGGACAACAAATTGTTACTATAATGGTTCTTTTTGAGGTACGAAACCGTAATGAAACAAAAGTTACGCACGAAAGTCAATAAATCTCGCTAGTGGATATTTCGTCTTAGCCTGCAGTTCACTTTCCAAGAAACACAGCGGTCACTTTCTGTGTTTGGACAAATACTAAAATGTATACTATTCGAGACAGAGAGTAAACAAGTAAGCCGTCTAAAATCCAGCTGCTTTCAGGTTTAAGCCATACTTACGTCACTCACACACACCGACAAAAGTGTTCTCTGCAAGGACATGAAACATACTTAGTTCTGCAATATTATAGTGTGATAATCAAACATAATGTTCAATCAATCAATCGGAGTTTATATACTTCAATAAATATACCTAAAGAGACTATTGTGCTTTACTAGGTAAATATATGAAATGAAATAATTTATATGAATCTAAAAAAGTTTATACATCTATACTATTATATAAAGCTAAAGAGTTTGTTTGTTCGAACGCGCTAATCTCAGAAACTACGGGTTCAAAAATAAAAAATCTTTTTGTGTTGGATAGCCCTTTATTTGTGGAGTGCTATAGGCTATATATCATCACGCTACACCCAATAGGAGCGGAGCAATAATGGGTAATCTCAGGAACTACCGGTTTGAACTGAAAAAATATTTTTGTGTTGGATACCCCTTTGTTTGTGGAGTGCTATAGGATATGTATTATCACGCTATGACCAATAGGAGCGGAGCAGTAATGAAACATGTTGCAAAAACGGTTAAAATTTATTAGTTTTGAGAGCTTCCGTTGCGTGCGCCGCGTAAACGGTTAAGGTTATGCAACAATGATGTATGACGGGATTGTTCCTCTTAAAAAGTTCTACAAAAATATATTACCTATAAAACAAAATTCTCCCGCTGCATTTGTCTGCCTGAACGTGTTAAAGTCAAAAACTACCCAACGTATTAAGATGAAATTCGGTATGGAGACAGTTTGAGACCCTGGGAAGAACATAGGCTCCCGGGAAAATATATAGCGTGACATTTTTAACGGAAAACTTTAGTACCATAACTTTATAACGCGGGCGGAGCCGCGGGCAAAAGCTAGTTATTTATATTTAGATATTAACTATCAGTTCGGAAAGCAGTTTTCACCAGAGAAGAACGGGCAAGAAACGCTGGTGTTGCTCTTGTATGTCTTATATATACTGTATACTAGGTTTTGTTTTTAAAGCCTTTTCAAAACAAAATTCCTTAATCACTGCACGTCTCCTACACAGCACTATCTTTACAACACCAGCACCAAATAAAAATATCCATTTCCCGCGGCAGTTAAATAAGTACCGGGATAAAAAGTACCTATGTCTATGGACATCGTCTATGCGTATGCCAAATTTCTTACAAAGCTGTTTCCAAGTTAAATTCTAAAAAACATTTAAACAAACGAACATTTAACCATTTCCACAAACTTTTTCATTTATAATATTAGCAAAGTATAGTAGACAGTAGAAGTAGATACTTATAAATGCATAAGACCGATATGATTTTACACCAAAAGTTTACCATTTGGAAAGAGCCATAGATATATTTTTATACCGATATAAAAAATGGTTCCTGTAAAAACTTTATCTGAGAAGGACCTTAAATAACTTCAAAGGCAAAAGTCGAGGGCAAAATAATAATAAATAAATTAAAACAACGTTCACTTGGCATTCAGAAGAGCTTTCATCTCGGAAGCGCCTCTGATACCCTGTTGCGTGCGTACCGCTAACTTCCGCTGACCCACTAGCTCCCACTAGTGATTTAATTTCCTGACTCAAGTTAGGATTCCCTCAAATATCAAACAGTTTCCTAAATACGACCAAATTTTTTGGATTGATTTTATAATTTTAGATGCTCACCAACATTGCCGTGTATATCTGCATACATATATAATACATGTTTTATACTTTAAACTTAGCAATAAAATAATATGTGTGGTGTGGCAGTGCTATTTATAAATAAATAAAAAAAAGAATGCATTGAAGTCTCTATGTACTGTACCGCAAAGTTTATTTTCCGTTAACAGGTTTTATGTTCTGTTATTTTACAATAGTCTTTAAAATAGGCTAGGTGTAAGCCGTAAAACCGGCTTTACGTTTCCACAGTATTCATCTGCAGAATGTTTGTGGAAATTCTAGTGATTAACGCTTTAGCAGCTTCGCGGTTATTCTTGATTTATAACACTTTTATAACTACAAAATAAGCTGAAATTATCCCGCCTCAAATAATTTAATCCTTAAGCGCCATGCATTTTTGTCCTGGACGTTTTGAAAAATAGTCAGTTTGCTGGTGAAAGGATATAAATTTATTACCTGGTCTACGGTTTTAAGGAAAAGAAAAACTATAATAAATCTAGGAATTTTAATGTTTTGTTAGATGTATTTAAAGTTCCGTAATATACGTTTTCAGCTTGTAACTCCACTCACTAAATATTATAAACGCTAAATATATTTTAAACATAGTGCGGTCTTCCACAACTCTTAAAAATATGACAGTGACAGCACGAAGTTTTAAATGTGTTTAGTGCTCAATATGTTTAGAAAGTCGTTTTGCAAGCCAGCCTAAATATCATTGATGCAACATTTTACTTAGTTCACATACCACGTCTTTGTTACGTAGTTTCAATAAGTTCATTATAATTAAAAGAACCAAATCAAAACACTAATAATAATACACCCTTATCTTATTAACAAAGCCTTACAAATTTCTACCAATTTAAATTCTAAAGTTCTGAAATTACATGAAAATAAATAATTCAAATAAAAATTTAACAAACGTCGAGTTCCCAAAATTTGAAACAAACCATGAAATTGATACTTAAAGGAAATAATGTTTACAAATCGTAACAAATTAATTGAAGGTGGATAATCAATGTTGAATAAATTTCAAAACAAGTTTGTAAATCAAAAGTTCATAAAACACATTGGTATTTAACCTTTATATTATAAAGTAGTATAATTTTAATACAACGATACATACGCAGCGGTTTCAATTAAATTAATCATCATCATGCACAGGATGCCATGTGTTTTAAATAAGCCTCCCTAAATATTTCCACACCAACCTTTTGGAAGCAACTTGCATACAGCACCTTATAGCGACCTTAATTAGGTCCCATGTCTATTTCAAAATATAAAGGAACTAAGACGATTAACGAAAAAAAATATTGATGGGTTGTAGAAAAAGGATTTCTCAATGAACGTATTGTAGCGTATGAAGAAAGGTTCCGATAACTACTTTTGATTGTTCAAAAAAACAAACAGTGATTTATATCATTGTATTGTTTATATTGTATAAGCATATAATGTTTCAATATTGAGCTAAGATCTCACCTCTCCTAGATCCTCCCATGAATCGCTATCCTGCGTTGTAGTGAACCAGTTACATTTAATTGAGTCCAATTCGTCCCGTCATCTTTTCTTTGGTCTACGTCGAAGTTTACGAGCAGTGTCAGAGCTCCACGAAGAGACGATCCTGGCCCAAATCTCATCAGACATACGACTAACGTGACTAGCAGTTTCATTCAAACTTAGTGACGTTCTGAGCTATATCGGCAATTTGAGTTTTGGAACCCAATTTGAAGCGCGATTTATAAGTTAAGAAATCAAACTTGAATACTTGCATTCTTACCAACTACTATTAAAGTTTGTCCTAAGTACATAAACTCTATTCTTCTATTTTCCACTAAGTTATTAAAATGAAATTACGAATTAAACAGCTAAAATAAATTATTAATAATTAAAGAGTTTATTGATAACCCGTATTGTTTTATTTACTGTTTAAGATGCAATACGTGAGAAATTTCATTTACATACTACCATGCTAAACTAACTTTAAAGAGTAAGGCGAGCTATTCGCTTCCAACGCTTAAATACTTGTATGAAGTTCTAAAACATTGTGAGGTATTAGAATGTTCTCGTTATTAATATATAGTCAGGTAAGAAATGAAATAATTAATGGCACATGAATTCAATGTATTCAATATTATTTCTGCAGCTTATGTCTGGTCACATAATTGATTTTTAAATTATAAACTTCCACAATATCAGTGGAACTTTAGAGATATTCTCTATGTGTTGCATAGAATTTGTATCTAGCTGAATTTACATTTTGTAGGTGCGCGGGAGTACGCTCGCCAGCGTGCGCTAGTCGTTCCCCGTTATGCACCATATCCACCACTTCTAAAATATTATTTGCATCCTTTTGAGAGTCAAGTGGAGCATTTACAAAGAACATTCAGATCTCAATATTTAAACCTATAATCTCCACAGAATTTTACGTAGTGATCGAATTATTTTCAATGGAACTGTATTTAAAAACTCGCTATATGTAACTTTTAGTGCGAAACATTAGTATCTGGTACCAATCCCGAGTCACCATAAAGTCATTCAAATATAAATAGGATTAAAAACATGTACTATTTCCTCCACATTTATGCTATCAAAAGTTACAAACAACTACAACTATGGATGGGGACGAAATTCTCATCACCATAAAAATGGCTAATAAAAATTCTATTCGTATTTTATCGCTTCGGATGAGCAAAACCAATAAAGTAAGGATGAATAACATACTGCCACTGTATATAGAGACGATTATTGTGTCGGTAGGGGGTGCACAAAAATTACTACCCCCCCCCCCTCTCCTCCCCCATCGGACCTTTAGTCGTATAACAAGATTGGAACTATACCGATAAATTCTAGATTTGGGTCTGATGGTATTATAATTGATGTTTCCAAACACATGCTTCCTGTGTTTAAACTTCTGTTTACACTGAAGAATTAAGTAACTTGTAAAGATCGTGGATACTTAGTTTTGACAGACAATGTGAACTTTTTAAATCGCGTACGATGCTAATTTCAAATATAATAAATAAATGTAAATTAAATCGTCGTAATTAAAAGTTCACTCGTAGGCTGTTAGATTAATTTATCAAATTCCAATATAGAAAGGTGAGTCTGGAATAAAATAGACTTAAATATCCCCCAGGTTGCAGCCACATGAACAAATTCAAACAATATAACAGATAAAAAATATTACACCAAACTTTCGATAAACGTCGCATGCAGTTCCGATCGGTAATCCACAAAAAATATATCCGAAAAACTACTGGCTGGCTGTTTTCATGAAATAAAGAAATATATTTTATACATCCCCGCCACGGCTCAAGAGATAAAGAGCTAAGAAATAATATCGCCCCGACAAAACGTTTAAGATACTGGTGGAGTTGAGAAGAATCCCTGACGTTTAGGGTCGACGCTCTCGGTGCCACTCACACTTGCCGATATAAGAACGTGCCGCGAATTTTGGTGTAGTGTCGCCTACAGGATCATGATTCGGTTTTGGGCACAACACACGCACTCGCTGCTTCACTAAATAATGACGGCGGATGAGAAGTTCAAATCGAATACATTTTCTTCTTTGTGTATTGATAAAATATTCATATTAATCAGATTCTATCCTTAATACGTAGGTATGCTAAGCTCACAAAAATAAAGTTAGTTTGGCACTAACTGATTAAAAGGCTCTTTTTTGCGGTATGGTTAACATAAATGACAACGTTCTTATATTAAAGACCTTTTTGTTCACAATTTCATACAAAACAGGGCATTGTTAAATTTATAGTGTTGTCTAAAATATTATAGGCTGTGCATAAGTATGTTTGAAAACATGTTGGATCCCATAAGCGATAATTATACTTTCGTAATCATAGTACCATAAAGTTCAGCAACAAAATCACAGATAAAACACAATCTTCATCCAACCAGAACCTGTCGTGGGAATTTATAGTACCATTGATAACGCATTTGAAAACAGCTAAATTGTGCTCGCGTTCTCTCGCGGCACGTACCAAACATACTTTCTGCATGTAATGCAGTGTCAGTTTGTTCAAAGAGGGCTATTGATTTGTATTGCCTTGGGGAACTTTATCTTGAATTTTGTTTATTGCACACATAAAATTGCCGTTTGTTCGTATTTATCGTTTTACAATCATAACCGCATATTTCAAAAGTTTGTTTATTTGAAATTCGAATGTCGTGACGGAGTTTTATGTAATGTTTGATTTGATCAGATATTCTTGGCGAAGTTTTTGATTGCGCGAATTGTTCAGTGACCTAAGTCTGTATTCTGAAATCATATTTAACTTCTATTGCTGTTGATTGATTATGTCGACCAAGCTGTTACATTGCTACTTACATTAAGTTTCTATGACCCAATGTTATAAGTAAGAGGATAGTCTGGTAGATGCTTATTGCTTAACCGAGTGTATCACAAGCCCTACAATAACTATCTCCAATAAATTGCCTTTACGTTGTACTATGACACCTCCTCTTAATATTTTGGCGGGTCGACGATTCCATAGGAAGTATTAAAATTCTAATATGAATTTTCTAACAGAATATTATGTTTGATTGAAACTTGATGATACAACGTTGAGTTCGCCAAAATAACTATTAACATAATATGTGGGCAAAATTGCGTTTTTACATCCAATAATATGTATGTATTTACATATCGACGGTTAAGACTTGACTTTTTTTGGGAAAAATTTAAATAGGTTAAAAAAACAAACAGAAAACAACAGAAAGTGCTGATTTTAAATATGCAAAACTTAGTGACGCAATATTTTTTTACTTAAGTCAATTAGCCTTTCAACCGTAGATCGCAAAACACGAGGAATAAGTAACAGAACACCAAATCAACTTTTGTTCTTGTTTGTTTGGTCAAAGCCATATGTTCGTTGGCGCTCGCTATTAGACTATAATTCATTAATGTAAAATATGTTTCTATGATAAAAACTATCCTATATGTTAATCCCGGAAATAGTCTGTGTGCTAAATTTAATTAAATCGGTTTAGCTCTTTAAACATTTACGATTTATATATAACATTATGAGATACCGCGCGCGGCTTCACCTGCGTGGAAACCCTTCCCCGCTCAATTATCGCTAAAACAGTGCACGATGCGAGCGCCATCTATTTAAAAAAAAAAAGATTAAAGGTTCCCATTATTTCCCATGCCGAATTACATCAAAATCCGTTCAGTTTCTGCTAACAAACATCCAAACATTTTCATAAACTTTCGCGTTTATAATATTAGAAAGAAGTAAATCAGTAAGTAAAATAAATGTAAGGTAATCTCCAAACACCTTAACAACCTTAAGATAGAAAGGTGAAATTTACAGAAACGCGTAATCCTGTCTTTACCGGAACTTTATACTGTAAGTGACTCAGTAAAATAAACTACAATTCAAAATAAACAACAATTCAATTACATCAGTTTGTCTAACAACGTTTCACTCTAATGGCGTTATAAATTTGACATGGCGGACACTAATCGGAGAGGATTAGACTAAAATAGCAGCATAATTAGTGAGTACGCTTGTTATTGTCCGGATGATTTGCATCACGCGTTAAACACACGTTACTAAAAAAAATCTATTGACAACTAGGTGATAGGTTTTCTAAACAAGAGTCTGTAGAGGTATGTACCACTGCAGTTTCTTTCTAGCATTCAGCAGGTACTGCCGTCATAAGAAACAATGACGTTTCTACATCAAATTATACGATATATACGAAGAAAAAATATTGTATTTAGATTCGCCTTTTTCTACTGACTACAAATTATATTTAACTTACTTTTTAAAAACAGGTTAAATACGTCTTTTTTCATAATGATTATGACGGCAGTATTATATTTCAATTTAAAGAACATTATAGGGAGCAGTGGCGGGCATAGGAGTTAGGGAATGGGGGATTCGCCCAGTGCCTAGGGTTCAAAGAGGCCTTGCGTGAGTCTCGTTCCTGAAACTCAAAGAAAATAACCTCGCAACCGCCTGAAGCCCAACATTGCTTAAAGCAGCCACTGATAGAAAGCGAAATTGCTGACCATTTTGAGACGGAAATACCACAATATCCACAATAATATCTATAAGTTAGCATAATCTTTTCATATTGATAAACGTATTTAATAAATTATTTTGAACATTGAAATTAAACTAATTTTCCGGATTCTATCGCGGTTTTTTGTTTTTTATTTTTCTCCCGACGTTTCGAAGACTTTGCAGCCTTCATGGTCACGGGGGGGACTGAGGTGTTGTTCATCCGCAAAGTCAAAGTTACAATATCTACCTACATTTTACAATTATACAACTTTTTTAAAATTTTAGCTGTTGGTCGTCCGATCTACGCAGAATGAGCTCACAGTGTCTTGAAGTCTGGCAGCCGGTCTTTTGAGTTCCGATTTAATTAAATGTAGAACTGGATCCCAGGCTTGTGCAAGCTTCCAACCATCTTCCCTATTGAAATTAGGATGTTTTTAAATTTCAATAGCCTCGCGAATCATCCTGGGCAGGAATCGGTGTTCTTTGGCGAGGATTTGTGGCTTGTCTAGTCGCAGATAATGATTGGCGCCTCCTTCAGAGTGTTCAGCGACTGCAGACTTCGTCGAGCGTCGGTGTTTCACGTCAGCTATATGTTCTTTTACGCGGGTCCCTATATTTCTTTTTTGTTTGCCCGATATAAGAGAGGCCACAGTTGCAATCTATTTTGTATACTCCCGGTTCTTGTAGAGGTATATGACACTTGACAGGTGGTAAAATTGACTAATCTTCTTAGGCGGCTTAAAATAAGTTTTTATGGAAGCACGCTTCAGGATGTAGCCAATCTTGTCGGTGACTCCTCTTACATATGGTAATACAACCGGAACACGTTCAACTGTGGCTGGTTTCACTCGGTTTCTGTGACGGCGGCGTGGAATTTGGAGCTTGTTGTCTCGCAGTACTTGCTTGACATGTTGCAGCTCAGCGGCCAGGTGTTTCTCGTCACAGATTCCTTGTGCTCTCTGAAACAAAGATTTGCCCACGGTAGCTAACTGTTTTGGATGGTGATGAGATTCACCGTTCAGATATTTATCTGTATGGGTCTGTTTCCGATACACAGTATAGACCCCCGTGACCATGAAGGCTGCAAAGTCTTCGAAACGTCGGAAGAAAAATAAAAAACAAAAAACCGCGATAGAATCCGGAAAATTAGTTTAATTTCAATGTCTAACATTCGCGTAAATATAAGAAATCATTATAAATTATTTTGAACCTTAAGATTTGAACATGCCGGCATAATTCATACATAAAATAGCTAAGCAAATCGACAGCGGTTGTAAAGATAGATATGAATTGACGGGCGGAACGCGACGGCCCAAGATAACGCCTGTATCGAGCTTTGTGATCCCAAACATTTCTGTATAATCGAGACCGTTTAGCGTCATTTTAATTTAGTAGTTTTCCTACATATTAATGCCGGTTTGTTGGATGTTATTATTTAAATTAAAACATACCTGCAGTTTTAGTTGGTTAATCTGAATTATGAAAAATGGTAAGATATATAAATAAGCCTACAAAAGGTATTTGGACACATAGTACTTTGGCAATAAAATACATATTAAATTAAAATATTAGGATGCACAGATGCATGAACGTTTTCTGAACGCAAAAACAGCTGATTTAGATAAAATTTCAACATAGGTAGACTAATTTTTGAGTAAATATTTATCCTAGAAAAATCAAAATAGATCTTTTCATCTGGCAAGAGTTTCCATGCGGGCGGAGTCACGAGCATAAAGTAGACTAATAAATTAGTATAGTAGGCGCCTTTAATATAATACACGTATGTTAGAATATTGGGTTATATTTATTAACTTTCCTAAAGTCAATTACCGTGGGACTCAGATTCAGGATACACTGCTCATGTTATAACTCTAACTTCAACAGTAAGTTCTGCACGCAAAAGATCTACGTTAAGGGTCGTTCTCACTGCTGCAAATTTAAAGATAAGTTTGATTTATCTATACCATATTCATAATTCCATATTCAGATTTATAATACCATATTCAGTCCGGAAAATCTTAATACGTAACTATGTAGCTGAATTTTTGTCCAAAACCATCGCACAGTTTTTTTTCCAAAATATTATCTAGAAGTCATCATGAATACTCATGAACGGGATAATAAATATTGAGTAATTGACCATTTAATAGCATTAGTCCTACTCCATAAATAACCTACTAAAATAAATATGAAAGAGTGTAGATGATTCGATGTTTCTTAGCATATCACGCCCTAACCGTAGAAATTTATCATAATAATATTATAGCTATAGTATCAAGTCCTGAATAGAACTAAACATTTCCTTTTAAAATTGAATATTATTCTTATTCCAGTAAAAAATCTTTCACGTTGGTTAATCAAATATAAAAGTAAAATATAAATATAAGCATTAAAAATATTGTTCACCGCTGCAAATACACAGAAAAAAGGCGATAAAATGTCGATAAGTATGGAAATCTATATATCGTCTTTTAAATAATGATTTTTCTGATAATTAAATGTTTTTTTAAAAACTTCAAATAAGTAAATTCCACCAACAATCCACACGCAACAATTTTGTTAAAATATTTGTTTTTCTTCCTTATTTTCACAGCTTTGCGGTATCGGAACGACTGTCACTTCGAAGTCCCCTCTGATCGCGTGCCTACATAATTTTTTCATGTTCAGTTATGATATGCTTTATGGAAGTTATTTAGGTGTTAAACAAACCGAACAATTAATGGATTTACAAGCTGTTCTTACAGAGCACATACTTTTTTTCAATGGAGGATGCCGCACGTAATTCTATACTCCGGTTTATATTATATACAATAAATTAACAAGAAGAATTAAACTTTCTACACACCGCAAGCAAAACGTAGAAACCAATACAGAACTGTATATTACAACGCTTTGAAATGCTGAACTGCTTAACATAGCATCATTATTTACTTTCTGAGTATAATGAACCAATCAATTACATAAATGATTATTTACAGGTTAACCATTACAGGTTAGTTCATTGGGTTTACCGACATACTTAATGCAGAAATTAAAAAAATATGTATTATTATCATCAAACTATTTTAAGATTCTTGAGACGATTTTGCACTCGTGGTAATTTAACAACTTGGTGGTAACTCTAAATTCCGTATAATGTACTGTACGCACTTTATACTTACTGATCTTGGAAAGAACAACACTAGAGTTTCCTGTCTGATATTCGCTGGTGAAAATTACTTTGTGAACTGGTGAAAATTTAACTAAATCTAAATAATGTTAAATATTTTACCAATTCAAATAACTTATTTAATTAAATTTCAAAACCAGTGTAAATGGACCGTGAACATAGTTCGAGCGCCAACATTTATTTAAGTAATAATTTCACATGAAAGTTCAACGTGTCCCGATTCCTGGATACATGTGATTAACGAGTGAAGTTTCAACCCCCACTTGGCAACTCTGTGATGGACGAGGACAACAAATCGCTGTAGTTGCGACACGGTTATATTCTTACAACTTTTTACATGTTACTCTTGTGGGAAATAGTTTATTTTGAAGAGTTTCTTTTATAATTCAATACTGAATAAAATTGGGTGAAAAGCAACAAAAATTATACTGTATATATAAATATCGAATGGAAAATATATTCTTTTAAATTTTTTAGTATATTATGACTGACTAAAAACTGTTTTAGCCAATGAAAACTAATGTAATATAAAGCTGAAGAGTTTGTTTGAACACGATAATTTCACGAACTAGGTACATACTAAACCTATTCAAGTAAAACATCACTATTAGGAAGCCATATTACTCCTGAGTGTTATAGGCCAATTTTTGCCCCGGGAAAAGTTTTATCCCGTAAAACCTTTTTCACACAGGCAGAGCGGCAAGCAAAAGCTAATTAAAGTATTTATAGCAATAATTATTTATTTATTTTAGGTTCTCCGGCAGATTATACATTCAATTTACACAAAGGTAGTAGTATAACAAAGGTCATTTTCTGATGCACAATCTACTTAAAGGAGTACACAACGTTTATTATTTATGTGTACTATTATAAATAACTATTTGCATGTTCATCTATAAACTGATACGACCTCCCTCTATCCTCCTATAGTAGACCGCATAAGCAAAACTAAAATAAATGTAATTTGCCAGGGATTTTCATTCTTTCTACGCAAAACCAAAAAAACTTTCTCATTCTGTCTGAAAAAATTTTAACCAGCTGCAACACGATTTGGATACATTAGAATGGACAGGCTGCGGGTAACCTGTTAACATAAGGAGCTTAAGAAATTCAATTTGGATTTAAAAATACATGTTCGGATGTAACACCACACGCTTGTGCATTCAGATCTGCCTTATATAATATGTTAAAGAATTCGATGCGCAAAAGATTCAAAGTAATATGAAATACTATTTGAAAAATGTGAAAGTTCAGTCGAGTTTTGATAACAATTTGATTGTACTAATAATCTGCACAGTTATTAGTTTATTTTTAAAATACTTTTACTTCCTCGAAATTATTATTATTATGTTTTACCAACTGGGCTGTTCATGTAGTGGATAATATGTTTTCTACTAGCTTTTGCTCGCGGCTTCGTCCGCGTGAAAGTTTTCCTGGAGTAAAAGTAGCCTACTACATTTCCAGTCTCAAACTATCTTCATAAAAAATTTTAGCGAAATACGTTCGGTAGTTTTTAGTTTATCGCGTTCAGGCAGCAAAGGGATGCAGCGGGAGACTTTGTTTAATAATATTATGTAAGAATAATGGTGTTTGTTTAAGTAGTTTTATTCTATGTAAAAGATCAAAGCAAGTACTGTAAAAGTTAGATGAAGGAATCTTGATTTTTTTAATTAAACATAGTTGTTTCTCCCGCCCTCATTCTTTATTGCTTGGAGTCCTTATTCACACAATTACAATTATCTACGTAAAACTTAATTATATTTCAAAACCAGGGTCTAAAACTACAGTCAACTTTGAATTTACACTTAAAATTACTATTGGTTAAAATATATTTTAAAGACCTTGCATAGACTGTCTACACATCATTCTATGACCAATAGGAGCGGAGCGTCAATCAAAATGACAATACAAAAACGATTTTTTTCCCGTTTGAGAGTTTCCTTTACGTTCCCTGCGGAAATGGCTAAAGTTACGTAACAAGCATGTATAACAGGATTATAATATCAGCCCTGTATTATATACTTGCCCACTGCTGAGCACGGGCCTCCTCTACTACTGAGAGGGATTAGGCCTTAGTCCACCACGCTGGCCTAGTGCGGATTGGTAGACTTCACACACCTTCGAAATTCCTATAGAGAACTTCTCATATGTGCAGGTTTCCTCACGATGTTTTCCTTCACCGTTAAAGCGAACGATAAATTCACAAAGAATACACACATAATTTTTTAGAAAAATCAGAGGTGTGTGCCCTTGGGATTTGAACCTGCGGACATCCGTCTCGTCAGACCGTTCCACAACCAACTAGGCTATCTGCCGCTTTATATTATAAAGTAGTATTATTTTGTGTTGTGGAGCTAGTTTAAGACCCTGGGAAAGACATAGGCTACTTTTTGTGCCGAGAGAACTCATTCAGGCAGGCGAAGTTGCAACCAAAGCTATTTAAAGAAAGTAATTTTAGGAAAAGACCAAAGGAAATTCGAAATTTAATAATATTAAAGAATAAATGAAAAAATCTTTGTCCTGAATTTGTAAAAAGCCTTAGAGCACGTTTATATAGTGCGATCTGGGAGATTAGAAAATAATACTCCCGAGGTTCTTAGTTCAAGTTGTTTAAATTGTCTTGAAAAATTATCTCATTTGAATAAGTTTTTGCCGTCGGTTTTATGTAAACTGTACCTACAATATTTGTTGGTAGCTAAGTTTAACATTCAAATGTATAATATTAAAATTTGGAAGATATCATTTTATTTATCTCATCTTGTTTAAAAATCTAAGTATAAAACAAAAAAATTCTACTAATAAGAACTTATAAGAGACTTAACATAAAAACCAAGAATCATCTACTGCAGTTGATGTTTCAAACATTATCTTAGACGAATGTGCGTTACTTACGCGGCCAGACATAATTAGCCCTAAGTAGGAATAATGTTGATTAAAGCCAAGCCGAAATAAAACCGACTAATAGAATATTGTGATGAACGACAGAGAACGAAGATAAATGTTTGCGGTGTAATAGGTAATTTTCTAAGAACCTTGACGTCAAATCGCTTTGATAAATTACACTCTGACCTGAGGTATCGAGGATTGTTTAGCACGAATATTTACTTGAGATTCTTTTTATATAGCATCCGATAACGTTGCTTAGGCCAGATTTTATCGCTAATTCGAATGGAATACAGTTTTGTTAATGATATTTTAGACCTTGGCAAGACGGCTTCAGAAAATTTTAATATAGTGAGGGTGCCATATTTCGTCTACGCGAACCCGTCTGTTTGCTATTACGTGTGTTCTATTCGAAGGACAGCTTTAACTGGGAGAGTTTTCTACTCTTTTGGCTATACGGCTATTAAAGATACCCTTCGATTAGGACACACGTAATTGCAAAAAGCCGGATTCGTCCCCATAGACAGAATAGGGCCCTTTGACTAAAATTATAATTAATGTTCTTACCTTAACCAATAATAAACAAAAAATATTTTTTATTACAGTATTTTATTTCATAATTTTAGTGTTATTTCATAGTAATATTCCTAGATATAAAATCATCAAAACAAACATTAAATATTAATATTCAAGAAAATTACACGTTTTAAACATGTACAACTTGTACACTTGTAATTTGAATTGCACTGTGATTTGTTTTAATTTTTACCGCGTTAGTTGGCTGCGAACCTGTCTACACCGGCTGTGGAACAACGCAAGGTTCGATTCCCAGGACGGATATTACTCAGTGGGATTTTACACGACTCACTCGAAAGGGAATCCTAAGCGAGTTGACGTTGATGACGACGTTGGTCAAAGAATTAATACAAATTCTTTCAACATTTTTAAAAAATATTTGACGCCGACCCCAGTTTGGAATGGAATAATATTAAATGCTATAATATTGATATTGTAATATGGATCTAGAGTAATGATAAAACACTATTGTACGTGACAATAAATCAAAATATTAAAGACTATGTATACAATATTGATGATTGGATTGTTATCCAAACGTTACACCCCGACTTCGCTTACCTCAATGTTTTCATGATTATATTTTCACACGTTTCCGCCCAATATTTAATTAATCCTTTGAATAGTGTAATGCAGGACAGTTATTTATTATTTAAACCGCGACCCGAATCCCGGATCAACCATGTTGTTTTGTACCTCCCTAGGGATAGGTATGACTTCGGGCAGAAACTAAAAGTCCTCTCGTAAATAACGAATGAGTTAAGCCCTCGGTACCTTTCTTAGTTGGCATACATCAGCCGCTAACCATTGATCTGGATTTACCACCAAATGCGTCAATTATCTTATTTTAAAATAAAAATAAAAATAAAAATGCTTTATTCATCACGTAGGCGAACATGGTTGCACTTATGATAAGTCAAGGTACATAAGAACATTTAATTATTACTTAATTAGATTAGCTTATATAAATAAAGACAATTTATATTGAAAATAAAATAAATGAAAAATATACCTAGTAAACAAAGAAGCCAGCTCGGGCTGGCAGGGAAGAAGAGAAATAAAATGATGTATATATGTATTTTTGAATAAGCAATAAGGGAGAAACGCGTCGCGATCCTCACCGGTGAAGACAATAAAAGCCCTAACCTAGCTAACCTACCAGCCTTTCACTAACTACCTAAGCGATGACTACCCGAAGAAGAAAGGCAGAAAGAAACTCCGAGCTTTATTTTTCGTCATCAATTGTTCATTTATTATTTATATTCATGTATTCGCCTTTTGTTCAGGACACTTAGTTTTCGTTCCCGTGTAAATAGAATGAGCGGATAAAATATCGATAATCGGTGAATACGCAAACGTTCCGTAATTTATCACACCTCGGAAAATAAATTACAGAAATGTATGAACATTATTACAATGACATGCAGGATTTTTCAAGTAGCACTCATACGAACATCCATCAACATATTTCGTTTAATATTGCGGAAAAGGAACGATTTAATTAAAAAATATTAAATTTAAATAATGTCATTGGTGTATTATTTTGCATAAAAATTACATTTCATTTACGGGTTTCGGTTGCGTTATAAAGGACAATGCCCAAAATCAGGCTATCTTTGCGTCAGTCATGCGTCTTAACCAAATATCCACGAAAAATAATCATTTTAATTATTACTTCATTTGTATTTATTTCAGTCGTAAGCGAATGGGGGTTTAAAAGATATGAAAAAAAAGTTGTTTAATTGTTGCAAATGAAACACCGGATAATTTACTGCCGATATGGCGAAATGATACCAATTTATAACAAATTCCCATTTTAAATGTAATAAAAAAGCAAATAAGTACGATAAATGTGCTTGTACTTGAATCTGTAATATATATGTATATTATTTTATAACAATATATTTATTCATCTCAAATATATTGTTATAAAATAATACATTTTACTTAATAATTATGACCAAACTCCAAATAGCTGGTAAAAAAGAGAAAATATTTATCGTTCCAAAAACAAACAAATGGCGACTTGTACTTGTATTGACAGAAATACTAAAGTCAGCTAAAACATATCTGGACTTTATTTTTTAATTATAAAAATATGGGTACAGATTATTATTACACTGGCAACTGAAATTAGTGACATTTTGACACTTCTGATTTGTTTGAATGTTAAATCATTATATATTATATTTTAATATTTTATCTTACTCAAAATCGGAGTGTTTTTCTTATGTATTTTAATGTTGAGTCGAGAAATCCTCTCTTAAAAAACAACGTGTATAGTGTGTGTTTCGAACTTTGAGACGGAAGGCTTTTAGTTAGCAACGCAATGTCGTCTAGAGCCTAGACCCAGGACAGCTTATCGAGACGACATAACCCGGCGGTGTATTGACTGCACCTTTGCGGTGCCAAAGCAATAAGTATATTTCTTGGACGAGCTGTCCGGTTTGTAAGTTATGTAGATTATTATTAACATACCCACAATGTGGGAAAAATCTTGCCAAAGTTAAAGAAAACAGTTTAACAATAATAATAATGGAAACATGTTTACTCAACTTCTACATTATATTTTAGGTTTTAAGGCTGGAATGAGTTTGTGCTGCCTGCTGGAGATCAGCTAATAGAGAGGTTCACAGACAACAACATGACATGACCTGGCCAACGCTGCAAGAAGTCATTCACTCACTTCAGGAGTATATATAAACCTGCTGCAGCTATATCAAATTCTTTTTTTTATTTTGGGATGCCAAGAATATATACCTCTATTAAAAATATACATCTATATAAAAATATACATCGGATATCGTATTTCTCGTTTTATTGTTCTTTCCCGATGATGATGATTAACTATTAGCCTAATCAGGCTGTGAAGTGAGTTGCCTGGGATCGGAATCCTCCAAAGACGGTTGGTGTCAGGCATACAGCCGGTCATAAAAGCTAAGCTGAATCTATTCTACAAGTATTGACGATTGGAGTGAGATAATGGTAGGTGGAAAAAAAGATTACGTAATCCATGTAATAGAATAAGTCGTTATTCAGAAAAATATATACACCAAAGGTTAGGTAACATATCCTCCGTGGAAAAACTAATATTCCGTCATACTGTCTTAGAAGTTTTATTGAAGTTTCGTCTTATCAGATATGTTAGTACCTATCAGTTTCTTATGAGGGCAATTAAAGCTAGGTGAAAAGAACATCCAATAATTACTTATTGCAATAACAATACTGCCATATTGAACTTACTTAGGCACGTAAGTACTTTCTACCGTACATTATTGCAGTCCATACTTAACCTCAAAATAACCGCGTTATAAAAAATCTGATTACTCCGAACTCCCATCGAATATCCAATTGTTTTAAATTTTTATAAAAACTAGGATATATTCCCTATAGTTTAGTGAAGGTTTTGTACAGACGCAAGCGTAGCCCAACTTTCATACAAAAATGGGCATTCTCCTTTATTTTCGAAAAAAAAACAGTTGCTGTTCTTGGTTTTACTTAACATTTTCTTTCCATACCATTGCATCAATGAGGACTTTAAATTGAATGTACAATCAGCCACAAATGTATCTGAACAAAATAAAAGCTTCATTAAAATAAAACTATTTACGGATTTTGTTGCAGTTATTTATGTTATTACTTTCTCCCGACGTTTTAAAGCCTTCACGGTCACGGGGCGGACTATAACCGCGATGAAATCCGTAAATAGTTTTATTTCAATTTCTAATATTCTCGTAAACATAAGAAATCATTATAATAACTTCAATTTATTTTATTTCTTCCATGTATCTCGTCTTGTTACTGCGCAAGTTTCACATGAGATACCCGATTTTCGTTTTATCAATTCACTTCTACAAGTATGCAGACATTTCTAATAGCAGTTTTTCTTGCATATTTATGCTGTGGACTGAAACGTTTCCATTGAAACAGATCCCTTGTTTACGCAAAAACACTATCCTTTAAAATCTTTCCGAGTCGGGAAGAGTGTTTGCCACAACCCAGCTCATTAGTTAGAAGGATGCGACGCGTGCCAGAAAAATACTTGCAACAAAGAGCTTAAAGCTTACTCATTATACCACAGTTCAGTATAGAAGCGTATGCTTATTGATCTCTGTATGGAAGTTTATAAAAAATGTATATTGTTGATACTTGATTCTAATAAATGGATTTCATTATAATAAGCAGAAAATAATAAAAAAAAATAAAGTACTTTATCAGTCCTTTATACCCTTATGACCATTTAAATTAATTGAATCAAATTATAATAAAATCACTTTACCTTTTGTTGTATCTAATACCTCATATAATTAATATTATTATAATATTTAATGTAAATACTTTTCTAATGAAAGTAATTCACGATTATAAACAAACGCAAACACCATTATATACATGATATCGGTAAAAGCCGGGTGCTATTAATGAATTATTAATTGACTCGTTAACTGCAGATGGTGTTCGACACTCCCCACCACAATTATATCCACCATCCCCTGTGGTTAAACTGTTATTGATATTAAAATATGTACGGTTGAAGATTAATGACCGAGCCATGAAATCGGGAAGGAAATATACCTTTGTGGTCTATGGACCGTATGTTACATTGATGACTTGTAGTATATACATATTATTATTTATATATACTTTGATTTTATGTGATATCAAAACTGAGATAAAACAAATTTTTTAGCTACAAATTCGATAATTTTATTCGTAAACCCAAACCTACAACGCAATACTATTCGGCATCGTATGCCTTTACTCTAAAAGATTAGATTCAGTTATTGTTTTCGCCCTGAATATAATATACAGGCTTCAAATTTCAAACCATAGGATTTAGCCAAATTAATTAACTTTACTTCAGTTTAAAACAAACACGGATCAGGACTCCAGGGATTTGCAGAAAGTTAAAGGTCGGTTAACTAAAGCTAGCACGTTCAAAGTACTCACACCATAATGTTAAAATCATTGTAACTGATGGAATAGGATCGCTCGTAAATCTCATGGCCGTTGGTGCGGAAAAGTTCTGGAGTGGCGACCACGAACCGCAAGACACAGCGTAGGCAGGCCCCCACGAGATGGACCGACAACCTGGTGAGGGTCGCCGGAGTCCGATAGATGAGAGCGGCCCAGAACCGGTCCCTGTGGCGCTCAATGGAGGAGGCCTATGTCCAGCAGTGGACGATTCCCAGCCGAAATGATGATGATGACGATGATGGAATTGGTATGTACCTATTGATGATGCGAACAAAACATAATATTATATTTTGACTTTGTTGATGTTTTGTTGAAAACACAATAGTGTTTTCATGACAACTGATGTATATTTATTCATCGACACTTCACTCACATGACACACTATGTGAATGGCTTGGTCGCGCCAACTTTAAATTGCATTATATAAGTAACTACGAAATAAATTATTAACACGATATTATTGCAAGTCAAGTCTATACTAAATATTTGTAGTTGTGAATAAATATGTTAAATCTGAATGTGTAATCCAAAACCAGGTCTTACTAATTTATTGCGTAAAATAAACTCGAATATACAATCGCACAGATTAAATTAATTACAGATAAATCCATGTCAAATCCCCAGACATTGAGCCACGGTTACGATTATCGTATTAAACTACAAAATACAAATCAAAGTTAAGCAACTATAAACATGTACTCAATAGTGTTATAAAGTACTCGCTTATACGGTTTACAATAATAAAACTAAACACTCACATGAGTTATTTATCTCCGTAGGGATAGGCAGATGCAACCACGGGACACCCACTTTTCGCCATGTTTTACGTCCCATGATGTGATAAGTAATGAGGGACACTATCACCACACCGGATACGCCAGACTCCGTGATTATACTGAACAGAAAAACCTAATTGCACTATGACCGACCCGGTATTCAAACCCGGGATCTCAGAGCACTATCGTACAAATCACACAATACAATAACACTACCGAGACTGCAATAAAACTAGTATTACCGCTAAAATTTGCAGAATAAACTACAAAATAGTCAACATATCTGATATAAGAACTATGTAGGTCTCTTATAGGTATAAAGCCTTTTTTAGACAAACGAATTATATAATAATAATAATATCAGCCCTGTATTATAAACACTTGCCCACTGCTGAGCACGGGCCTCTTCTACTACTGAGAGGGATTAAGCCTTAGTCCACCACGCTGGCCTAGTGCAGATTGGTAGACTTCACACACCTTCGCAATCCCTATAGAGAGCTTCTCAGATGTGCAGGTTTCCTCACAATGTTTTCCTTCACCGTTAAAGCAAACGATAAATTGACAAAAAATACACACATGATTTTAGAAAAGTCAGAGTTGTGTGCCCTTGGGATTTGAACCTGCGGACATTCGTCTGGCAGTCCGTTCCACACCCAACCAGGCTATCGCCGCTTTTTTTTATAGAACGAATTATAGCTAGCAATAATTGTATGCAATTATAGCAATAATCGTCTTTTAAACATACTATGTCAACAGATACGTATACGTCAACGCGGGTGAGAATAACTTCGCTATAGAGCACGATCCAACGGGTTAAGATTTTAAGCAATAATTGCTTGCGATTATTGCTAACAATAATAGATCCGTCTAAATTAAGTTTGAGGGTCTATTTGGCTAGTGTCGCGTTGTCAGCTTTAACTATACAACAGAGCAAACATCGTATGCGGGAGTCTGTTGGACTTTGAGTTGATCCGCGCTGTCTGCCATACAATAGTGCGGGACAATTGTTTTGTTTCAGTTTGAAGAACTTTGTAGCCAGTGTGTCTATTGGGTACTATGAGATTCTTATAGCGCCAATAGCCTAGTTCGAAGTGGAATCAACTACCAAGACGAATGTCCGCATGTGCGTGGTGTACTAAGGCCTAATCTTTCTCAGAAGTAGAGGAGGCCCGTACCCAGCAGTGAGACGGTATTTAATACAGGGCTAATATTGTTGTTGTTATGAGATTCTTGAAACTAATGTCAAGGTAATAGACGTAGTGTAGTATATTCTAATATACTATAACGATTACTGTTCGAATGTAGTTACAAAGTAAGCAATTTTTGCTAGTAGTAGGATATATTTTAAACCAGCCATAGTAGTCCACGTAGTGTGTTCCGGGGTAATTGTATCGACTACCGAGGGGTAATCATCTCTTGTCAGTCGACATTCCATCGGACCCCACATCGCTTACCATCAGTGGCGTCACTGCTGTGCATGTATCAAAGCAATGTCCTATGACCAAAAAGAACAAACGTTCGATAGTGCATCATCGTTCTCAATAAAACTAAACGTGGCTATTTCCCAGTGATCCTTCCAAAGATATTTGCGGCGAACTTTTAAAAATGTTGCGCTCCAGATTTTAGCTCTTTGTCCAAGTCACGAGCAGTGTCGGGGGAGTATTCTAGAAACACCGCTTGCGGTCAGTTTGCAAGGGGCCATTTTTACAAAATATTTCATGTGTTATTTCGCTTGAAGTTAGGTTTTACGAATACAAGTGCTTTTAAAATATTTGACGTGGCTGAGTGGTAGTTTTGACATTTTTATTACATTTAAATATGAATTGTGTACAAAGACAAGTTTAAAAAAAGAAGTTGTATTACCACAAACATTTATACATCTTTGTAATAAATATTAAAAAAAAATGTAAAACTATGAGGTTATAAAACATACTGGATGCGTGAATGATAGCGAGGTCTATTTTAATTAAGCTAGTTTATTCATGAGTCTCAAACAAAACCAAAAAAAAAATCTGATGTAATCCTTACGTATTATGAAATAAAATACCTTGCCGCATCTACCTGAACGCAGTAAACTCAAAAATTACCAAACGGATTTCAATGTGACGTACAGAGATAGTTTGAAACCCTGGGAAGAACATTCACACACACATACACATCACACATTTATCCCCGCAAGGGTATACAGAGGCGCAACCAGAGCACCCACTCTTCGCCAAGTGTGTTCTGTCCCATGATGTGATAAAGGGCGACTCATAAAATAACATAAGCTACTTTAACACGACACTCTATCACGCGGGCGAAGCCACGAGCAGATGCTAGTTTAATATATTTATCAATCATTCAAATATATAAATAAAACCAATCGTAACACAACACAATAAACGAATAAAATACTTCATTTCTAGTTTGATGTACCATAATATTATTAATGTAGGGAACTCTTTCATGCAGCGATGTATGAAAACTCGCCCGAACACGACACGACAATAACTTTTTCATTACACTTCCAAAAGTTTTATTATATGCCTTTTCAAGTTCCCAACATCATACTTCTTCCAAGTAGTCTGTTCTCGGTTCGTACCTGTTACCGGTGTTCTTGTTTTTTACTTATAGTAAGTAACGTTCCGCCCGTTGTAATGTGTTAAACTGTTCTACTTTTGTAGGTACAGTCAGCCACAAAAGTAATTGAACACTTTAAAAACGTAAAAATGCTTCTACACCTTAACTTGAATCAAAATACTCTTTTTTCTTTATTTAAAATAAAGTATATCCTGTGAAGTTTATTTTAGTTCCGAGAAAACGATTTTTGACGCAGACACAAAAGTTTTCCGGCAATTATAAATTTCGAATTTGTTGAACTACTTTTTGCGGCTGAATTTACATATATCATACCTATAAGTATGTAATTGACAAACACTGTTGGTTAATTAAACTATTTAATAAAAGTACAATTACTACTTTCGCCTAGTTGCAGGGGCGACTAGTATATTATGTGGCATCACCGGTCTCACGAAACAACATTGAACTGCCCGGAGAGATGGAAAAAAAACTAGTTTCCATGCATAAATATTTATTGACTCCAAAAAGTTTTCGGATTAAATAGGTGCCGATTGTAAAAATTTAACTACAGCAAGTAATCTAAATCAAAATCGCCTACTTAAATGGTTGATAAAATGAAAGAAATCAAATATATTTCTCAATATCTGCTTAAAAGTGAGGTAAAAACTATAATATTGTAATACAGATTAGATATAGCTCCATCATAAATTAATTTAGCCTAACGCGCCTAATACCTTAGCTTATATCTTAAAAAAAACTAATAAACTAAAATCTTATACTATGCATAAAAATATAATATATTATGCTAAGTTGTCTACGGCGAGTATTGTATGTATAATCACATCACTAGTTTAACAATATATTCGTAGATTGTACTATATAGCGCACGCGCTCCAAGTGTTTTAAAACTACCCCTTAAATTAACATTCGACTCAGCAAAGAATTTTTCCTCTGTCTCTATTTATATGCCATATCTTTGCAGGACATTTCTTCCTATATTTCGTCGTTTCCATTTCTGAGCTTGCCATTTGTTTCGTTGCTATTTCTTTATCCATGTTTCAACTTCCGTATTCTACTGTTTATTTATTGTATTTAATGTTTGTTTAACATTTTGTTTTCTTAAGGTCTTTAAGTTTTATTATTTCCCATTTAAGTACGGTGCGAAAAAACGATCATGAGGGGTTGTGTACTAATAACGTTTGTAAATAAAATACATGTAAAAAAATATGTTTTGCCAGCATTAAGATGTTTTAACTACTATTTGTTGCACAATGGTTTACTGCCCAATCTGAAGTAAACGATTTAATTAATTTTATTATGTGTTGCTTATTAGTAACCATTATTTTGCACTTTACGGAGACGTGATACAAATATCAAATATGTTTCAAAGACCCATAAGAGTATGAGAAGTGTGGTGTTCTAAAGTGATATGCTTAAAATTTCGACAAGCACCAATTTTGGAATTTTTATTTTGATGAATTTCACTGTCCGGTGGCGTAGATGTATAGCTTGCGTAGTATGACTACCACTCTGTGATCGTGGACTCAAATCCTTGGTCGAACAAAGTGTTATTGGAATTTTTTCAGTATCAGTCTGAAGTTAGTCCCCGATATGTAGATAAGCTCGCTCTCTATCGCATCAAGAGATGGAGCACACGTGGCGAGTAGTGGGTGCTATGGTTGCATTTTTGCATTAAAGCGTGCTTAGTGCGTGTGAAGTCCATTGCAAATAAATTTAGAGTAACCTCAAATACTAAATAACAACTTAAAAGAGACGCTTAAATTGTTTGTGAGCATTATCACCACGTTTAAGGATAGTTAGACCTAATCTGATATAAGAGTCGAGTTTATTGTAGGGTAACCTATTTGATTTAACATTTTAATACAAATCACCAGGCTATGTAACTCCATGATAATATATATATCGCTAATTTTATATCCTGACTCTACAAAACATTTATGTGACGATTGTTCGTGGATATCATTCGTCTGACAATGTTTTTGGGTGATTTTATATTTTTTCAATGTTGAATTATGAGTTTATAGTACTCATTAATCAATAATCAATATAATCATTAGTACTCTTATCTTAAAATTATTCTGAAATTAATTACTCAGAAGTTATAGATAAGGTAATCATCTAAATAATCAAAGCTCGAACTGTCTTTACCTGTAAATTGACGTAGGTATATTCTTCATTGCCCCACTTCAGAAACTTAATAATCTTAACTTATATTTATGCCTTGCTTGTACTATTATAAACAAAATTTGGCCACGAAATTAGTCACTGCTATAACTTTTACGACAAACAAAACTGTAATCAAATTTTGCATCAACGTCTGTTAGTTTGGTGAATTCAAAGCTGTTGTTAACTTACTTAGCTGTGGTGACAATCCAATTAATCCAGTTTAAAGAACTTGAAAATATAATAATTACACAAATATAAACTTACTCTAAATTTTATACTTAATTACTAATTGGTTTGTTTAGCATAAAAACCTGATAATCGCATGTATTTTGTTCTCCAAAAGAATGTATTATGAATATTATTGAATCACATTAATTTTAATCAGTAGAACTTCTAACTTCTTAAAGCAATATTTTAATGGCTTATATAGTTGTCACCTCATCTAGTAAGAATAAAAAAATATATAAGTAAAAGACCTCAAGACCCTACAAAAATATCATTATGTTTCCATTACATGTTTGTAAGGGCCTGTGCCACAAGTTTCAAGTATATTATATTTGACAACTATTCTTTGAACAGCTATTGTAGGTAAGTACTCTTTGATTATCATTTAATTACTGGTATAGATTAGAATATGACTTGTATTTCGGCTTACACATTTATTTGACGAGTAGCGTTCAATCAAAAGCTGTGGAACAGGACCTCTTTTAAAATGAGAAAAACGAGTATACGATAATTAACCTTCCATAACTTAATAACATTAAATTATAATTTTACATCTATTTAACATTTATTCATAAAGATCAAAGTTGAAACCATTCAAAGTCAAAGGTTATTTTCAATAATATCTGAAATGGGAAATTAAGATAATTTAATTTCATTGCCGTATCTACGGCTTTAATTTAACGGTGTCCTTTGAAATGAAAGATTTTTAGTAGAACCGTTTCATCGATGGGGCATCTTATATAAAAAATATTTCTTTTATCAATGTTATGCGATATATTCGAAATGTATAGCGTCAGATTTGGTGACCTATTTCGCAAGATGCAAAAAGTTTCAATTTTGCTGTTACTAACCCCATTGCTAAGCCAGATTTTTATATTCATATTTACATATATGTACAATATAATATAGCGGCGATAGCCTAGTTGGGTGTGGAACGGACTGCCGAGACGAATGTCCGCTGGTTCAAATCCCAAGGGCACACACCTCTGACGTTTCTAAAATCATGTGTGTATTCTTTGTGAATTTATCGTTCGCTTTAACGGTGAACGTAAACCTCGTGAGGAAACCTGCAAATGTGAGCAGTTCTCTATAGGAATTTTGAAGGTGTGTGAAGTCTACCAACCCGCACTAGGCCAGCGTGGTGGACTAAGGCCTAATCTCTCTCAGTAGTAGAGGAGGCCCGTGCTCAGCAGTGGGCAAATATATAATACAGGGCTGATATTATTATTATTATTATATAATAGAATATGAGATACTTGGCATAGAGTATGCATGTCAATTAAGAAATATTTGTGATATGAAAGCGATATCTACTGTCAGGTAAAGTTACGAGGTATAGTTTGTTCAGAACATTAACCGTCGTGGAATTTGAGGTCGCTACTGTGCTTAATTCCCTGTTTTGTTTACTTTCGGTGTGTTTCTATACAAAAATTCTTAAAAACAACACGCAGGATCATTTATAACAAAACAATAGGACATGACAAATAAGTTTAACATTTACTAAATGGCGGGGAAGGGTTGCTTTGTAAAATTCGAAAGTTAGTTCACTTTTCAGCCAAGACGGTTCTCGTTCTGAACTACTATACGACATAGAGATATTGTCGTCTTGAAATTTGCTTGCGGCTGATGATTTTTTTATTAAATTATACCTATTAGGGTAGTTATTAGAATTATTTTTGGATCAATAATATTATATAATGCCATTGCAGAATATCACAACGCTTGTTATTAATTTCATTGCGGAGATTAACACTTTTTTAAATCAATCCAAGCACATTTCAAACTATGAAGGAATCCACTGATTAGCTTGAAATGAGTACTTGATATGGGTTGAACCAAGTTAACTATACCGTTTGGGTAAAAGTTCTCATTAGACAACTAAAGTATAAAGAGAAACCTTTACATAATGTTAAATGTTAGTCGTAATCAGATATTAATTTCGATCGCGTAACATTTATTTATTTATTTTCCACATACAACTACTTTACAGGTAATACCCAATACAATAGCGTAGTACAATTGTTATTATAATATTTTATTATTACTTACTATTACATAAGCGGCCTATGTGAATTCCCTCAAATATATCAAACAATATAAGAAACCATATATATCAAACATATTTATTTCCGATTATTAGGAACACTTGTTTTCACAGGAAAGTGGTATTATAACTCGGTAGTTAGAGACGGTTCTTCATTACTAACATAGTATAAGATTTTTGTGCACCTACTAACAATTTAAAGTAATGAGATACTCGCAAAATAAAATAAATAAATACTTAAATAGAAAATTAAAATTTAGGGCGACTGGCCGGTTATTTTACAATACAATAATAATCTTCGTCGAATTAAGAATGGCTACGTGTTCCTCTGACGAAGTGCCTTGTTAATCAACTCAGCCGTCCGCTCCCTTAATTACCATAAACATGTCCAATAAATGATTTCCCAACTGTGACTGCCTTTAAAGTTATTTTGACAAGCATTGTAGTGATTAATAATATATCTGAAGAATGAAAACAAAATGTATACTTGATTTCTTTTTTAGTCACTGTTAGAATGTTTGTATTAAAAATATTCGCGGTATTCTGTGAATATTATTATTTTCCTTATTACCAATACTAATCAAATGAAATTCGAAATGAGCAATAAATAATAATGAATTTAATTAATAACTTAGTAATCGATGTATTTATACAACCCATATAAATATGAATACATAATAATAATATGTTTTTATTATTTAGTAAATTTAAACTTTAATGCAATGAGTCACAAGTCATTGTCGTAAACATTTTGATTATGCCATATAAAAGTGAGAAAAAGTTAATTACTTTTGCTCTTGATTATCCATTGCCATAAATTGCAATCTGGAAAATTAATCTTCATAATTACCTTATTGTGCCTTTTTAAAACATTTAGAAATTTCCCAAAGGAATATTTCCTCGTAATTAAAGGTAAAGATACTATAAGTTATAATAAGTTGTCTAGTGAGAGATAGAATATTTAAAACTCTTTGTAGTTTATTAAGCTTTTATGATTTTACGTAGGTACACTATCAAATTAATAATTCATCCCTTTTTAATACCATTAGCATGGTTCGTTTCATGAACTTTGAAAAAAAAGGGTATTGCAATACTTACTACTCTACTATGTTAATGAAATACTTAAGTTTATTGTTAAATTACAAATTGGAATAAAATATATTTTAATTAAACCGCGTATATTTAAAATCGAAAAACAAATTTTTATATATATTTTTATCATTATAAAAATATATATAAAATTTAGTGTTTAGTGGGGCTGAGTAATGACTCAGCCCTACTAAACTGAATGGTTTAAAGCAGAGTGGTCCACTTAGAGTGTCGACTGATGAGAGACAGTAATACCTCGCCAATCTTCACGATTATGTTGGCCTGTTTGAAACTGAACCGGCCCAATACCAACACACTTATGTAGGCCACTACGATGGATTTTACATATTTCATATCGTGGTCACTATCCGGGCAGACATACTTATCCTAACACCAAATTGCCTAGTCCGGAATCAAACCCAGGACTAAACAAGATATAGTCAAAATGCGGTCCACTTAAACTGGATAAGCTATTAAACATAACACTTAAAAGTTAAAACTGAACTTAAAAAGATACTAAGATCGCTAAACACGCAACTTCGTAAGTCTGAGTGTGCTATGAAACTTAAGAAATAACATCTTCCAATTACCTCTGTTTCAAAACTAAAACGGTTAGTTGCAATTTTTCCTTTGGAGGATAAACTTATGAACATATTTTATTAAATTAATAAAAATACAGTTCATTGCTTTAAAACATAAAAATCGTTGAGAACCTATCACAATCCACACGAAAATATATCATAACCGTAAATATAATAAAACATATTTTTTATATGTCCTAATACGTTTAATTTCGAGTAATTCAGCAAAAATATTATAGAAGAACAAAACGTTAATAACCCGAGAAAGAATAGATAAATATAATACTTATTCCCATATTGTAGAGATGAAAATCGACCTATAGTCCACGATACCATAAAGTTTAATAAACATGCTTTATGCAACTGCACTACTCCTTTAAACCTACTTCACCAGACATAATTCTATATCCGTACAAAATACACTATTTCAATATTACATTAATTCGTTAATGTGTATATCATGTTCCATACGAATAGATCTTAAAATCGAGTTTCGAGTAAATTCTATTCATTTGAATAGTCGAATAGATTCTAATCGATTGATTTATAGGTAACGGATTACCACAGCGGTATATGCACTCTGCCTTGTGTACATTGCAAGACTCAAGACTATAAACAGAGCAATCTCGAGTTTACTTAGACTCGATTGGAAATGAGTTATATTGTGATTGCTTGATAGTACGTATATACAAGTATGTTATATTATGTCTTAATTGTCAATAATAAACATGAGATTTTTTAAGGATGTTCAGCCTTAAGTAGCTGAACTTTAAACTTTTGCGCTCTTATAAATAATCGTTTTTTTTTTTTAGTAAAATAAATTTCAAAGTGTTGACTTTATCTTAGACTAGCTTTTGCTCGAGGCTCCGCACACGTGAAAAAGTTTTCAGGGATAAAAGTCCCGCTATACACTTGCCTAGAATAGAAAGTAGCTTATGTCCTTCCCAAGGTCTCAAACTAGTTCGATGCCAAATTTCATCGAAATCATGACTGTACGTACAATTTATGTCGTATGTAAATGAATAAAAATTTTGTATCGTTATTCACGAATAGATAATTAAGATATACCGTTATTGTATTATCTAGATTCTAGCTGATCGTCATATTTCCTTGGAGTTCACTTTGTTTATAAGCTGATGCAGTTGAAAACTGACCCAATCTCTGGCTGCATTGATATGAACTTACCGAGCTACAAAAAAATCCGGTGACAATTAATTAACTATTGTTACATGATACACTAGCACTTTTTTTTATTTATTTTGAGAGTGCAACAGAGAACTTTAGCACATCTGCCAAAGGAAAAAAGATATTAATATGTAAGGAACTATCATTCCAAACCCGTATCGGTAAAATCTCCTCTGTATTTGTATTTTGTTCAAAACGTTGCAACCCATCTTCATTCGTATGTGAAGATCAGAGATAACGCCAGAGGCTTGAAAGGTACCTCTCCCAAAGAGGCCTTATTATCCTTTTTGAGGTACTTACCCTGATGGGCTTTCATTTGAGAAAATTTAATATCTCAGCACATTAGGAGAGCTACTTAGCTTTATTGAGGGGAGGGGGTTGTTCAAGTAGAAGCCCTAATGAATGTAGATATGCTATGGAAATGAATACGTAGGAACGTATGTAGACATTCGGGTAATAATAATTTAAGTCTAAAATGTGAAATTAAAGATAACACCTTCACGCACGCAGGAAATTAGAACTTTTTAGTAAAGTTACTTTCTTACATTTTATTCATTTTAATGTTTAGGTTATTCATGTTTAAGATGCTGATTATAAGGTTTGTCTGCTAGTCAACATTTTATAGTTGTACCCATCATTTTTATTTTAATCCTATAATTAATTTTAAAATCATTGACAATTTCAGTAAAATTGTTCAAAATATTTTTTTATAATCTCGTTTTCTTCGACTGTGATTTGATTTGAAATGAGAAACATAAAGTATTATTCAAATTGCAACTCTGGATCTCTGAGTCTCACAAAATCTGATCAAATTTTAAAATTTCCGCTAACTAAAAATAAAACTTTAATCAGACTGTTATAATATGTATAAAAGTATATCATTACATATTGTAAGAAACTTAAAAACATCTGGAGCGCATACACTCAAACTTTAACTCATTATGTATTTATCTCATGTCGAAAGAGCCCATCAAAATTTACTTTCTTCGCACAAGTTTTCCCTTTGAACAAACTCTTTGCGTGCGTCCGTGAAGTTTCCGGTTACTCAATCCGCAATTACAATCGAATGAGCGTTCCAAACCTAGAGCTGCTTGTATTATGGCATGTATGTACAAAGTTTTATTGGTAAAATTATATGAATACATCCCAGCCGAATTTCGACCACAGCGGCCAAACCCAGCAGAGATCAACCAGATACTCAGGAGATATTATAATGAACAAATATGTGCGCAATACACAGGTGCACTCTGTGTTCCTTCACTCTTATAGGCCAGTAAGACGGTAATGCGATATTACTGTAGAAAGATTACGTGCAAGATCAACAGCTTTGCGTGCTTCTTCTTCTTCGAGTGAAATTATACATGTCCATGCTGTAAAAATAATAAAAATGTTATAAATAATCATAGATAAAGAATATATGACATTACAGTATTTTATAAACGACTCTTAACAGTTATTCACGTTTGATATTAATACACTTAAAATATAAGTAACATCAATTGTGCATCCATATTACCATACTAAATATACTTACCATTCCAATAGGGAGAATATCCCACTGACCTCAGTGAATGCTGTCATAGCTAGGAAATGGAAACTGTAGGAAAGTTAACTTACGCGATGCAGACACATGTCTACTACCACACTACATCCAACGTAAAATGTCACCATAACCAGAACAGAACGCAAAAAAATATTTAGTGCGAAGTTGTGCCGTACGTGACTACACGTTTTATCTTAACAAAATGTCCTTATATTTTCCTCTTATATAAATCTCACCCTACAAACTCTACCCTATTTGTTTATCTTTTAGGACCGCGTTTTATTGGCTATGTAGCCAGTTAGTCATTTTGTGGAGTTTTTAATTGGATTCGTCATTTTGTCGATTCCAAAAATAGTACAAAATTTAACTGAACGTAACTTAGAGACACTAAAACGTAGCAATACTAAGGTGAAGCTAATTGAGTAACAATTTAAGTTAGAATAATTATAGTCACTCCTGTCTAACATAATAATTATAATGTTAGTAAGGTCCTTGAGACAAATAATTAAGTTAAGAAAGAAAATGCCAAAACAACCTAAATTAATCATTTAATATGCTCCCAATTCGTCAATCTGAATAACGGAATTAACCCCAATTTCGTGTCGCTTTAAAACTTAACATTACCATACCCATGTCACTAATTGACCCAAATAAGCACAAGTTCTCAATCGACTTAATGTGACAAGAAATATTGTCCCCTAAAGACTTAAGACTAAATAGGCTGATACCGTAATAGCAACAATGGTATAATCTACAACCGTAATCTTAGAGCCATCGGCTATTATCCTAAGCCCATTGTCCCAAACGTTCCTGATTCAAGATCTAGTGGTTTGTGAAATAGTATCTAAAATTGGTACAATCACCGTATGTAAATGGTTGTATCTATATTGAATATAAAATCATCTTTCTTTTTGTAGATTTTTATGTCTGTCTAGTTTAAGGTAAATGTAATTATACTATGATATCAGTAGTTTTTGAATCCGATCCCCAGATGGGGTGAGAAATTGTTGTGTTTTAAGGTTTGAAAAATATACAATTCGAATTTGTAGATGATCAACTAATAGCTCACCCATCCTTGTTTGAAGACACTTATTATTTTATTTCACCAAATAACGCTATTCATCATTTTAAAATATTACTGGCATTAAAGAAAATTCAGAAAGCGTTTACCAAAATATCCCTTTACACCATTTAAAAACAACACAAATTATCTATTGTACAAAGCCTCCAGACCTATACGTACATGCTTTATTATGATAATCAACTGCTACGGAATAAAAGAAGACCAGGACAAAGGCGGCGAGCAAATGAACAAACCAGGATCCTGATTCCCCATACCACACGTTATTCTGACCATTCATAACAAGGACGTAACGCGTTGCGTTTAAGACAATACAAATTATCATGCTTTATTATGATAATCAGCTGCTGTGGAATAAAAAGAAGTCCAGGACAAATTCAGCGGGCAAGTGAACAAACCTAGCCATGTTTTTTGGCAGTTAAATAGTACGTACCGTAACCTAACGCGTTTATAATAATTCAAATTGGCACAAAGAATACTATTCCACGGCATTTTCATGACGATAACGTAACATGGCCGTGTTACGAGATTGCACAATCATAGAGAATAAGGCACAGCTTGCTAATAGATACAGCGACGACTCTATTTGTAACTGCCAGCGCGACGGTTTCACGGTTCTGACTTCAACAAAGCTTTAGCGGGAATGCGGCCTTTAGCACTCGGGGCCGAGGTCTGTTTGAATGTAACAGATGGACGCGACGTCGTCTGTGGGTGCTTTAGTGTTTGTAAAAATTATCAGTATTTTTGAAGTGTGGATTTTATCAAACAGTTCTCTTTGATTCGAGTTCATTCAAAACGTGCTTGGTATTTAATTATTATAATATTTGTCACGTATCTTATAGAATGTCTGTCTGTCTGTTTTACATTAAACCTAGGAATCAATTATAATTTTACATTAATATTTAAAATCTATACCATAAATTATTAAAATCCTAATAGTTAATTAGGCCTACCGTATCATGTCATCTATTTAAAATTTTAAATATACTTAAAAAGAAACTATCGTCTTTAGTCTAAAAAGACTAAGGAACGAATTATTATCCAATTCCAATTCCGGTTTGCGGTATCGTTTTTATTCTACAAAAACCAGAACGAAACATTGGTATAAATGTCATAACTAATAATGTCACGTCATAGCACGAACACGAAAGTCGATGGTATAATCACCAACATTGGGTCAAACGCTTGACACACATTTGCCGGAGTATGTTTGTTGATAACGCTCCACTGAACTTAATCTTCGACGTGCCTCATCCAATTACTGTTGATATGCCAAGTCTGTCATTCCAGGATTCTTATCCACTAAGCTGTGTACTACATGTTTCTCCCCGCATCGTTTCCTCATTGCAATTCTAACTTTAGTATTTTTATATGGATTCTCGAATATTTGTTAGTACATAGAGATAGGCTCATGCATTGAACTCTTTAGGCATAGGTAGTGGTGCATCTAATGAAACAACTTCGTCGCGATTATAACTGTCCTTGTGATAAATTAAATTCACTTAAATGGCTCACAAAAAGTGTTGTTGCTTGACCTGTGAATCGAATCTATGCTCACGGCTTAGCCTAAGTACGGCACTACTAAAACAATTAATAGTATTGTAACGCAAAATCTGCGAAGTAAATTCTCTATAATAACCATAGTTTCATCCTTGCAAACAAATGGAGATGTGAAACCACAGCTGCTACGCAGAAACTTTAAATAAAAAATTCCCACGATAAAATCCCATGTGTGCAATTTAAATACTTTTTATAAAAATTCGCTGGACGAATTACGACGAAAAAAGCCTTGTAAAATGAATCCGTCACGTGAAGTTAAAATATATACTGTCAACACGTATTCGCTTAAATTTCACCAGTAACTAAAAGTGCAACGCCAAAAAATTTAACTAATTAAATTTAACTAATTTAAATAATTAAATTATCTTGCGGAGACTAGAGAGCAGTCTATTGACTCTTATAAACCGGATGAGTGTGAGTTGGACCGGTGCACTGAGGGTTCCCCAAAACTTGTAGGTAAGGTATCTATGTATATAAGATTTTTTTTTATGCTTTTATAGTAGTGTGAAATTACAAAATATGCGATATAAATGGTCGTATCTTTTGATTGCGTTGACTAATAACTTTTTTTTTCCGCAGCTAAAATACGCCATAAACACGAGTATTTGATATAAATTTCAACTTCATACCTCCACGTCTTCCTGAAAGAAAGGGGCCTCGACAGACAGACGGACAGACGGACAACAAAGTGATCCTTTGAGGTACGTAACCCTAAAAATCAAATATACAGAACCACCTGTCCATCTATATGTATCGATCATATTTCATCAACTTCCAAAAATAAACATACAAAATATACCTACTGATTACTGAATGTAAAATTTACTAAACAGCATAATGAATTCTATGCTAATAATTTATACTACGACAATGCATTCTGTCGGTTACTATGCTCAAATATGTGCGTTATAAATGGTTTAATGTACCAAAGTGGTGGATAGTAACCTTATATTGTGGTCAACTGCTCATTAATTAACTTCCGCCTTCAGCTATTCGCATTGCAATGCTTTTGCGGTCGCTAATCAACTCAGAGTTAAATTACAGCATGCACCGTATAATTTTCTTGTTTTATTGCACACAATTTAGCGAACTTTGCCGTGGCCACCGGTATATCTGCCGGCAACATATCCAATTTTCCGGCCCGCATTCGCAGTTGGTTGTACAATACCTCTACGACTATTGTCGGACGCCTTGCAATACGCCACCTACTTATAACTTACCTGCACTTAATGCTTGTCGATATTGCGTCCTTTTTGAACTACGGAATTTCAAGCTCGAAGAGTATTTAACTGTTTCTTTGTTTTTTCGAATGTAATTCTTGAGCGATAAGTCTGCACAGGAATTCAATGTGCGAGAAATTATAACTGTTTAGGTGAAAAAACACTTCGAAATAAAAAAATACTATGTTTATTAAGGAATTCAAATATGAGATACATATACAATTTGTACCTATTGTATTATATTATAATTTGATAAATTTAGATAATATCTAAATCAAGTGTCTATTGACGAGCATCAAAATATTCAATAATTTGACGATAAACAATTAATTATCGCCCAAACTGTGTCAAGAGGGACTCCAAATCGCCCGTGACGTCATTATAAACAACTCTCGCTCGTTCCATAAATTGAACAATGAGCAAATCGGGAACTAATCCACTCCGAAACCAATTTCTCCATCTCTTTCATTCACATAAGTTTAGAGAAGGATAGTAATATTAAAATTCACCAGGCGTTGTCAAGCTTTTAGGGCTCCAGCCAAATCCTATTAGAACTTTTTGGTTCCCCCGTCTTTAGCGACAATTTATAATTAACAAAGCGGTCATTAATTACAAAATAGCACCTAGCTTGAGTGACTTCGTAATTAAGCCCTTACAAGAAATTCCTGTTGAACATTGTGCGGTGTCAGGATTCCGCAAATTCAAACGAAATTGTAATAGAGATGTTATGAAATGTGTTCCTCCGACCAACGCCTACAGTCATAGCTGTTACGTTTATTCCAATATCTATCCAAAACAACTAATCAGAGGGAAAACTAGTAACTGATGGTAGGTCTCTCATATGTGAGAGTACACCTGGGTAGGTACCAACGCAATGCCTATTTTTGCTGCCAAGCACCAGTGTGTAGTTACTGTTGTGTTCCTGTTGTAGCCAAGTAATTACTGGACATAACAAGACTTAACATCTCATGACTCAGAATGGCGATTGCAATGGTTAAGAAGTTCTTTTTAGGAATTTTGAGGGTGAAGTCTACCGCACTACGCCAGCGTGGTGGACTAAAGCCTCATCCCTCTCAGTAGTAGAGGAGGCCCGTGCCCAGCAGTGCGACAGTACATAATACAGGGCTGATATTATTATTATTTATTATATAGAAATCAACGCATGTTGTGATTATATCTCAAATTATTTACATCATATATAATAGAAATATATATTTATCTGTTTCATGGACATTTGAGTTCAGTGATGGATAGACTTGGAAATCGAAAGTATTATTTCTGTGAGCCCAAATATTTTTGTCTGGTTCAAATATTGTGGAACAAAAGTCTCGCGATAATGAATGGTCTCATTTATATGTTGGATCGACATTGTTTTACTGGCGGGAGGACGTCGGATATATTACAATATTAGATGTTGCACGCGGCTTCACTTGTGTGAAAATCTTGCCCGTTACAAAAGTCATTGTAACGTTCCATGGTGCAACTGTACGATTCCAGCGCTATCTACTTAAAAAATAATTTAAACTTTTAACATTTTATGGTCCATTAATATGATCCATACAAATCCGTTCACTAGCTACTGCGACTATTTCCAAAAATCAACAAATTCAAACATTTATATCTACGAAATAAAGCTTCCGAAAATGTACTAGTCAGACAAGCTACTGCAAATGTGTCCAATCAAATTACACCAATAGTTGTAACTTTTGGTTTAATTTAATTTGGATGATTGATGATGATTTCTTAAAGCGAAAAATTCCAATTTAATGAAATTACATAACACCAGTTGAGAGGACACAAATAATTTCCAATTAAACTAGCTCCATCCATTATCCCTTCGTTAAAGTTCAAAGAATAATTTAAGGAGACAATGCTACGGCTGGGCCGGTCAGCTATCCCACCCGGTGTCGGGTCAGCCCGGGTAATAGGATAAGCCTCTTCAAATTGTCCAGGGTCAAAATTAGTCTGAAAGTGTAGTTGGAAAACTATGTTCTTAGTTTAATCTGACTTGATAATGAGATCGAATTTAACAACCATTTAGAACTTGTCAGACACAATCAAGATCTTGGTTTAAATGTTCTTAGCTGTTAAATGTGCTACTTAGTTAAATTCTTAATGTTGGTTGTCAGTCAAGCACAGCCTACACCAAGCCTTCGACCTTTAAATTTTACCCACAAATACCTTGTTCAACTTAGATCTTAAACGGAGTGTTAAGACTGAATCTCCTAAGGCCATATTATACCTGAGAAAGTTCGATTGCTGACAGTAAATTTCAATACTCATAGAACTAGTTGGAGAAGTACTTACTAAGCAAAAAATATAATAATTAATGGGTGTCTAAATTCAAACTAATATGTATCCCGAAAAGTTTATTTGACCTAGGCCGGACGCATAAAATTTTCATTATATTTATATAAGTGTTTTGGTAACTGCTTCAACAAACATAAAAGTAAAATGAGCTAAATTTATAGAATAATATCATTCCATGTAACTATATAATTCAACCAAATTAATTCCCGTTGAAAACGAAACTATCAATTTGCGGGGAAAATAACAAGATTCACCTACCTCAGATAAGTGACGACAGGAGTGCCTTGTTACGGCTCTGTTCCCTCCAAGTATCGTAGCGGAACCGTCCACTCCTAGTTTGAACCACTCCGCAAACTTTCTAAGTTATAATCCTCTTTGCAGTCCGAGTACACGACCCACTGCAAAACCTGATTCCTTGTGGACTTTCATCAGTTCCACTGAAATAAATCTTTGGGATTGTACGCACTAATTAAATTTTCTTTGATGTTGAAATAAATTGTTCCTATATTAGTGCCTGTTTTTATGAAGCGTCGTCTCATAAATTAAAACCTAAATAAGAATATAATTTTATTTTGTAATTAAAATAATCCTTGTATAACGCACATATTCTTTACTTATCTGGATAATCCGCTCATGTATAAGCTAAAAGTTACAAACGAATTTGCCAACCCTACAAATATTTAAGGTAAAATTTTGGCGCATAATAAGATTCTTTGATCCAGTAAGATTGACTTCCTCACTGCTCCCATAAAAATAGCATTTTCCTGTTTTCTACCCCGCTGTTTTATTGTTTCTATAAATTGTTAATATCCTTTTTAAGACATTGATTCACGTCTGATCTCCGTTGAAGCCAAACATCGTTATGATATTTGTACTGGCGATTTATTGCTTTATTGTTTACTCTTTCCTGGCCTACCTTTCGTGATCGGTTGAAACATAAGTGTGGTAATTCTTAAAAAAAAAGGTTTATGCTTATGAACACCAGTAAATAATGGTTATTTTCGTATACAATCTCATTTATGTTTACCCTAAAATTCTAATCTTCAATTTCAATTTTTTCATATCCTTTGTTAACAAATATTTTGGGCCCTTCCTGCTTTATTAACAGATACAATGATATAATATAACAGTTAATATAATATTACGTCTATTAGTTTCATAATCAATGAAACCCCAATTCTACATTTGTGGTTTTGTTACAAACTAGCTTTTGCTCACGGCGCTGCCCGCGTTAAAAAGTTTTCCGTGATAAATGTCTAGGTTTATATTTTAGCGAGATAAAATGTATCCTATATTTTAAATTTGACCTTTAGCAATACAAATATGAAAACTGCATTCAATTCCATGCAATCGTTTTTCCGTAATTCGTGTACAACATACCGACAGACAAACAGACAAATATTCTAAAAGGTGTTGTTTTAGCTTCTGTTTCTATAACAAAAAGCCCCATATTCATTTTACTCCAATATTCTTAATGTACAGACATCGGCCTATTTCAATTTTATTACATGTAAAGGTAGCATATTCTTAATTATGCATTACTCTTTTTAATATAGCTATTATTTTATTTAATAATATAATTGTGGGAATATTTAACACAAATGCATCGTTAATCGAATTATATTCAAGAACCTATTTTTTTAGTTATAAACTTTAAGAACTTTAGTAACAATACAACTAAAATTCATTGATCCAACACTCATGCATTTTAATGACTTGTTTGAACGACAGAAATATGTATATTAATTCCAAACATACTTACATACTGAGCGCATAACTTTACTTGTAGGCAAGTAATTACGAAATCGCGCAACAATTCTAAGTAACTGTTTGAATTATTATAAAATGCGCAATTTTAACAGTTCTACTATTTCTATATTATTTTGTTCAATCATGTAACGTATCTTTGTATAATATACGACTATACATAGTAAGCGGCGATAGCCTAGTTGGGTGTGGAACGGACTGCCGAGACGAATGTCCGCAGGTTCAAATCCCAAGGGCACACACCTCTGACTTTACTAAAAAAATCATGTGTGTATTCTTTGTGAATTTATCGTTCGCTTTAACGGTGAAGGAAAACATCGTGAGGAAACCTGCACATCTGAGAAGTTCTCTATAGGAATTTCGAAGGTGTGTGAAGTTTACCAATCCGCACTAGGCCAGCGTGGTAGACTATGGCCTAATCCCTCTCAGTAGTAGAGGAGGCACGGGCCTCCTCTACTACTTGCCCACTGCTGAGCACGGGCTCAGCAGTGGGCAAGTATATAATACAGGGCTGATATTATTATACATACTGTTAATTTTTTTACGGCCTACGCAGGTGGCGTTTTTGTACGCGCCAACGACGCGCATTTAATTTTTTTTGTAAAAACAAACACCGATTACATCTATTTAAATGGTTTAAGACGCGTTATCGAGTCGTTAAATTTACGTCGTGTGCGTAGGCTTAGTAAACTAGATTTATCACATAATTACTTTGGAACTGGGTAGTTACCCAGTTTCAAAGTAATTGTACAGTTGTACATTAACATTTTTGTAACTGACTCGTGAATGTATTACTAATTTATTCAACACTTTTTCATCGTAATACACCGTCTTATTACACTGTGCATAATAATTTCGATTCGGTATCATAATTGCCACGCGGTGCGAGCAGTCGACATGGCATCACGCTATAACGTTTGAAGGTAAACACGCAAATACTACGGTATTAGTAACATGCATTGCGAAAAGTGCAGCTTACTTAGCTAGGTAATTGATTTTATAGTACATTATAGGGCAGCTGTACCCCACCTTTTTTCATAAGGCCGTACAAACATCTTTGTCAAGCTCTTAGCTATGGTGTCTTCGTCCACAACGTAACTTCATTGAGCGACCTTAAAAGCGTTGTTAAAATACAGTCACAAGACCTATTCCGTCTACATGGGCAGATTCGTCTTTCTGCAATTACGGTCGTTCTAATTGATGGTCAGCTTGGCTAGCCATTTAGCTAGTCAAATATTACCTATGTATTGTTTGGCTATCGAAGTTGTCCTTTGCTACCAAAGCTGTCCTATGGTCAGAACGACTGTAGTAGCAAAAAGGCGATTTCGCCTCCGTAGACGTAATTAGGCCCCTGACATACTTTTTGTTTAAAAATAAATATTCACATTTAACAAAATATTTTTCTTCTTATATGGTCAGTATACAGTTAAAGTGATCTTGGGTAAGGTTGTTTATAATTCTACTATTTTCTTTTTACTATGCGGGCCGATGGTTGAGTATACCTGATACATGGTAAATATAATTCGCAGACGTTTAAATAAGTAGTACACGTTTTTTTTTTCGGTTTCTCGGAGAGAGTGCCTTATAACTACCGCCCAGCTTTCGTTGGGGGCAACTAGGCGGTTATGTTGGAGTCACCGTGGCTTACGACCCGGCGTTTTGCCACCTGGATTTGATGATGACGTTCAGACGACCGCTGGGCCGAGTCTCTAACCTATATACAACGCATGGTATACCATCTAAAACTCAGCGGTGGCCCTCTCCGGCGCATTAGGCACGGCTACGGGCTTCCTTTGACGGAAGTGTCTAAGTCGTCGTCCGCAGCCGCTCCTGTGTGTCGCCTGGTGCAGCCCGTCTACTATAAAAGGGAGGGGGGATGGCTCAGAAGTCACCGCGCAACCGAAGGACGCTCTCAGCGTCAATGGCAGCATGAGGTCTACGTCCCTAGCTACTGTCCATCCTGGGATCACCACAATGCGCGAAATGTGCACAAAGCAGTACGACAGGCAGGACATACCATGGTGGAATTCTCCAAACGCCCCCAATCCACAGAGCGGGAGTTGTACACTGGATGTTATTTCCATTTACAGAATATACTTATTGTTTCTTTATAAAAAAAAAATGGGATGGTAACCAAGTCATCATAGAAAAATCGCTGACGTATAAAACTCGCTGATAACACTTAACATATTATGAAGTTCGACTTTATTTATTTTATACAATAATCTGCTCTTTCAATAATCGGCTGGTCAATATTCAATTAATGAGAATATTATCTTAAAAGTATCAATTTTTTTTATTACAAACCATTATATTTTCACGGATATTGTAACTCGATATATTTTTCAACAAATGCATGCAATTTTTTTTCTAGTCAAAGTGGAATTTCTCAGGATTTTTTTTTATTTTATATTTCGTTACCTACGTATAAATAAAATAAGCCGACGTAGTTGTACATATGTACATATTCGCACTAATTTATAAAAATCAAAATATCTTGTTTCGGTTTTAGTTTTTGAATTGTTGAAACATTTTTCATATCCAACAAAAATAAACTCATTTTTACTTCATTTATGGTGGGTAGGTAACAACGTTCGAGCAAGCGATCAAATTGTTACTTATCATGCAACCTTTCAATATCCTTTGATCAGTATCCTCGATCTAATTAATCGTATTTTTTTCCTGTAATTACAGGAAAAGGAAGCAATTTTATTGGATACTAGCTTTTGCCTTCGGCTACGCCCGTGTGAAAGTTTTTCCGTTATAAAAGTCCCACTCTATATTTTCCCGGAATATAAATTAACATATAGGATTAAGAAGTAATGAAGCTTCCTATTACTGAAAAAAATCTAAATCAGTTAAGTAGTTCCTGAAATTAACGCATTCAAACAAACTCTTCACCTTTTAACGAATCGAAAAGCTAACAAATTTTTCCGAAGCCTATGAAATATAATCATTTATTGAACTCACGAAAGTTACTCATAATATATCAGGTTTTTAATCATTTACTCTACCGTTAGTTCAAAGCAGTTTTAACAAGAACCGAAAATTGAACCATAAACAAAATAGCTTTACTGTACAATATCTGTAAATACAATTTAGATACGTCGTTTTTTTATCCCTGTTTTTGCAATAAACATTCCACTTTCTGTAAAATATACAAAACTTTTACATAAAAACTATAACAGTGAACCGAAAATATTTCACTATAAAATATTGGAGATCAAATTTCTGTGAAAAACTTTTCAATAACAATCTTGACTGAGTAATCAAGTTTCGAATATTTTTTACACGTAAATAATCGTTTCAAATATTTTAACTATTACTTAGCTATAACTCTTTGAAGTCCTCTGATGTAAATTCTACGAAAAATCATTTAACGGTAATAACAAATTATAATAAATATGAAGTAATAATATTAAATATACATACATTAAATTTATCGTCTCCGGAGCAGGACATATATTGGTCATAGTTGGTCAAAATCATAACCTAATTATTTTTTTCTCAAATAATGACTTACTCAAAATATAGCTATATAATATGTTTCCACAAAATAATTAACACTAAAACCTATCACAATGTTACTATAGGTTCACTAACTGCATGAATTTGTAGGGGTAATATTAAGTTGAACTAGCCTCAATTCATGCAATTGGATAGTCAAACATGAGCGCTTCATAAGAACCTTGTGTAGTACTTAAAGTTCCCTATGTACAAGACTGCGTGTCAGCTAGCTTCAATTTAACTAGGCCAAATTCCCTTTCAATTACGCTGTTAAAACTACGTTTTGTAGTAAGTATTAAATACAGTTCAGCTTTGTTTACCTTTCTAATGAAATCGATTATCAATCGAATACTATTCGAAGTACTCAGTGACTGCTTTCTACAAGTTTTTTATAGTATGAAATTTTATAGTACTCCTTTTGACTTTGTAAATTGTAATTATATTTAATTAGTTATATCTTATCATATTATTATTAATACCTCAATACCGTTGGCTGGATTTTGGGAACTCATAGCCCAAAATTCACATAATTTTGTACTAGTCTATAGGTGAAAGCTTATTGTTGACCCTGATTTATATTTGAAGCACTTAAACCTAGTTTGTTAAGGTCTGTTTTCTATGTAAAAAAGAGTTTGTCCGATTTTCCTCATTTATACTACAAAAATGATTCAAATTCAGAGCATTTAACAAACTGTAACGTAATTTTCTCCATAATTGTTTAAAAGTAAAAATTATTTTCTCAAAATTATATTATTCGAATACCATAAAAATGTAAATTACGTGTTCTTTATCTCATAAACGCTACCTGAAAAAAATGGTTCCCCTTATTTTAATACAAATAAATTATAATAAGCAATGCGAAATAATGAAGTGTTTTAATACTTTTTTCAAGTGTAATGCTTTCGAAAACTTAAGACTAATGCGAACTCTACTTATATTATCTGATCAACACTTCTACGTAGTTACATTGTTGCTCACCAAGCCGCGCTGTAGACTATCACCCCGTTAAGATCGTGCCCCAAGCAAAACTACGTGCTCACCGTATTTTTAGAAACTTTTATCCGAAATTTATGATATATATATAGAAAACAATTAAACATCATATTTCTACACTATCTTTACTTTCGGTGTAAAAAATTTTATAATGTGGATATTGCTTTATTAATTTCATAATAAAGATGAAAATAGAAATGCCAATTTTCAAAATATTTGTATATGTATATCCGTAACATGCGTACCACTAAGTATGGATTCGCGATCACTACGGTTTGCGCTACGGCCTATGAGATGCACAGTAAGGGTTATCGTGGCGTCCGGCCACCAGCCACCCACGCCTGAGTTTCCGTCATACTCCTAACGTATACAATTACAACTCCACCGAGGCAGTCGGTCATCCTATAATAATGAACTATTTATAGTCACATTCTTCTCCTTCAGCCTTTAGAAGACCATAACTGAATATATGATTCTCCTAAAAATTATCCGACTAACCAAATTGTCACATTGTGTCTTATTATGAATTGATATATTATTTCCAGCAAAAAAGATATCACGTCTTAATATCTAACAACAACCACCATCTAGCCATTCCGAAACCATTGAATGAATGACTGAAACTTTCAGACAGCATTGACCATTAGCCTAATTTATTCGTAAACAGACCTGCATCAGAACGTCATGTACCTAGTAGAATTCAGTGAACTCGTCAGTCCTTTCTACGCTGGATAGCTGAATTAACTGGTTCAGAATCCTCTCTCTATATATTTAGTTTCTGTAATTTTAATAAAATAACAATTTATTTACCTTAATATATTCCGTCATCACAAACTCCATGATTCTTTCGTGCGGAGTAACTTAAAATATGCGTCAAGTGGAAACCGCAATATGACTCTTATGTACCTCGTATCGAGAACACACAAAAGGTTTTCAAAATTATCTGAATTACAAAGCACAGATAATATATACTGCCACTGCATGTCCGAGATTATATAAACGACATATTTTGTAACTTAACTAACATTGTTAATGGTCATATTGATTTCCCCCAGTAATTCTTGTCTATACCGTTTTAAGACAGAGAGAGATCTTTGGTAGGTACAACCTATTTATGCAAAAACTAATTTTAGGTTAATGCCTTCTTACTATGTGCCATCAGTAATTGAGATTCCTTCAAATTTCGATACAGATTCAAGATTTACTCTGCACGATTAGTGAGACGTAAAATAAGTGCAAAAAAAAGGTGTTATATAGGGCCATATTTACATTGCGTTACTAAATGAAATAATATTTGTCTACTTCTACTAACATTGCGCAAGTTCATCATCCATGGATAAAAAATATTTTTATCATAAATCCTAGTTTTAGTTTTCTAATTTTTGTAGCTTAGTACGAATACTGTGTATTTCTCAGTGAAAGCATAACGTTGCTGCTCTAAATAAAAATCTTCGTATAGTAGCAGTCACCATAGTGGATATAAAATTAAAATTACATCTATTGATAATTATTCTATATCTACTATACAAGGCTAAAATATTTTTTCAATTCGAAACAGTAGTTCCCGAGATTAGCTCGTTTAAACAAACTCTTTAGCTGTATACAATAGTTTAGACAAGTTTATAAACTTTCCTTAAAACAAACAAACAGTAAAGAATAATACATTTAAATTGACAGTATTTGCTCGGTAAAAATTCTGGTCGTGTATCTAACCTCGTGGACGCATTTGCTCAGTAACCGACACATTGACTGCAGTGATTGAACGCGCCGTTCAAACAGCCCAGTACAACCATTTGTAGATCCATATATAAACTGCCATGTGCCGGAGACAAAGTTCCTAGCATTGCGTTTCAATTGTAGTTTGATTTCACTTAGCCACATTACATGAAATAACTCTTTAATTCTTTTTATTTGCCGTATTTTGCTATCACTTATCTATAACGATTAGTGGGATGACCTACTAATGTGAAGGTCATGATATTTATTCTTCGAACCATGTCGAAGACAGGATTTGGCATTATATTGCATTTATAAAATACTAACATATTACAAGATTGTATTTAAATGCAAAATAAAAAAGTATATGGATATAAAATAAAAATATGTATTTTGTATCGTGTATGTGTATTTCCATAAAATTGTATCCAGAATAAGTCTCCGGTCACTGAAATCATGGTTTCATTATTGGCCTTTAAGAAGAAACGCTATGGCAAGAATAAGAAGGATAGGGGTTATATATCTTTCGCCATTCCGGAAATCTCACTAAACGTACGAAACACAACAGCCAAGCCGCTATTCTATGCAGCTTTACTGGCATTATTACACGCCCCGTCGACCCCATTCAAGCTACCGGCAAAGCTATTTACAGCGATGCTCTACGATACACGTACTATTCACTAAAAACGTGTTCTTAACCAGTTTTTTAACGCTCTAAAGATTGTCTACAACCTGGCTATACAAATATTACGGACAAAACACTCTTATCTCAATATAAATAACGCTCAAAACATTGGTAGACATAATACTCACCGTTCTCAAGTCTAATAATAACAAAAGTATTTAAAACGTAATTATTTTAGTAAACGTAAACACCAGTAATAAATCTTGACAATATTGGTGCTAAAACAGTATTCTTCAATGCTAATTAAGTGCCAACTGAATAAATTAAAGACCAAAGTTGTATAACAAATACCGAAACGGTATTTAAAATAAGCCCTTTAATTACCAGACAAATAGATCTCTTTAGTGTGCCACGATGTCGACGAAATGAATTGAAACATTTACAGTGACAGTTATCAAAACTTTTAGAAATATTAATAACAATTAAAATTTAAGATTGTTTTACAAAACTAATAATTTGTCTCGACGCTAAGTCAACAGATTTACTCATTATTAATGGGTTAATAAATATTGAAAGACGTCAAGAGAAAAATTAAAATTATTCTAAGATATCGATATTTATAAGCAGTTTAAAGATTGTATTATATTTTATGATTTTCTTGTGATAATTTGCTTTACACAGGCCCGAGATTGCTTGAATAAATTGATTTATCGCTAAGGCTTTATCGGTTATTATGTTATACAATTTCGATCAGGTATGAAACAAATTGTATATTAATTTAATTAACTAAACAACACGAGCATGCGCCATATTTAATTTCGATCGACTTGATTGAAATGTTATGTGCATACCTACGTATTATTATCAGTCCTTCAACAAATTTACTAGAAGACTAAAGTCTAAATTAAGCACACAGTTCAATGCCCGATTTTTCATGTTATAATGTACGAGGGCGTACGCTGCCGTCGAAAGAAAAGTCGGTTTTCAAAGTACAGATAATTATTATCATTTATCTTAATAAAACTAAGTTTCTATTGAATATTTCGAACCATTTGTTCATATTCATACCAACATCTGGTTTTCCATCACACTATTTAATTATAACAGAGAATATATTATTTTACTGTAGATAATATCTAATTATGTCGAGTCGATAATTTCATATTCTATTACCTATTTTAATGCTCAATACCAATTGTTATTACCCAAAAATAATGATCATTTAAGATTCTACGTTGGATTCGTAAGTCGGGGTTCGTGTTTGATTTGGATAAACCACATTAGTTCCCCAGGATTTAAAATTATTCATGTACATCATTAGACAAAATAACAGCCACACTTGCCAACCCTGGCTATATTATGTATGTATGTAAACTTACCTTACACTCTCCAGCCCTTCTCACACATAAAAAAATGATTATCCACATATGGATTTCATAAGCGTTCTAACGAAAGAGGTTGGCTCGGATTATATCACACCCCATTGTAATGCAAGTAATATTCCGTATAGAAGGGTATACGAACTATTAATAAAACCACAAGCGTAAAAAAGCTATCGTGAAACCTGGCAACACTCACTTCGTAATAAAACAGCGTAAACTTGGGTTATCGGAAATTGAAAATTGAATGATTATGTGGTTTCTATACTCATGGCTGTCAACCGTGAAGTTACTCGTTTGTAGGTAGTAGTACATTGTGTTTATTTGAAGTTTGGCGTCAATGTAGTAATAAAGTGGCTTTAAGCTATACAAAGTGACTGTAAGTAGTTACAGTTGTTGAAGTTTATAGAGTTGTTGTCAATATACTCCTACACTATTACAATTATTTGAAAACTTTAAGTGATCAAATATATCATGAATATAAAATTTTGATTGCAAAGAACTGCGCAAACTACATAAAAGAAAACATAATTTTCTAGACTGCTTCAGTGGTGGGGTTATTTTGTGTTCGCGGAGTAACCAACGCTCTGAGATGCCGGCAAATTGATATATAATTTTTCAGCTCAGTCCGGTAGTCTGAAATTCGTACCCGATAAGACGATAGCCTCGCCTTCTATTACATATGGGACGGAACACACATGGCGAAGAGTGAGTCCACTGGTTGCACTTCTGCCTACCCCACCCGAGAAAAGTCCAAGTGTGTGTATATGTATTGTGTGTGTGCGTCTACGCACCGGCAGTCTATTCAGCTTCCTTAACCCCATATCAAATGAAATCGAAAGCCTTTACCGTATAAATCCGCACAAAGCCACATTCTGATAAAAATATGTTTTATGGCCTTTTATCTGAACCTGTTACGGAAAGCAGTGAACCCGCTCCTGATACTTAGGTATACGTTTTCACTTAAGATAAGCCTCCTTCCCGAGACCGTATTTCACAAGATTAAGTCATCCTAACACCCCCACCCTTTGTTTTAATCCGCACCGAATCCGGAGATAAAACGACCACGGCTCGGATATTTTGGCCGATTCACGAAAGGATAATAAATATCTAAACACTTTTTAGGTGTTGTGAAAAAAAATGATTTATACATCCCGTTGAAAATTAAAGCGGAACACAAAAACTTACCGGGACCCAGATGGAAATACAATCCGAAAAGCAGATTACTGGTTGGCGAGGTAAAAAGCGCTTGTTGTCAACGATAATGTAAAAAATAAAATTAATGGTGTTAGTAAAGAGGCCGAAGTTCATGGACACCGCTTTCTGTACGCACATTCTATTAAATTTAATTTGGATCGTGTTATTTGGTTTTTATATTATGATATACCGACGAGGATTTTATTTCAACAATACATAGGCTTTGCCAGTTATTTGCATCAGCACTAGTGTTTGTTTTCATCTTTTGGGCTATTTGTTGTTAATATACCAATAATATGCTATTTTATTGCTGTACAGATGTAAGATGTAGCTAATTCATAATTCAGGACAAACAACACATACATAACGATTTCTTATGTTTACGCGAATGTTAGACATTAAAATTAAATAATTTTTCGGATTTTATCTTTATTCCCCCCGTCACCACGCAGGTTGCAAAGTCTTCGAAACGTCGGGAGAAAACTAAAAATATTAAAACCGCGATAAAATCCGAAAAATAGTTGAATTTTAAAAACACATACATTTCATATTTGGGAAGAAGTAATGTGTAAAACAATTATATACAGATTCTGTCGCGTTGTTCATTCCCGATTTTGTCTATACTAATTTTATGTGCACACACTGCAATATCATGGGTAGAATATGTTCTAATGTGCACATTACTGTTCTACGTCGTGCCAGGTGCCAGGCGCCAGGACCAATCACGTCCCAGGCCGGGAATTACGGCATGCTGACCCCGCTCTTAAAACCTTATAGCGTTCATATTAATGAACATAATTAATTGCATTCTGATGTTAAAACTTTTAGAGAATTTATGACGTATAATTATGTACCGTTTGAAAATTTTTCAGTTGTTACTAGCTGTTCCCGCGGCTTCGCCCGCGCGGTAATCAATGTGCCGCAAAGTATTCCCGCGTAACTTGGACTAAAACACTAATCGCTATATTGAAGTCAATTTACATAAAACAGTAATGTATTATTAACATAAACCTTCCTCAAGAATTAGTCTATCTTTTAGTAAAAACCGTTCATTAGATTTTGAGAAAATCAATCACATGCAGACAGAAAGCTTTTGGGAACTTTGTTTTATAATATTTATAGATTTTTAAAGTACACTTAATTCATTTAAAAATTAGATTACTGAGATATACATATGTATATCATATTATATTATTTTATAATGTTACTGTCAATTGCCAATTACATATTATAACTAATTTGCCGTATTATAAATTATCGGAAACATGATCAGTCTTACTTATAAACTTGTTTTAGCGTTAAGAGGTAGTTAAAAATTGCTTAAATAGCTGTCAAAACCATGACCGGTTCCTAGTTTAAACCTTAATAAGAGGCAAGGTAGCGGGTTTTGAGTTACAACTCATTGATCAAATTTGTGTTTTAACTAAGCATAGCTTAGCGAAATTTATAAAGTAAGACTGTATATTTTTAAAAACTGCTGAATACCTAATTAATGTCATTAATTATTACAATAAATACGATATTACCCAGACTTATTTATAATTTAACATACCTTATTACCCTTTCATCAAGCCAGCTCAATGGAACGGTACATTTCCATATAGCAAACTTCTGTTGTTTTACGACAGACCGCATGCCGCCGTCAACCCTCTTCATGAAGTTAAATTCTTCCTATTATTCCCTAATCGTGGAATCTAAAAAAGGTCCTCGCGTGCTGCCTGGAAATTTATCTATGTAATTAAATCGCATTGCTAGTCGAAGGTGCAATGTGGGCGGCGATTGCGGCCATCGTTTTAACTCTTGATTTATTACTTCGTTCACAGAACACGATGGAATATACATGCAGATTAATTCTAACCCTTTTGGAATATCGTTGAGAATCTTCACATGGATTTAACATGCATATTCATCGCTTAATAGGCCACTGTTCAGTTACTTTAGATGTTCATAACCTGCTTAGAATGATCAAAGAATCTTTTGTTTTGGTGTTTACGTAAAGTTTGAAATAATGTAGGTATATGATTTCCTGATGAGCTTGTTATATGCTTAATTTTAACTATATTCTATCTCAGAAAAATTACATTAAGTAGATTGTAAATTACGTGATATTTATATAATGCTGTTATATTCAAACATGCAGCTCTCGAACAAGTCTCTATTTTTATTTGAACCCTTATACATGATACACTCTACGTATATTGTAAAAAGGTTTTCATTCCTTGCATAGCTGGTGGTAGGTCTCTCGTATACAAAACGTCATCTGGGTGAATACCACCGCAATGTCTAGTTCTACCGCCAAGCAGCAGTGTGTATGCACTATTGTTTTGGTTTATAGGAAACTTTAGCCAACGTAATCACTGGACATTATTAGACTTAACATCTTATGTATCGGGATCACGACCGTAGTGGCATGCCACGCAGTATTACGTCATTCAAAGTTCTGTACGGTGATGTTAAAGTTTATGGGTCATTCAACTGAAATATTAAAAAAGGTTCCAACAAACACCCCTGAAACTCAAAAAGGCGGGAACACGGAAAATTGGAAATGGAACACACAATACTAAAACTCATATTATGTGCGCGGTGCGAATTACATCGCCCTTTGCTCCTGACATGAAGGATTTCTAATAACAGATATACGAACTTATAATTGTTCGCGGTTACTGCAAAATAAAAAAGAAAAATACCCACATCTCAGTGTCACGTCCCTTAGATCCCACACTTTTTATACGTGCAAAGAATTTCTCCCCAGAGCTCGACCTTCTAGTACAAGGTCTCGAGGGCTCAAAATGAACGTTTACATAGATTTTCTCGCAGCCTTTCACCGTATTAGATTTAGAGAAAAACACACGCAAATATAAAAATATCGCGGGTGAAGACGTGGTAATTTCCGTTGTATCACGTCAATATTAAATATGGTTGAGTTAAACTGTGAGCTAGGAAGTAAATAGAGTTAAATTGATATGATATAATATAAAAAATTTAATTGTCTTATTAATAATCATAATATCAGACCTGTATTATATACTGTCTCACCGTAGGGCAAGGGCTTCCTGTACCTATAACTGAGCGGGTATAGGGTAAAGTCCACCACGCTGACCTTACGCAGGTTGGCAGACTTCATATACCTTCGGAATTAGTATGTAGAACTAATCAGTTTTGCAGGTTTCTTCACGCTTTTTTCCTTCACCATTAAATCAAACGATAATTCACAAAGAATAAACACATTTAGAAAGTCAGAGGACAGGTGAAGAGACCGCGACTTTAGGTTTTGGACCTGAGGACCCTCGACTCGACAGTCCACTCCCAACTTGGCCGTTCATCAAATTATAAAGTAAATTGTCTGGATCTGATTCAATACTTGAAACATAACTGTATTATCTACGTACATTCGGAAACTTATAATAAAAGAATAACTATATAAATCTATTAAATAATTACTGAAACGCAGTATGTAAGATGGGAAAATATAGACTAATGACTTCCTGCTATATGTCTTTGTATTGCTATACGTCAAAGGGCAAAGATAAAAACACAAATGTAATCTACTCTAAAACGCAAAAATATCCAACACCCGATAAAACCCGTTCAACAATCATTTTGAAACTGCAATTAAGCAAGAAATCAACCCAACCATGCTAATGAGTTGGGGATGTGTGCAATAAAAATAAAAAAATGTAAGTGCACCTCTTCCGCACTCGTACAAGCGCTCGCTCTTTCATCGGAACAAATTGAAACTATCGAACTTTATTCGGAGCTTCATTAATTGGCTACAGTTTCACACATTTGCATTTTTACATATGGGCTTCAACGCGTACCAGCTGCGGATGTATTGAAAATTAGTTTCGATACTATGATACTTATAGTCGTATACATTAAGTACATTTTTGTTTGTTATTAAATATTACCTTAACCTACAGATTCATATATGACGCATAGGCGAAGTTAAAAATGTATAATTTAACAAAGGATAAGCACAAAGAACTTTTCATTTTCACTTAAATAGTACCTACCTATATGTATCAACATAATAAGTATTAAATACACATATAGGCTCTTTTTAGAACACTAATGACCGAGAAGTAATTTAGATTACCAGTAAATTTACATTAAAACAAAATATACGGGAATTATATTCAATAAAATTTAACATACATTTGCTAAGTTATATTTACTTGTGGCTAACACGTTTGGATCTGCTAATATTCCGCGTTATTACACATTTAATGCGCATCCCATACAATGAGAATCGTGTGTTGGTGATATCCACGTTGTGTGGTACAGAAAATTTTAATGAGATGTAATTATCCAAATAATATTGATAAAATGCGGATATTTATCAACTAAATGACGGCTGTCCTCTTTTCACTGGTAGAGGACACAGTGCCATGCAGTAGGTTAGTATACAATAAAGAGCTGGAGTCATTATAATTGAATAAGTTATTAATGTTACTAAATGGTCTCGACTTGGGTTCGAATCATTTTGGTGAGGCTACGAACTGACTAGTGCAGCGTCGGACGAGATGGACCACCTACCAGATGGACAGATGACCTAATAAAAATCGCAGGAGGTCGCTGGATGCGGGTCGCTTCCAATAGGTCGATCTGGAAATTTTTGGGGAGGCCCATGTTCAGCGGTGGACATTCTGCGGGTAATGATAATGACGATGAGTTTGGTTTGATTTGGATATTAGGTTCTTAATATTATTAGTAATATTATTTCTCAGCCCGGAGTCTCGAATTTGTGCTTAATATGGCGATCAGCTCGGCCTCTTTTCACCATGGAACGACATATACATGGCGAGAAGAGGATGCATTAGGACCTCTGTTTATCTCTTCAGACTCTAAAGGCGTGGTTGAATTAAACGATTATATGTATATTATCTGTATTAAATCAGCTGAAAGACCTAATGGTAAGCACCAAGCCATGCCACAATATTTAATAACTAGGAAGCTGGAATCTCGCTCCGTACTATGAATAACAAACTATTACTCAAGACGCTACGCTCGTCAGCTTGAGACCGTGTAACTCCCATGTCCATTAATAATAATGAATTCAATATGCACAACTGGAACACAGTTGAACGCGTTCGTTAGCTTAAATAAACAAAGAGATATAACCAACACGGACGGAATCCGACATACGAAATTTACTGCCTGGTAAATGTTAGGAAGCAAGATTATCGCCATACCGGGCACAAATTACAGACTCCAGTCTAGTGAGAAGAGAATCACAATATCACTTTACTTAACCTAGGAATCGAAGCTGAGACCTCATCTAGAGCAGTAGAGCTGCGTATATCTCGGCATGAGGCAGTCTAGGTAATATTAAAAATGCAAAAGTTTATGACTATGTTTGGATGTTTGTTAGAATAGAATTCAGCGCAAAAATAGATCATGTCCTAGAATAACACGGTCCTTTTTATCCGGAAAAATACACAGTGGGAGACGGTTGACACTTTTATTCCAGGTAAGGTCACACGCTTGGTGCCACCATCAGAACCTCATTGTTGGCACAATAGGTATAATTTATTTTTCTAATTTTATGTTTTTATTCTCTTTTTGTTACTATGTGCACGTTATATAGTTTGTGTGCAATAATAAAATCTTTCTTTCTTTCTAACTTCTGAGTAAATGCTACTCGTTACATAAATATATAATCCGACCAAATATAAACACATATTAATATAACACTAATCTATACTCTCAAATAAAGAGTAATAAAGTAAATGCTATCTACATTAGCTGTTTAATACGATAGCTGATAAATAAGATTTACTTGTTAAACACGCCCTTAATCTTTTAGTACCAAAAGGCAACCTTTATTTACAAGACTAAATATCAATAAATAACTGCTATTGAACGCGTAACATTTACATTTTTTATTTTAAATATTAATTAATTATATCAAAACTGACTTAAAAATCAACCCTCGGTAATATTGTTATAAATTCTTAATATAACATCTATATAAGGCTTGACCGAAATTAATAATAGCCATTATAGTTCTTTTTGTTGAATATAGTTAACGTTTAAAGCAACATTAATTGTATAATGTAGTTCATAACATTGCAATAACCTCTTCAACACAATACGCAATAGCATTAACAACATACATCGAGATTTATCAAAGAGTTAAGTTTGCTCTTAAGAATCTGTATCTTGGCCAAGTAACTTGGACTTCGGCCAAATATAAGATCGCCATATTTATTAGATAATTATTTCAAGTTTTTATAAGACACTAGATGACCCGGTGAACTTCGTATCACCTACATACATTTATTATTATTATTCAACGTGGAACGCAATTTTGCCATACCAATACGTATGTTATCATTATCTGTCTCCCGTTAGTCAACAGTACGGCTTGCACGTGAAGAAGCTCGTCGCACATTTGATAAACTTCGACGATCTAAGTCATCTTCTCCGTGGCATTTTGCGACAATAACATTAAATAAAAGTTCTCACGCACTGACAAATTGATGATAGATTTTAATAATAGTCTTGAAATTTATTTATTTATTTTCTATTTTTAAGAACCCACTGACACTTTTACACTTTATTTATTTCTGAAATGTTTTGTATTTGAACAAAATAAACCAAAGAAATCGGACCTCATAGTACAACTATGAAACAGACAAATTTCTGAACGCACCTATATATATGTGACAGCCAGGCCAATTCTTTATTTCTAAAAAGACAAAAGACATCGAATGTTTCATGGCTAGGAACATTTTGTATTGAAAACTTATATTGTCGTTTTTAGTATTTTCCGTTATTTATTATGTATGTTCGTCACCGTTTAATCCATCCCTGGACTTCTACAATTAATTCAAAACCAAAATTAGCCAAATCGGTTCAGCCGTTCTCGAGTTTTAGCGAGACTAACGAACAGCAATTGATTTTTATATATATAGATTTAGACTGCAAAGTAATAATGCAAAATATATTCAATTCTGAATGGGTTTACAGTTTTCTATAAACGATCTCAATCTCAATCTTTAATCCGATTCTGAGAATGAACCAATCAATATAATTAATTTGTAAGAATGTCAAAAGCAAAGGTGCTGATTGGTCAATCTTTGAGAGGGATCGAAAAAAGCATTAGGATTGTTTATTAAAAATGGCGGTTAGTCATGTTTTCTTTTAGAAATTTCTAGTATCAGACGACTTTAGATTGTATTTAATACCTTCCCGTACACTCGATGTTTTTAAATGTCTAGACAAAGATGCACACTCTATTCGAATTTAATCTTGTAGCTCCACAATAATATGATGGACTTACATCGCCGGTACGCGACTTGGTGTTCTAATATTGGTTTTCTATTGTAATGTACTACTCTATAAATTTAAAAGTCAATTTGTACTCACTATGAAGTTGATGTTGAAATCGGGAGCAAGTTATATGTGTAGTTTTTTTTTTTAATTACTGTCAAAATCGATCCTTATATAAAATACTTATATAAAAAAATACTCGTATTTAGACTTTGGTAAATAACTGTTAAGATGGGAAAAATTCCATATTTTTTACACAAAATATATTTTTTTATGTTTTTTTTTATATAAATCTTTGTTGAATATTTAATTCGCAAAAGACATTTAGGGAAACACTTTGCCGTTCGCTAATGTTTATTAAGCAAAAAATCAAATACAAACATGCGAAAATATTTTAATTTTAGACACTTTAAGGTGCCGCGCAAACTTTATCGACTGGCACCGATACTTGCTGAAACAACCGGCCCGTTCATAGCGGTATAGTAATTTTTGACAAAATCTTGTCAACATCTACACCAAACCTTATAGCCTGAAACATATTGAATAGCAACGAACCGCAAAATCTTTGCCAGATAAACACGATTTATACTTATGAAAATGTTTAGAATTTTATCGGATCTCTAAAGATCTTGGTTGTAAATATTCGGGTCGCTACACCGAATGTTTCGCCCAACCGCTATATTTCCAACTCGGAACACACTATCTCGTGATAGACGTGGAAAATCCTGTGATCATTAGAAATTGTTTGATCTTTTGAAATTTAATTTCCGGGCGATTATAACTTGCTTATAGGAGTAAGTATTTTTTATATATTGTGAAGTTAATAAAGCTTTGTAATTATTTAGGTTATTGATAAACCCCAATTGCATAGACAAACGACTGAAACTACTCCAGTACCAATCAAGACATTATATTATGATTACGAAAATTATTTATTTTATATCTTAAACAATAATAATTATTATTAAGAGACATGGATTGTATACAAATTATTATTATTTATCTACAAAAAAAATCATGGTGTGTAAATAAAATTCCATAGACCCCTTCGTTAACACTGTATGTATTCAAACCCATTTGATATCGTGTATACCTCGTACGTATACACGATATACGATACACTTTTATCGGAAATCTTCACAAGAAATATATTTTAAGCATACTGTTACTAGGTTCCTTATAGCCTTGAAGAGATAAAGCACAATTTCCGTTTACAAGCTATTTATAAACAACGCCCTACAAATATAAATGCACAACAAATAAAATATGGAGCATACAAAAGGGACAAAAGGCAAGCTTATCTGGTCGGCTTATAAAGAAGTGGTTTATTCTGAACCAGGCGAAAATCGAAAATGATGATTTACGTACCGCATTTTGTAAATCACGCACGTTCTCTTGATATATTTGAAGCTCTTTAGGTCAATATTGATTTATGTATGTTGTGAGTCGTGCAGATAGCCAAACGGAGAGCGAACGTTTGCTGTCCAATACAACATTTGCTAGAATATTTTCCGTGTAACTTAGCATATCGTTGTTCGACATTCAGTACGGCGCTTGTGAAATTCGGTTACTTTACATTTATAAACATAAAACTGATTTCACGAAAATGTACACTTTACTGATTTCTTGTGGTAACGATTTCAATTTCTACATTGAAATAAAACTTTGTATAATTGTAAAATGTAGCTGAATATTTTAAATGTATCTTTAGGACGACGAACACCTCAGTCTCCTCCTGTGACCATGAAGGCAAAGTCTTCGAAATGTTAGGATAAAATTAGAATATAAAAAACTGCGATTAAATCCTATTGCCCCATTGTATTCTACAATTTTCAATAGCGTATAATCCAGGCCACGAGGCCGACACACCAACTCACACGCATGTAGCTAACTAAATTAGGTTTTAAAAATCAGACCAAATGAAATGAACAAAAAACGAGTCTGCAGCGCTCTGCATTTAGTGTTCGAGGCTCGGTGATTTTATCTTTTAAAGGACCACTTGAACTAATTTTCCAGACTAGCAAATTGCAAATTAGTTTAGCGGACTGTTTTCCTGCGACTTTTTTTTTATTTTTCGGTGAATCTCATTAGCTTTTTAGAACAGGCAAAGCTGTACCCATTAATGGTAGGCACGTCATGTTAATTATAGATAGTACATTTTTCCGCCCCGCCGGCTACGACATCCCGCTTTCTTTTTAAACAAACGGAATTGCGAAAATACTTTTCCTTACTAAACCTCTTCGTTAATTTAGGCGGACATGGTTGACCCGCGCATTTTAAGCGATAATGATCTTTCAGGGTTATTTGTGGTCAATGCTTAAATCTAAAGCAAGCGACATTGACATAATATTTTCAATAAGGTCGCTTTATGTTTTACGTATGGCCACATCCTGGAAGAAACTCAATTGTGACACACGTGCTCTTTAATAAAGCGTGTATGTGTGTTTTATTTACGCTCATGCTTTTACGTGTATACTGCCATCCACGATATAAATTCTGGAAAATGTAATTAATCAACCAGGACAGGCGCCTATATTACAAAATCATGAAATACTACTGCATATATTTATTATGTACAAGCAATCAACATTATTTATACATTATCAATAAATACTGATTAACTTCGTTATGGAATTGTAAAATGAATGAATAATTATTATGTAGTGTTGCAATATGTAAAATCAACATGAACACTTCATGAAGTATATTTTTATGCAGAGGTTTGAGGTACACAAGGCATGCAGATGGAGAATTATTAAAATATTTATATATTTATATATTAATTTAAAACTTCATAAATAGTATTCAGGCGGACTTATTGGCAAAGGCATTCTCCCCCAGTCAACCTTAGGGTGGTGTAGATAGACTGAGGCAGGTGTATAATAAAAAAGGATAATAACAGTACAGATACAATATATGTACATATAAATATCTATACTTATGTACACTCGTATTTTATGTACAATAGTCAGACTTAATGGAAATAACAGCACGTAGTTATCAAATTAAATCTGTTATTCTTTAATCAAAAGCCAAAAAGCGTGACGGTTTTACTTTTTCCGTGGCTATGTTAAATTTATAAATATTTCACATCTTGGCAAATTGTATAAATTATTTATGAGTTCTTCCCGACATATAAATTTACCGAATTTCGCATTTAGGCCGCGGAAGATGTAATTTGCATGTAACACAATGACGGGTTCTGTCATATAGACGAAAATCACGACCCAAAGGCGGCCTTTATCATATGAGCCCTTTGGAGATAAGTTATAAACCTTAAAAGACTTAATGCAACGTCATAGATAAGTGAGATATTCATTATAAACTTTATGGACGTTTTACAATATTCATAACTAGATAAAGTTGTTTTATATGCTAGAATATACAATTAAACGTGTATAAAATGTGTTTGCTTTCTCTCCGAATATGAATAACTAAATGTATAGACTTAGCTAATTTATTCCTTGAACTAATCAGTTCATTATTCTGCTAATGTTATTTCTGAGCAAATCGTTCGAAATCTTATGGTCTACTAAATTAATGTTGAAAATAAAGCAATACAGAACCTAAGGATCCTATGTTTCCATAAAAAACAGTTTGAAATACTTTGGCAGAGCGAAAATTCAATTTTTAACAGATTGTTGAAAACACTAAAGTTGGCGCATAAAAAGATCATTACTTCGCTTCTTACACAAGATGCGGAAACGAATAGTTTATTAACAAATTTTAATAAAATTCGTTGTTTATGTAAGTTAATTATTACTGCTTATTTATGTAAGGAGCGATTTTTAGATAAACTTATCCATCAAATCAACATAACCTGAGTGTATAGAGAAGTTAAACAATTAACTAATTTTATATGTAAACAACTTTCATTTGTTTTCCATTTTATTCTATAAATAAATTATCTAACAATTGATAACTCAGATTTTTGTTTTTATATTAGCCTACAATTAATATACGTTAACCGCAACAAATAAATAATATACCCATAACGGTGAGAGAAAGAGAGAGAGTTGAGTGCGGCGATAGCCTAGTTGGGTGAGGAACGGACTGCCGAGAAGAATGTCTACAGGTTTAAATCCCAAGGACACACACCCCTGACTTTTCTAAAATTATATGTGTATTTTTTGTGAATTACCGCTTGCTTTAACGGTGAAGGAAAACATCGTGAGGAAACCTGCATACCTGAGAAGTTCTTTGTAGGAGTTTTGAGGATGTGTGAAGTCTACCATTCGGCACTAGGTCAGCGTGGTGGACTAAGGCCTAATACCCTCTTAGTAGTAGAGGAGACCCATGCTCAGAAGCGGGCCACTGTACATATAATTCAGGGCTGATATTATTATTATTACTAGTTCGTGAATTTTCACATCAGTAGTTCATACATTCCGATTTTGCAGACGCGCCGTGATTCCCAATACACTGCCGTGTCTAATGCATAATTTCGAACGTCATCAGTTGCAAATTTTATGCCAATATTGTAATGCGATAGTTACAGAAAATCATTATACAGAAATGGCATTTATTGAAATCTACTACGATAAAAAGTGGACTTTATATTCCCATGTACTGTACTAGCTTTTGCTCGCGTCTTCGCCCGCGTGAAAGTCTCCCGGGTTAAAAGTCCCACAATATATTTTCCTGGGATAAAAAGCTTATGTTCTTCGCAGGGTCTCAAACTATCTCAAGACCAAATTTCATAGAAATCCGTTGGGTAGTTTTTTTGTGGTAATGGCATTCAGAACAGCAGATAGATGCAGCGAGGGACTTTGGAATATATTTTTTATAAGCTTTTAGAGTAACAATTCCCTCATTCATGATTGTTGGATAACTTTAATAAATAATATATACCTACCTCTTTCGTGATTTAACGATCTGCTTTGTAAAATTTCATATTTAAATAACCTAGTTATTTATTTTCAAAATCCATGGTACGGTGGATTATATTTTAAGTCGTTCTACTATGTAAGCCCGAAAATTGTTCTAATTAGGTAACTTGTAAACTGAGATTTTTACTCAGTGATTTATTTGGCTCTAATTGGATTTATATTTTTATTAATTAAATTTTAAATTGTTTGTACAGCTAAATTTAAATTTTGTGAGGGTTAATGCATTATATTTATTAAGATTTTTTATTTAGTATTAAATTAATGAATATTAATTTCATGATAAAAGCCATAATCAAGTATTACTGATTTCGTCGCTGTTTAGAATTAACAATCTCCGTAAACTGTAATGTTCGAAATCTTAATATCTTACTCCTGACCCTTATTAATATTATAAAATCAAAACTTTGTGAAACTGTTTGTATATTTGTTGGAAGTAAACGCAGAAACAACTGAATGGATTTGAATAAAATTTGGCACATGGGTAGACCATGTCTTAAATTAACACATAGGATAATTTTTATCCTGGTAATTTGCTCCCATGGGAAACAATGGTTATTTTTATCAGATTTTTAAATAGATGGCGCTAGCGTCGTATTGTTTTAGTAACTTTTGTAGTGGGAAAGGCTTTTCACGCGAGCGGAAGAAAGAGCGTTTGGTCATAATCCATAATATACGATTTGTATTTTTCTTAATAATTTATAGTCAATAGTGCTGAAGTTAAATTAATTAATTACTGCCTTAATAACAATGCCAATATTAATTTGGGTAATAATAAGGTGAAACTTAACTCTTGGAGTATATTAAGGTTTGGGTGATAGTTGTCAAAAGGCCCTCGTCGCCGAGCGATGTCGGAAACTAACCCGCTTCTGACTCCAAACTGTTGGACTATTGTCTCAAACTTCATCTAAGCGTTATGTATTATATTGTCCTTATTCGAGTTATGTCGTAGGTAAAGTTTCAGATGGGACTCTTAAATTACTATGGATATAGTATAGATAAAAAAAAAAACCTATTAGTATAGTAAACGGACAATGATCTTAGAAAATAAAATAAACTTTTAGAGAACGGATTACTGTATTGATGAGTGTATTTGACAGAAATAACAATTTGTTTTTATGGATTCCATAAAAACAAATTGTTATTTCTGTCAAAATGAAACTAAATTATAATCAAACCTATTTTGAATCGGATTGCCGGATTGATCAGTGTATTAGAATTCCATAAAATCGAATGATAACCATACTGATTTTGAACTTAATAATTCAAAGTATGATATATCCTAAATGTAACTTAAGCCTGACAAGAAGGCCGTAGTGTCGTACCATCAATCAGAAACAAATGGTGTAGAGGGTAATGCATCACCGGGACCAGTACATAAATACAGAACTACTGTTGCCTGAGAAATCGTCAATCTTGCTGGACGTTTAATCCTGCTCAATGACACTCGCTGGGTATTACTTTTGGTAAGGCTGCACAGTAGCAGTCTAATATACGAAATATCAGTATACATCGTATATTAACTCGGTAATTGAAAATGATATTGTTCCTGAGTTGTAAGAATAAAATAGTTATTCACTTTTATATTAAGTCAGGTTATATATTATTCATTAATATCATGGATGAGTTTTGTCTCATCATTGAAATATATCGGTCACCAAACTTTAAGTTTTATAACAGATCTGGAACGACAAACACTCTGACAAAAACTTTCTTTTTTTTTATAACGGATCTGAAACAACAAACACTCCATATGAATACGCGTAATTCTTTGTCACCGTTCACAAAGCGTGTCATTCAGTTTTTAATCAACCTACAAAGCAAAGCTCACAGTTTACCCAAAGGCCTGGTATAAAAAGATTCGAGCACACAAGACCGAAAGTAATTCAGAGAATAGAGTGTGTGACGCAATGTTTCACCGCATCCGGCATTGCCTCTCCGCATCGTTCCGACAAAATGAAACTGTGAACAATATGGAGGTTCCACGGGTTTATTTACTTTTTCTATATTCCATTTCGGGTCTGTATGACTTTACTTCATAACTATCATCGTCTATGATATGCCTTTTCACTCCACAACAGTATGAACCACTCCTTTAGTTTCGTTCACTAGTCGGCAAACGAGTCATTCGTCTCTTTGAACTCGTATTTTATACTGTTTTATGATGGCCAACAATTTTACTATCATATTTTATTTAATAATTTCGATGGTAAATTAGTATTGCAGAGAAAGTAAATGTTCTACACTATAATCCTGCAAAAGTCATATCATCTAGATCCAATTTTACGCATCCACTGTTATAAGGCTTATGTGTACATCATGCGGACGCTTTTTGGGGCAGTACGTGACGAACTGTCTCTAAGATTTCCCCTTACTTTTAAGTAACAAGTACACCGAGTTTTTCAAAATTTTAGATAAAAATACTGTCATGGGTTCGTTTCATTAAACCTCAACTTTGCCGAAGTTTATTATTCGCGTTTTACCTTAAAACACTTTATTGCTACTAAACTCAGCTCGGTACCTATCCATCAAAAATATTGGCCATAAAAACTTTATTACCGATATTTTTTCCTCATTTACTGTAATCTCCAAAGTTATCCTCCAACAAAACACAATATAGACAATACTTTAGAAATTGTTAGATTACTTAATATATTTTATTTCGAAACTGACTACATCATGCGTTCAACTTTGCCGTTCTAAATAAGTCGCTTTACTCGACAAAGCTAGTCTTTAGTCTCTGAAAACGTTAACGTGAAACCCCTTTCGTCCAAATTCAGACCAGCCAAGTTAAAATTATTATAATTTTCAAAACTACCTTAAATTTCTTTAATGAAAATTTTTATTTCTTTATTAGACACCTACGTAACACAAAGGAAATTATTTTAGTGACATCGTATCTACTACCTAATTGCATACAAATCGAATCACCTTAACATCAGATACTTGATATTTTTTTTTCGCTTCAGTATCATTGACTTCCTCCTGAGAAATAAAGTAAATATTTTTTAACCTAAAAAGCATGCCAGATAAAGTCCAAATCAAACTGTCACTAACAGAAAAAACAATTCCAGCTGTCGCATTCAACAATTTAAACCTAAGCCGCCTTAGTTCTTTTTCAATTAAAAAGGAAGTCCGCAAAGTACAAGCTACTCCATTTTTATTCATGAGTAGATTAGATCTCTTTTTTATTTATACATATTTCAGCTCATATTGTTATAACGTAATATGGACTGATATTGGAAATGAAGACTCCATTTTCCGTGGTTCTTGTCTAATTATATTAAGATTCATTATGGCCCCTAAATTTATTGTTGGAATTAATAAAATCCATAGTTTGAAACTTTTTACTTTATGTTTACGTCTATTCCTTATTATTATTCTTATTTATAATTCCTTCAACATTTCCACAAAATACTTACATCTCTGAAATTCAACACCACTATTTCAAAAGCATGCTCGTACATCATTCGGAATCACCTTGAACCAAATAGAAGACATACCACCTCTACAACTGCGTGCAGAATGTTTTCTTACATTCGTCCCACTTTATTCCATTCGGTATAACGCGTTGTTTTGTGTTTAACCACTGTGTTCACACATTGTTGTAGCTTAAGGCAAAGGTGCGCGTAATACTGCTAAGCATTTCGTAACAAATAGGAATATACAATATTTAATATAAATTCTTGGGATCCTCTTTTAACTTTAAATATAAATATTGTAAACATTTTTTTTTTTTATATTTACGAGTAGAGCATGTGGTTCGCATGATGGCAAGCGATACGACCGCCCATAAATAGTAGCAACACTGTACAGGACTCTGAATCAAAACGATTACATGGCACTTCACTGTAATCGTCACACTGAGACAAAAGATGTTAAGTCTCATAGTGCCCAGTGATTACGTAGGCTACACTATCCTTCAATCTGGAACACAATAGTGCATGCACATTGCACACTGCTGTTTAGCTGTGGAAATACACATTGCGGTAGTACCTACCCAAAGCCCAGACGTCTCCTGGCATACGAGAAACTTTGCAATACATTAATACAAATTTTATTTTTCAATCTTTATCAGTTTCCTCATTTTGTCCTGTACGAAGCAAAGGAAGATATTTTTGGAGACATCACAAGAATCTGATCTTAACAACTGCCAGTTTAATACGTCATTAATAAATGAACCTATCTCTTCTTCTTCTTTTATATTATGGCTGCTACCGTTTATTTATCGGTGATTTTGTCAATATCAAGTAATAATAGCAAATACAAAACAAAAAGACTCTAAAAATCAGATCGCCATTTTTCTGGACCTATCTCGGACAAATATCAAACATCTGACATCTAATTTCTACTAAGTTACTCAAATATATAAGCTTTGAAAATTATATGCATAGTTTCCCGAACGAAAAGAATAGATACCTAGTTAAATTGTGCATCCTTGCATATCACAAAAATGTGACAACAGTCACCATCGCTAAACCAAAATTAATTCTATCTTGTAGAAATACAGCATATTTTTGATAAAAATAAATCTATGTTATAAGTTAAATTTAGATTTTAATCTTATTTCCGCATAAAAATTCTCACAAAATAATATTAGACTGCAGATTATGATGTGGCATACGTTTGACGTCACGTCGCCTTAATTAGGAGTCACCGAATGTCGTTAAAAAAGTCCACAGGCAGCCATCCGTCCTTATTACATTCACGTGCCCTTTTTGGTGAGTTGACAAAATATTATATTGTGCGCGTGCTTTTTATGTCCGTCCATTGTGTTACTTTCTGCTGAAACATTATTATTTTATAGCGGCAACTTTTCTTTAAAGTGTAATACAAATTGTGGTTTCACAGAACGACTCCACATAATTTTCGTGACCGCCTATCAATAAAATATAGGATATTCTGAGAACAAACCGGCCACAAGTATGACATTTAGAATCCAACGATAAATAAACTCATAGTGACGGAGAAACCTAACATACTTATTGTACGTGGTACATATATATCGATGGCTAATCGTTTTTTATTATGAGTAAGGTTGGTTAACCTTCGCCGCCTCTCAATAACACATACGAAAATCTTAATAGTAATTTGATGTAGGAGCATCTACTAAAACCCCTCTATGGACCCATTGTACATAACATATGTATATGGATTGAAAAAAAATATGTACAGTGTACAAGTACGAGTGTGTATACACTGTACATACTTTGTTTACAATCCTACTTTGTTACCTAAATCGATAGAAAAAGAAATATTGAAATAAGCCTACATAAATACAGATTTTCATCAGTGACCCTCGGCAGCTTACAAAATAAGTTTTTAAAATAACAAAACTGGGTTATTTGTTTACAAAGCGTTCTAATTCGTACTACCATTTGGAAGCGACCGAAGAAATTCTAGAGCAGATGGTGTTGTCATCCTAATTAAGGTTTAATCCATCATTCCGTTTCGCTCGTCAAGAGCCGTAAACGGGGCTTTAAAACTGAAGTGGATATTAAATTATTTGTGTTTTCTTTGTAACACCAAAATTTTTTGCACTATCATTAAATGTTACATGGTACACTTACAGGAAGTTTCAGGTACTATAATAAAAAAAAATGTTTAACACTATCAATATACTTAATTATTTTTGTAATGGTTTTTGGAACTGAATAGCAAAAAAAATAATTACTAATAAAAAAAATATTGATTTCCATTGATTAAAAAGAGTTACGTATACATCTTATGATTAAATGTGTATGATCTTATCGTATCGTATCTTATTAATGTGAACGTTATAATGTGAACTTAAAAAATTAATTACGTCTATTCTAGAATCTTAATATAAAAAAATCAACTAAGTCGTAAAATGTTGGCTGAACAAACTCACCTTCTCTTTAAAAGAAAGAAACCAATGAAATGCAAAAATGGAAGTGTGCATAATAAACTCAATATTTAGGATACTTTTCTGCATAATAATTATAAAGTTCAATTCAGTTGATAGATTCTCGGAAAATTCTTTCGCTATCAACTCTTCAATTTTTTAAAACAAATACCAATTTCTGAACTTATAATTGAGCTAAAACTTTCTATGTTCTTATTGCGAATTCGCTACAAAATACTTTTATGTTGTTAAATCCATATATTGTATGTACTTATGACAAGCAGGTAAGTGCTTATTATTTAGAATTAAACCAATTAGTTACCAAATATCAGTTCCCCAAATTAGCAAAAATTTAACATCGGAAATATGAATCCTGGAAACATTAGTTCTAAAATGAATGAGCTGTTTCAAACACAATGTTTTATAGAGAGAGTATGACATTAAAAGCTAGAAAGCACTGTCAGTCGCTTTGAGTTCAAAGGATATAATTGCATAAGGTATAAAATTATATGATATAAAATACACAAACACTCACGCCCTTTATCTCACAAGTGGTATGCAGAGGCGCAACTGGCGCACCTACTTTTCCGCCGTGTGTTCTGTTCCATGATGTATTAGTAGGCGATTCCTTTACCATATCGGACACAAATTGCGGACTCCGAGCTGATATGGAGTATAAAAACCAAATAATATGCCCGACTCGGGGATCGAACCCGAGAAATTTGAATTGTGTCGTGCCGCAATACAACTACGGCAACGGGCATAACATAAAATCTTATTTATAATGCCGCTCTTAAATTTTAAATAAAAGTAAACTAATTTCGCGATGCAGTACCTAAAACTGTAACTTTTTTTAGCTGTCTGTATCGATTCCAAAATTCTTTCTACACTTTATTTTTGTCTGATTTTTAATTATAAAAATAATATGAACAAACTGAGCACTATAATTTTACTAAATTATCTTTTACAATAATTAAAAATGCTATAGTTGTTTTATTTTATATTTCATCTTTATACCTAATTATTTGCAATCATCATTATATTAAAACCCGTATAACGATCTTAGAGCAAACGTCTCCTTAATAGTATGGTAAAAATATGTTTAAAGCGGGCACGAAATATTAAACACGTTAAATGGGACATCTGCTAATTAACATTCACATTATGTATTGCATGATTATTCATATTATTTTGTCAGAAATGTAGTTTTCATCACAAAAGTAAGTGCGAACGTGGCACGTTGTAATGTAAAATAATTATCACCGAAAATAATTATTTGACCGTACACGTCACAAACACTAATTGGAATAAAACTGCGCGTATAGTTCATAATTTGAATAATAATCTTATAAACTATGTATGAGTCAATTATATGACTTCAATACGCATATAATATTATTTCTGGGACATTAAGAAAGTATTATCTTTTATTATTGTCTTAAAAAGAAATCGAATAATTGGTCCAGCTGATGGTAGTTGGCTCCTGCCGCTCTTGAACTGGTGGAACGCCATTCCAGGGGCACAACCAAACCGCTGTCTACCAAATGGACAGCATGGTCATAGCACTGTAAACGCGGAAGCGAGGTCGTCATTGGGAAGTTCTTATTCAGATTTCGGGGCCATTCATTGTACAATTGTTTTCGTTCATTGCTCATACCAAAGTTTATTTGGAAAAGAAAATCTAAAGCGCCTAAGCATAGTTTCTATATTTAGGTCATAATCTAAATTTAGAGACACCATTTATTTTAAAATGTATTCAGTTAACAATATTATATGGTTATTAAGACTACTGCTCATTGAATGCCGTATTGTAATGTTTACGACTCGAGGACCCAATACTTATCCAGTGTGGGTTCAATAACTTCACATATCTGATAATTTTTCTCAGTGACTGAGAAGCATTGCTCTATATTACGTACTTTTATCAATATATAATTAAATGTATTGAATTGATTACTCGATCTAAAGAGTCAGTTATAAAATTCACCAGTAGAATACGGGTATTAAATAGTATGGCATTGGCTTTTCTGAAATATCCTTTCACGAAAATTACTTTATTCAGAACAATATAACTGAACTTCATTATATCTTTGCAATGAATTAATTATTTTTGATGCATTATTTTTTCTGGGGCAATTTTTTATTATATTTTTAATTTACATCTGCAGTTTGTGTGTTTCTGTAAGGCAAATATCAATATTTTTATGTTTTTTGCGAATGTTCATTAAGTAATTCATTACAGTTTACATAATTAGGTGTTACCAGTTTTAATAACAAAGGAAGACAATTTAAAACGTAAAAGAAATTCTATAGCTAAAAGTGACTTATACCAAAAATCATCAAAGTATAATAAAATAAAAATCCTAATCAAATACCCGATTAATAAGAAACCAGCATAATCAAGATAATAAAGGGGATATTTTAATTGGCGCCAATGTTGCCACACAGTCGTATTCAATAAATTTAATGAGGTAGGTACGATTTATATACGAAACTACGTTACCAACCGCTGCTTGCAATGATTAATTACCTAAGTTGGGAAGTTGGTTGTAATCTCGCGCTATTGGAACATTGACCTAGAAATGTAATTTTAAATTAGGGTTACGAGTAATTTTACGGTCATTAAGTCGCGTCCAAATGGGTTCCTTACGGTGGAAACTATGTGATTTTCATAGTTGCATAACCGAAGGATTTGTATTTTCCGTGAGTTTCTATATCAGAGAATCTGTACCATTGTTATAATTAGTTTCATATATATACGGATAGACGTTAGGACCGAAGTAAATAATAAATGTCAAAATTTCGAAAAAAAAATACACTGACTACATGACTTCCCCATTTTGAACACATAAGGGCTTTCACTCCGCTTTGCGGTAAAAATAGACAATGCTATAATATCTACCCATATATATGTTGAGGATAACGGGGTAAGTTATATGTTTATTTTCTTTCAAATCCAAATACGGGCGAATCCGTTTTTTTGCTATAGCGGGATTTCCAACTGATTTACAACTTTAATAATCGTACGTAAAGTTAGGTTTTATATGAAGAGTCTTGGGTCCTCTCAATGTGACAATGACATTTACGTGTGTCGCGGGAATATAACCTTATATACTACATAATAAGGTTGTTTTTCCCTGACACGCGTAATGTCACGCGTAATGTCATGTGGCTGTCGGGCTCGCCGGCAAGCCAAGAGCGGACACACGAGTTAAATAAATATATAGTTGAAAGTCTAGAATATAGTACAAAAGTAACATGACAAACGAGTAATTCAAAATTTGTCATACATTCTACATTTCTTTTTCTAAGTTTACAAAGAGATTTTAACAGGTAAAAGAGTCAAAAAATCCTCTATTTATGTATATGGCCAACAAAATTGTCTTTAGAACGCTTGTAATTTCATAAGAACAGATTCCCCCTTAAACGCGGAATAGACCCCTATGACTATATCCCTAATAAATAGAATAAAAAAATGATTTACCCTCTCATGTGAAAGAAGCAGCATTTCTTAGCCATAGTTAATCTTTGACCATGCATTAAACAGTAAATCGACAAGCCAACGTGATCAGATTAAACAAACAAGAGAACAGAATCGGTAAATTTTAAACGCCGCGATTAACAGAGTATCGCGAGCCATTTTACACACAATTTAACGTATTCAAAAAACTTGTTCTGGTACTGCGAACCAATTTTATCATGTCAGGTTTGCCTGCGATAAATCAGCATGAGTTTCGTATTACAGCACATTACACGTCATTTTGTACGTGCTTTATGTACGGGTTTAGGGCCCCGACTTCGTCCGGGTTCGTTGGTGAATATGTTTTGTGAGACGCATAAGAATGTGGATGGTTTTGTGAAAGAATATAAGTACTTAACAAATTCAAAATATGTGTGTTAAGTTTGAGTACTATGTCCTCTTAAGTTCTTGTAGTTGTACAATTATCTTAGATATTTATTTAATCCTACTTTTATAAAATTTATTTTGCAATTGCTTTTTATCCCTAATAAATAAAATAAAATACACTGTTATTATTATTATTTAGTATTGTTTTCTTTTGTATCCGTTAATAATTATTGTTTTAGAATATTATTATATAAGTATTAGTAATTTAATTTAATCTAAATAGAATTAATCGTTCATTTTTCTTTATTTTACCTTTGAATGGTTGTGCAAACGAGCCTAAAAATAAATAATTTATTATAAAGGATAGCTACAATAGGTAGAAAACCCCACCTATACGAATGGAAATGTATGAAAAAGGAAAACCAAACCCGAAATTCAAAGCATTAAACATCACCAAAATCGGAGATCGCTTCACAAATTGTCCGCGTCCGTTGCGGCTGGTAATGCACATGTTGGCAACCGGTAAAATAGACGGCAAACTTTCAAATACCCAACGTCCCAGAGTTCTATTATGACGACCAATTTGTCGGAAGAGAGTGGAAAATTGACGTTGCACTGAACATAAATTGGAAACTATTCCCTAAGAGAGATGTGGGCGCGTATGATATTCTGTGCATGTAATGTTGGACACATGAATTCTTTATAATGCAGGAAATAAATAGTCGACCTGAGAAATTAAGTAAAAATCTACTACATCAAATAGCGTCAAGGTTTAATTTATCAAAACGTAAATTTTTTTATTGTCACATAAAATTTATCCATTAAATAGAATATAACATGATTTAATAAAAAAAAGTGATAAAACTTGTAAGTTTATACACGACCATCATGTTTCATTCGTTTGTGTTGTACTTTATTCTTCGAATAAATTTTATGTAATGATTGAAAAGCAGATATTATAAAGACCACTGTTTGTGAAGCAGTTTAGATATTTGTTGTAGTAAAGTCAGAACCACTGAATGTATTTTAGTACACAAGTAATCTAATTTTTAACAACTCTTTCCCGCAGCTCTTCAGCTGCAAGACCTAGTATGCGTTAAAAAATATAAGTATAAGTATTAATGCAAATAAATGTAAAATTGTTCCACCTTGAGACAACCCTATACCTATATAAATAAAAAAACAAAAATAATGCCATTATCTTTGCAGAAGTGCAAATGCCAAAGAGAATGCTTTTAACTTTAAACAACCTCCGTCACACGTTAAAGCCTGCAGCTCTAATGGACGAAAGTCTGACGGAAATATATTTCCCTTACAAAGGTTGAATGTTAACAACATCGTAGACACCAGTACGCTGTTCAAATAAACACTAACTTTAATAGTAACTGTTATCCCAGGAAAGGAAGGTCGGAAGGTCACAAACCCAGTTTAGACGGTGTTAGATTTTCCTGTGCGAGAGATGGAAACCATTGTTGGAAAAGGGTACTACGAAATTTTGGTTTCATACTTTACACACTACTAGTTTTCGATAATTGAAAATAAAGAATAACTTTATCTGCTACCGTTACTGCAAAAATATATCTCACGAAAAAGAAATCAAACATGCGATGTCATAACATTTACCCTACAAAGGTAATTCTTGGCCACAAGTTAGCTTGATCCATAATTTTAGATTTGCAGCGTCCATTAGTAATATACAACTTGAAAGTTTTGACTGTCTTAAAGTCATCTAGGTTCATATGCACGTTGAATATACATGCATATCAATCTGAGTGCGTATTTGTTAATACAAAGTATCTTTGTTATATACTACGTGTTGTGTCTATAACTTTATGCAGGATTTATGAAAACTTTAACTCTTCATAGCTTTATCATAAACAGACATAATTATTTTTTTCTATCTACGCATTTATAATTTCTTGTCTCTTTTGTCCCATTTCTTTTTTGGTAATACTAACTATACTATTATATTACTAATCTTAGTTTATGTAATCTCATTGACTTTTATATTTTTTCTCCTGATTATAATTAATAATGAAATAAAATAATTTTGATATCTAGTTCTTGTTTTATTTCAAATGTAGAGAATTACACTAACGGCTTTGAGGACAATCTAGGAAAAAATAATCATAAATTTCTAGGCAAACCATGCCTTAGCCCTATCATAAGGTCTAGATATGATAATATCATATACGAAGACGCGCCCCACCGCTTTTAACGCGAGTGTCGCGGGGCAAGGGGACTAATCCAAACCCCAGTCACAAACCGTCAGCGGTCACATGCACATGGGTTAGACCCATGTTGCGCAAATCGTTTGATTCGTCACTCGCTACTATTTTTTTTTTTTTGGTATTATTTATTGTATTTTTACCGACATCGAAAAAAGAGGAGGTTCTATTTTCAGCTAGGTTTTGGATCTTGACTTGAGTACTGAACCTTCCTAGATAAGAATAAGTTATTTTTATGCGAAATCGTAGGCTTAAATCGTCTTGTATCTTGTCATTGACAGCATTCTCATTACGACTCGAGTATAAAATGCCGCCACGTCGACTTGTCTGTATCACAACATAGGTTCGGATAGATTCTTTGCTCCCATTAAAAAGGAATTAGATTCTGCCTTCGTTCTTTATTAAGCGCTATTGAACCATGATTACCTTCTATTTCACTAATGCTACTCATATTATAAATTTAAAGATATGAGTTATTTATAAAATATTGAAAATTTTGTATAGACGATGACCAAGGTAAATGTCTGGAAAATACACGGTTCAAGAAGGACGTATGTTTCGGAAAAATATATAATTAAATATAAAATTCTCTGCAAGGCAACAATACTGTACATTTCAATGACAAAGCTAAGTTTTTGCCTTTTATCTGATAGTTAACTGATGCTGGGTTTATTTGCAGATTACTGTGCTACATTGGAGTGGGGTCCAATAGAATGTTGATTGGCGAGAGATGATTACCCTGCGACAGTCGAAACAATTATGCCGGCCTGTGGGAACCAGATATAACGATGATATGACTTTCATGTTACATTTTAACTAATCGCTTGACTACAAATCATAGTACGAGTTGAGGAGTCCACAAGGATATTCTTGTATAAAATCTGCACTGTACAAGACTTGTAAATCGGTGTTCATCTTCAGTGTAACTTTACACAAATATAAATAACTAGCGTTTATTTGCGGCTTGACCCTTAAAAAAAAGGAAAAATATAGCAAGAGTAACATAGCTATTAGTGGTAAAAAATCAAAATGGAATTTATTATTTAAATTAAAAAGCATGAAATAAAAACATATTTCCGTTAGATTGCCTCTGTGGCCTAATTTTACTGTGTGTATGACTACCGCTCTGAGGTCTAGGGTTTGAAACTGGATCCTGCAAAGAGATATTGGGTTTTTCTACTCAGTACAAGACTGTATAAGATCTAAAATTTGTACCCGATACATAATATACACATGGTGAAAAGTGTGTGCCTTAAACGCACTTCTACCTACCCCTTTGAGGATAAAGCGTGGTGTGTGTTTACGTAATGAATTGTACTGTTTTGGTAACGTAATGATTCGTATAGAAAGTTCACATAATGATTCGTATAGAAAGTTCACATAATGATTCGTACAGAAAGTTCACATGATTTGTACAGAAAGTTCACGTAATGATTCGTACAGAAAGTTCACGTAATGATCTGTACTAAACGTTCACGTAATAATTTGTATCAAAAGTTCACGTAATGATTCGTACAGAAAGTTCACGTAATGATTCGTACAGAAAGTTCACATAATGATCTGTACTAAACGTTCACGTAATAATTTGTATCGAAAGTTCACGTAATGATTCATATAAAAAGTTCACATAATGATCTGTACTAAACGTTCACGTAATAATTTGTATCGAAAGTTCACGTAATGATTCGTACTGAAAGTTCACGTAATGATTTGTATCGAAAGTTCACGTAATGATTTGTATCGAAAGTTCACGCAATGATTTGTACAGAAAGTTCACGCAATGATTTGTACAGAAAGTTCACGTAATGATTTGTATCGAAAGTTTACTTATTGATATGTACAGAAAGTTCACGTAATGATTCGTACAGAAAGTATATGTAATGATCGGTACTAAACGTTCACGTATTAGTTTATATCGAAAGTCACGTAATTACAAATATAATATTAATAACAAATATTATTATTTTTGCCTCTGTACTAATATGCATGTAAATTTGCATGCTGAGATCTCCTATAACTGAAGAGGCACGTCACATTGCTAATTGTATAAATGCTACATTGTATTTCTTCTATGCCGTGTATCCTTGGTTGGAGGTTCTTAAATAAATAAACAAGTAAATGATTTCTACTGAAAATGCATGTAAAGCTTTATACAGAAAGATGACGTTATGAATTGAACTGAAAGTTCACGCAATGATTTGTACCGAAAATTCACGTAATAATACGTACATATGAATTGTGTTGAAATTCACATAATTTACTGTGTGAAAGATTACGTAATGAATTGTACATAATTTAGACAGGACACAACATACATTACACTGCTGCTTGGCAGCATCACCTTGGTCCCCACTGAACATACAATACGCTCGCATGCATGAGAGATATCTTTTAAATTTATATACAATATCATAGCTTGGTTACAATGTTTTTAGTAACTGATCCACATAATATACCACTAGGATATATTTTATATCCGTAGCCGGTATATCTTATCTCTTAAGGTTTAGCCAGCAAAAGTGATATGCCATTGAGCGCTCGAAAATCATTGTTATTTACAACTCTGTTACAATAAATAAATTGTACGACTTTACGGAAACTTTATTAGAATGTATTATGAAAATCGTATCAAAGTCCATTGCGTGGTTTAAAAAGAGTTAGCGGAGAAACAGTAGTGTATGGTGACTTTAATTTATACAATAACTTTGAAATAATATATTATAGAAACACTACTATTCCTGTGTACACGTCTATTCCATTAACATACTGCGCATAAGTAACGAACCTGGTGAACAAAGACACCTCAACCCCAATTAGTGACCCCATATAGAATATAGATTGACTGACATGTTTAAAAATAATCAATTGGGCACAAATAAATAAATGAAGCCTTGTTTAATTGTACATTCCCTCAAATTTAAATACCTTGTAGATATTGAATTTAGATATTTTGTAAATTTTGAGATATTTTGTCATACCAAGACTGTGATTAAAAACGTGTGGAATATTCACTTGATTTGAAAATGTTTGCTATCTCCCGCTATCTCCCGCACACTCAGTACACAACGTCTGCAAATTGAAAAATGATTCTACATTGGAACATCCTTCAACTCAATTCGGCGTCGTCAAACGAAAATTCAGTGTTATTGATACGAGAATTTGCAAATATAGAAATGTATTCTCTGAGGGACGGAGGTATCATCTCCTACCTCGAAAGGGGCTTTTACGACTACCCAATGGCGAAAGTAAGATATGGAATAAGAATATTGTCAAAGTGAACCTTGCAATGTATCACAACATGGCTTCCTAAAATACAACATGGATGTGAAAATCTTATTTAGTTCGCTATTCGAAGAAGCCTGTAATAATATTTCCTTATTCCCAAAGCCATTATTATGAACTTCTTTGGATCTTATTTCTATGAGACTTGGAACATTACATATAAACAGGGTTTGTTAAGCATTCCATTTCACATTTTGTGTCCAGATATCGCTCATTCAAAAGTTTTTGCTTAGTTTTCGAAACTGGTATTAAAATATTTCCATTTTGTGACGTCTGAAGGTATTTTTGATATAATATGGTACAATTGTGGTACATATAATAACTATACATATATTATGTTATACAATAAATAAAATACTTAAATCACCCAAAACAACTTCCATATTTTCTTTCCTATCTATAGTATACAGAAAGTATTTTTGGTCCTGAGCCTGATCTCTCTCCAGTCATATCGGATGGCCGTCTCACTAGACTATGAATATGAGGGAACAGAGAGTGCACCTATGTATTGCGAACACATTTGTGCTCTATATGTCCTACGTACCTGGCTGATCTTCGTTAAGATTGGCCGCCGTGGTCTATATCGGATAGGAAGGATTCATTCATTCACAATTCCGTACCAATCAAATACAAGACAGGAAAAGTAATCCAAGACCTTATTTTCCTTGTATTGGGCACATAGCATCACAATTCACACAGTCGTACCGACGAACTATTAATCTTGACGTTCTATAAACATCAGTCAAACAAAGATATGGGTATGTCATTCCGTTGTATTAAAACTCGCGTCCTCAAATAGCACTTACCGGCTGTCTTCGCATAATGGCATGACAAATGATTCCACATATTGGAGGAAAACTTAGGTACAACCGTATCTTTGGACTCTGTTGTGCGTATTCTCATATTCCTCAGTGCATCTCATGTTATTTTCAATTTGAATTACATTCTTTAAAACCTTCCTTTTTTCAAGTTGGTTATAAATCTATGAAGACACATTAAAAGTTTAAATTTGATATTCATATTTATTAATAATGTCATTTTTCATTGGTTTATTTACGTAGCGTACAAGACACAGAAACAAATATAACTCCTAATAGTGCCCCCAGTGAAGCGGCGATAGCCTAGTTGGGTGTGGAACGGACTGCGAAAACGAATGTCCGCAGGTTCAAATCCCAAGGGCACACACCTCTGACTTTTCTAAAAATCATGTGTGTATTCTTTGTGAATTTATCGTTCGCTTTAACGGTGAAGGAAAATATCGTCAGGAAACCTGCACATCTGAGAAGTTCTGTATAGGAACTTCGAAGGTGTGTGAAGTCTACCAATCCGCACTAGGCCAGCGTGGTGGACTAAGGCCTAATCCCTCTCTGTAGTAGAGGAGGCCCGTGCTCAGCAGCGGGCAAGTATATAATACAGGGCTGTTATTATTATTTATTATTATAGTGCCCCCAGTAAAGGAGAATGCCCATTTTTGTATGAAAGTTGGGCTACGCTTGCGTCTGTACAAAACCTTCACTAAACTATAGGGAATATATCCTAAATCTTATACAAATTGTAAACAATTGGATATTCGATGGGAGTTCGGAGTAATCACAATTTTTATAACTCGGTTATTTTGAGGTTAGTTAAGGACTGCAATAATGTACGGTAGAAAGTACCTACGTGCCTAATTAAGTTCAGTATTGCAGTACCTACTTGATATTGCTATAAACAATTATTGGACATTCTTTTCACTTAGCTTTAATCGCCCTTATAAGAAAGTGATAGGTATTAAGTAACATATCTGATGAGACGAAGCTTCAATAAAACTTCTCAGATAGTATGGCGGAATATTAGTTTTTCCACTGAGCATATACTACCCGATCCTGTGTGTAAGTACATATTTTTCTGACTTATGAATTATTCTATTACATCGTTTAACTTAATCTTTATTTTCACCTACCACTATCTCATGTCGTCAACACATATTGTAGAATAGATTCAGCTTAGTTTTTATGACCGGCCGCATGGTTGACGCCAACCCTCTTTGGAGGATTCCGATCCCAGACGTCATGTCAGAAACACCGAGATAAAATGTTGCTTGGCCTGGAAATCGAACAGGAACCCAGGAACTAACTTCACAGCCAGATTAGAATAATAGTTACTTATCATAGGAAAAGAAAAATAAAACAAGAAATACGAAATCCGATGTATATTTTTATATAGATGTGTATTTTTGATAGATATGGCTCCCCAGAAAACAGACAAGAACTTGATGTGGCTGCAGCACGCTTATAATACTGCTGAAGTGAATGAATGACTTCTTGCAGTGCTGGTCGGGTCATGTCATGTCGTTTTTGTCTGTGAACCTCTCTATTAACTGATCTTCAGCAGGCAGCACAAATTCATTCCAGCCTTGAAACCTAAAATATAATGAAGAAGTTGAGTAAACATGTTCAGATTATTATTATTGTTAAACTGTTTTCTTTAGTTTTTGCAAGATTTTTCCCACATTTCCAACATTAAAATACAAAAATAAAGTCCAGACATGTTTTAGCTGACTTTAGTATTTCTGTCAATGCAAGTACAAGTCGCCATATGTTTGTTTTTAGAAGGATTAATATTTTATCTTTTTTACCAGCTATTTGAAGTTTTGGTATTAATTATTAAGTAAAATATATTGTTTATAACAATATTTTTGATTAATGAATAATGTATTTAATCCATATAGATTCAAGTACAAGCACATTTATTGTGCATATTAACTTTTATATTCCATTTAAAAGGGGAATTTGTTATAAATTGGTATCAATTCGCCATATTGGCAGTAAATTATCCGGTTTTTGATTTGCAGCAATTAAACAACTTTTTTTTTCAAATCTTTAAAACCCCTATTTGCTCATGACTTACTTAAATAAATACAAATGAAGTAATAATTAAAGTTATGATTTTACATGGTTATTTGGTTAAGATGATAAAACTGACGCAAAGATAGCCTGGTTTTGGGCATTGTCCTTTAATTATTCAGTTTCGATTGATTATAGTATTGCTAGTTTTAACCTTTCGTAAAATAAAATTTAAATACCTAAAATATCAGGTAAATTAAAATAAATATTAATTTAAACGACCCGTAATTTTAAAATCAACATCATAAGAGAAT